>NC_057728.1:23736499-23837256 GCF_004010195.1 Chiloscyllium plagiosum
GAGATGTGTTGGAGGGCATCTTTAACCACGTGGGAAGGGGAATTGCGGTCTCTAAAGAAGGGGGCCATCTGGTGTGTTCTGTGGTGGAACTGGTCCTCCTGGGAGCAGATACGGTGGAGGCGGAGGAATTGGGAATACGGGATGGCATTTTTGCAAGAGATAGGGTGGGAAGAGGTGTAATCCAGGTAGCTGTGGGAGTCGGTGGGTTTGTAAAAAATGTCAGTGTCAAGTCGGTCGTCACTAATGGAGATGGAGAAGTCCAGGAAGGGGAGGGAGGTGTCCGAGATGGTCCAGGTAAATTTAAGGTCAGGGTGGAATGTGTTGAAGTTGATGAATTGTTCAACCTCCTAGCGGGAGCACGAGGTGGCGCCAATGCAGTCATCAATGTAGTGGAGGAAGAGGTGGGGAGTTGTGCCGATGTAATTACAGAAGATCAACTGTTCTACGTAGCCAATAAAGAGACAGGCATAGCTGAGGCCCATACGTGTGCCCATGGTTACCCCTTTGGTCTGGAGGAAGTGGGAGGATTCAAAGGAGAAATTGTTTAGGGTGAGGACCAGTTCGGCTAAACGAATGAGCGTGTCGGTGGAAGGGTACTGTTGGGGACGTCTGGAGAGGAAAAAACGGAGGGCTTCGAGGCCCTGGTCATGGCGGATGGAGGTGTAGAGGGATTGGATATTCATGGTGAAGATGAGGCGTTGGGGGCCGGGGAAACGGAAGTCTTGGAGGAGGTGGAGGGCGTGGGTGGTGTCCCGAACGTATGTGGGGAGTTCCTGGACTAGGGGGGATAGGACAGTCTTTAAAAAGTACTTGCATCTTTAATAGACTGTTAGGGACACTACCACAACACAAGAATCCTATCTCTGGACTAAGTGGATTGGGTTCATGTCCCACCTGCACCAGAGACAGGTCTGAACATACTGATTAGAAAAACATCTGATTCTATTCTGAGGGCTCTTGTGGTGCAATAGCCTTGAATGAAGGCCAGAAAATAACATGGGTTGTCTGAAGCTCATTTGGCTTTCAAATGTCATTTGTGATCTACGTTGACTAAGTTTATTATAGTCTCTCCAGCTTGCTAACTGAAGTTGGATCCATAGAATCCAGGTGACTTTTAGGAGCCATGTTTAAAATAGCTCCTTTGTGTCCAATTTTAAAGGGGATTTCAGTTTCTCATTATAATTACATGTAAATAACACATGCTTTTTCTCATAATTTTATGTACTGTTTTAAATCTTCGTCATAAATGTTAAAGTATCTTAAAAGTAAAGTAAAAGAATCCAATAATCAACTTTCTTCCCTTCTACTTTTGTTTCTTAATTGTAACATAGTTACACAAGGATTAATTAAGTTTTAAAATGTTTTTTCTAATTTTCTGCTGTTTGCTGATGCTAATAGCAGTTAACAAAAAACCAATCAACCCATAGTTTTCCTGTGATATCACTTTGATCTTGTATCTTCAAACATGGTTAGCTCCCTAACTCTTTAAACTGCTGCAAAGTCCTGAATGTTTGTATTAAATTCTGTCACATTCCAAGGTCTCACTATTTTAAAAGTAAAAGCAAAATGCAGTTGATGGAGATTTGAAATAGAAACATAAAATGCTGGAGAAACTCAGCTGTATGGCAGCATCTGTGGAGAGGGAAACAGAACTAATGTTTGAGTTCTGCACAACTCTTCAGAATTGCTTCAGTTACAAAGAAGAACCATACTGGATTTGAAAGGTTAACTATTTTTTTCTCACTCCACAGTTGCTGCCAAACTGGGTGAGTTTCTCCAGCACATTGTTTTGCTATTTTCTTCTGTCTGAAAGTCTCACTGTTTGAAACTGCACTGTGGTTTAAAATCTTGTTGACTTAAACTGTGAAAACAAAAGTTTGTGTTTCAAACTGCCACAAAGACTGCTTTAAACTTCCCTGAAGTCCAACGACTTTTAATCACCCCAAAAATCTCATTGTTTGAATTGCCCCAAATGTTCACAGTTTTAAATCGTTCCATGGCTTTGTTGCTTTTATTGGAAAAACTACTTTTAAACAACCCTAAATATTTTATTCTTACTATCTCCAAAAGTCTTGATGTTTTAAACTGCCTCAAAATTTTACAATATCCTGAAATCCAAAGCTTCCTGTTTTAAAGCTTAACCTGTTTAACTCTTATAACTTATGTATTGCTGAAAGAAGGCACTCCCCTCAAAGCTTTTTGTCTTGCGCTCATTAATTTGCAAGAAAAACCAAAGTAAAGGGAAAGCACCATTTATACTGTCTGAGAGGAAAGTACTGATAGTTGGCAAGTGAACTCTGGCAGAGATGTTGCCATGGACGATCCACTCCATTAATTATGACTGACCGTAAACTGCTAGGCTTTGTTTAAATTTTAAACCAATCTGGTTGACTCTAATTGGACAAAACATTGCAGTGAGGAATGAACCAGAGAATGGCTGCCAGCTATGTAGTTGATTTGAAACAGGTGTGTGTACAAATTCTTTGAGTGCAAAGAGCAGGGCACTATATTAATATAAGTAGCTTGTAATGTAATAAAGCCCAATTAACAATTCTAAATTGGTTTTCAGCATAAATCTTTACTTGCAACTTCGTGATTGGCAACATTTGCAAGTTATTATGTATGCAATGTTTGGCACTTGTGGTTTTGCAAACACAGATTGGTTGGATATGGTCTGTACCTTGTTATAAGCAGCTGAAGGGATGTATTGTTTGATACAATACACTAGTCTTTGTGACATATGGCCTACATACCTAGGATTACCTTGGTACTGGAATTCATATGCCACTCATTTGTACGATAGGTATAACTGTGTTTTGGCATGACTTGATATCTTGCTATTAATGAATATTTCTTGGCTTGCAAATACATGACAGTAGCTTGAAACAGCTAGCTTTACCTGTTCTCTAACTTGTAATGATACTTTGCTCTCCCATAGTCATCTGAGGCAGACTGGGCAGAGGTTTACATGACAGACACACACACACACATGTGCTTCAAGCAAATGGCCATGTGTGTAAATTCGAAGAGCAATTTACAGTTACTGAAGAATAGCAGTGGTCAGTCACGGGTTCTGCTGCAGTCAGTCAAGCACTTATCCTGTTCTAGATAAAAGGATTGGCCATAGCCAGATACTTAGGCATATCAAAGTCTGTCATATAGGTCAAGTACAACCAGTCCAGAGATTACAGTCAGGTTGGTCATGATGCTTTTGAGACATGAGAATTTTTGAGACAATTTCTTCTGCACTGAGACAAAGGGAGGAATTGATTATGATGGAAGTAGGTTAAAGAGCAGTTACTGGTAAGTGTTCCCAATAAGTGTGTGGGAAGTGCAGAGGGCTGAAAGTTTCGTAATTTGGAAGGGTAAGTTGGGTGAGAATGTTCAGTGTACATAATGCATTTCGTATTGAAAGTTGTCGTCCAAGAGTCTTGGTGAGATGCACGTACAGTGAGAGACTTAAGAGTGGTGGCCGTTAGTGTGAGATAGCAGAGAAAAGATTGTGTAACTTAATGTTGCGGAGCACTGAAAATTATTGACGACCACCTTGCACTGCTGGATGTCATACTTCATTCGGGACACAGCACTCGCCCAGACTGTAATTTTGGGCCAGGCTGGCTTCATCTGGTTTCGTCATGGTCCACAGGACATAGGACTAAACCCCCCCCCCCCTCATCCTGTACACCACCATGTGACACAGGAGCAAGCTTTCTTTGTCGCTGGACCATTCCCTCAGTCATTGCAATGTGAGTGGCAGTCCCTGACTTGCAGCATCTGGAGTGGTATGTAGCTAGGGTTTAAAAAGGTACATGCAATGTGAATGCCAAAAGACCCTAGTTGTGGCAAGTACTTCCGTATCTCTAGCTGTGTGACTTCCGCCCAAAAAAGACACCCCAGAGCCCAGTTGCATAATTAATGAAGGGAAGAATGGAAGATTGGGTGAGAAAAGCCAATCTAAGCAATAGCAGACCAGACAACATGAATCTAATTTGACAAAGACCTTAAATGAAAATTCTGTTCTGTTATTCCAGGGCAAAGCATGAGAGGTGATGCAGAAAAGTCTTCCTAGAATAGTTAACTTTTTGCTTAGCATGAACAATATGGCAGACTAGGGAAGGGAAGGCATTTAGTAGAAACATTCAGAATTATGAGCATTTGATTGTAGATAAAGATTTGGTGAAGACGAAAACCGAGGATTCAAGAGACAAAAATATTACACATTAATTTATACCCTGGAATGCATAGTTGGAGGAAGAAGATTCAAAAGAGAATTAGATAAACACTTGAAAGAAAAAAACTAGACAGGACTCGCAGGTTCAGAGGATTGGAACTAATAATAGCTCTACCAAAGAACTGGCACTGAGCAGGATGAACTGAGTGACCTCCTTTGCTGTGCCATTCTTTGATTTTTACATACTACTATCTTGTTAACATTCCTCTGTCAGGAAATGTTTTTTTGTGTACTGTTTGACTACGTGATCAGAAGTATTTTATACCTCCTTTGTATAGGTGTGGGTTTAACATCTCGTTACAAAACCTGCCTTGCTCCATTACTGTAATCGTGAGTACGTTATGACCTCAGTAATATTATATTCTTTTCACAGCTGTTGAGATATTTTTGGCAGCAGTAAAAGAGCTGGAACCCTTCAAGATTTGTAAGGATCAGGATCATTATTGTAGATATATTGTGTATGGTTAGTGTAGGCATACAATGATTGGTTTCTGAATTTCCATTATGTTGTATCAAAATGTAATTTTTTGTGAAAATGTTAAACCTTAAAATAATTTAATGAAAACTGTTACTATATTGTTCAATGTGATTTTCTCTTTGACTGTAACTAGGTCCCAATGTGATATGACAAAAAGACATGCTAGTACTGCTTCAACACAAGGAGAAAGTGAGGACTGCAGATGCTGGAGATCAGAGCTGAAAATGTGTTGCTGGAAAAGCGCAGCAGGTCAGGCAGCATCCAAGGAGCAGGAGAATCGACGTTTCGGGCATGAGCCCTTCTTCAGGAAGGGCTGTTTGATTCCTGAAGAAGGGCTCATGCCCGAAACATCGATTCTCCTGCTCCTTGGATGCTGCCTGACCTGCTGCACTTTTCCAATAACACATTTTCAGCTGCTTCAACATAAACTTTTTTAACAAAATAGTTAATCTTCTATTCCCTATATATTGTTTATGGCTTTATTGTTGATTTTCTACTGAAATTTTACAATTATTTTCTTGGTAGTTGCTAAAGTTTTTTTTAGTGTATATGTTTAATTGTCTTAAGTTCAGCTGCATTTAGACAGACTCAATTTGAGTAAATTTTCTACTAACTGAAAAAGCAGACAGTTTTTCCATATTTTTATTCTGATATCACATTTTGATCAGAGTGGAAAATTTACCTTTGTTAAAATGAAAATAAGTGCAATGGTTGGCCATGCATACTTTACTATATAGCCTTTAGTATCATAAATCAAACATCAAACTAAGCAATCTTATAATTCCTTCAAATTTAACAGGTGTATCAGGATATTAGTATTTAATTTTTAATTTTGGAATATTTAAAAATTCTTCAATTTTAGTACAAGGTAACACTTTTTTTGTCCATGGAATTGATTCCAGGGATGAGTCACTTGATTCACTGGTCAAGATTAATGATTCATAAGAGAATATTTGAAATTATAATGCATAATTGTGAATTGCCAATCATTTAAATTTCTTTTTCCCCTTTTCAAGTTTTCCATTGTTTCCTTTTACATTTTCTATTCAGAAGGCAGTAAAGATGATTCAATCTAGATTTTATCCATTTGAAGTTGAAGTCCACTGTTTAATTTTATATGCTGAAAATGCATATCAGAAAATTAAATAGAGTAGTCAGGCTTTGCAGAGTTGAGAGTTTCGTGTTAGTTTTCAATTTTACCTAATCTGATACACATTGATCTTACCTGCAGCTGATTTATGTACAAGACTGAAGAATGTTGTATTTGGCTACAACATTCTTCAGGATCAGTTGTTTTTTTTCTATGTTAGAAAGAAGTAATTAATGGAGTACCATCAGGTTCAGTCGTAGGTCTCAATTAATAACTATCTATATTAATAACTATCTATATTAATAATGCAAAGGTGAAGCATATTTAATCCAAATTTGCCAATGACACAAAAATAGGTTGGAAGGCATATTATGATGAGGACTTAGGGAATCTGCGAAGGGATATAGATCAGTTGAGTGAATGGTCAAAAACTTGGTAGATGAGTTTAATTTAAGAAAGTGTGAAGTTATGAATTTTCATAGGAAGAATCAAGAGACAAACTATTCTATAAATGAAGAGAGATTGCAAAAAGTGCAATCCAGAGGGATCTCTGTATTCTTGTGCATGAAACGCACAGTGTTGACATGCAAATGTGGCAAGTATTTAAGAAAGCAACTGGAAGTTTGACCTTTTTTACTAGGGGGTTGGAGTTAAAAGTCTAGTTAAAATTGTGTACAAGGTCTTGGTGAGGCTGCACCTGGAGTGCTGTGTATGGTTTTGGTCCATGCCTTTTTTAAAAAAAAAAGGATTGGAAACCGTTCAAAAGAAATATGTAGACTGCATCCTGAGATGAAGAGGTTGACTTATCTTGAAGAGCAAAACAAGTTTGGCCTTTATTAGGAAAATACAGGGTGATCTTATTGAAATATACAAGTTTCTGAGGGGACTTGACAGGGTTGATGTGGAGAAGATTTTTCCACTAGTGAGGGAATCTCGAACTATGAAACATACAGAATAGGGGGACATGAATTCAGTGCTGAGATGCAAAGGTATTTCTTCTTTGAGGGCAGTGAATAGTCTGGTCTTATTGTTGGACTGTTAATCCAGTGACCCAGGTAATGTTCTGGGATCTAAGTTTAATTCCCGCCATGGTGGGTGATGTAATAGAAGCCTGGAATTAAGAGTCTAATGATGACCGTGAATCCATTGTTGATTATCATTAGAGAACCAGATGAGTTTTTCTGACATTTTCCTTTAGAGAAGGAAACTGCTATCTTTACCTGGTCTGGTCTACATGTGACTCCAGACCCACAGAAATGTGGTTGACCTTTAATTGCTTTTTGAGTAACTGGGGACAGGTAATAAATGCTGGCTTAGTCAATGATGTCCTCCTCCCTTGAATGAAGGCTGGATCATAGAAAGTATTTAAAGAGGAGATAGACTTGATGCATTTGCAGAATTCTTTTGAAATATTATGTATTTGCTTCTTGCTAGCTGTGAAGATTTGAATTAAAATGTAGGGTGACTACTGGCACAATGCATTGATACAGCATGTTGTAAAACTAGCATCCATAGCCCCATAGTGGAGTGATGCAAGTTAGATTTTCTAACTTTTCTGATTTGCTGATCCTAGCTGGAATGTTGGAATGATGGGTGTAGGCAGCTTCCAATAAAACTGGAGATTAGGTCAGCCTTTCTGTTGTTGTTGTGTGGTGTCTTTGAAGATGTTTAGCATGCACTACAGTATGAAAGTGATGTAGTCAGTGCCTTAGGAATTATTAATTTATCTTATAACAACTCATTCTAGGTAAGTATAAGGTCTGAATGGTAGCCTTTCTTCAGAGCCTGTACATTGCCATGTGATCATGGCATTATTGACACAGCTTCATATGTATGTGTTCAATAATTAACTCTTTACTTCATATCTCACCTAGTGTTTATCTCTATACAATATAAACACATCCAAATCTGAATTCTTAGTGGCATTTTGTGATTTCTTTATTTAGCAAGGTTCCAGGTGGCTTCTGTTTAGTTTTCAATTTTGAACTAAGACCCAAGAGAATGTTTTTGCATGATCACGGCTTTTCTTTTGACATCTTTTTGAGTAACAGTGCTCCCAGTCATAATGGCTAGTAGTTCAGGATCATAATGAACTGGGATCTATGGGAGTGTTAACATTCCTCTGTTTACAAAGGACTGTTCTTGATGTTCATTCCAGCACCATGCCTGGTCTTGACTCAGATTTATCTCAAATGTTCGTTGGTTTGAGCTCTGTATGGAACAATTTGCCTCGTTTATTAACCGTTCTCGTGGCACTTTGCAGTTTCATGCAATTTCTGGGTAAGGAAAATTCCTATATTGCTTGGGCAATGTTCCTTCAAACGTTATTGTAGATTTTAAAATCTTGCACTTTTATTTAGTCTTAAGTTGATATTCTGTAGACTTTCTGGCATTTCTCTCACTCTATTTCTGTTAAATTATTGGTCAAGATGTCACCTGTTTGACTATTCCTTTTCAAACGTTAATGCTGGATTCAGCCTATTAAGATATGTAAGATTCTTGAATGCAGCTGTGGGTTCTGATACAGTAAACACATCTGGTAAATGAGATTTACTACATGTTTACGGGCATCCTTAATTGTATTGTCTAACCCCTTTTGCTTAAATGAGCTTGTGGGCCTGTTTTAATCGGGTACTGTTTCTGCTGCAACCATTTACTGAAGCAATATAGCAGCAAAAATTGAACTAATCAAAAACTGCAATTTTCACATTTTGAATCAAGTGCATAAATTAGTAACCTTATAATCAATCTGTTAAATCTTATCTAGCTTCAATGGCTGTTCAGTTGGGGGGGGCTGCGTCACTTCAAGGAATTATGTTGACAAATAATTTAGGATGGTAAGTTGGGCTTGCAGTGTAGTGCACTGCTTTGTTTCAGAAGCTACATATATTAATTGCGCCTCGTTGTTTACAAACAGAACATGCAATGCACCTGTATCGGTTCATCAAAATAGGTGATCCAGAATTAACATAACTGTAGTAAGTATTTGCAGTTCGAGGAACTTTGGACCCAATTTGGGGAGCTGGAATCCGTGTTGCAGACAGTGCATCATATCAGGGATTGGGAAAATTCACTGGGCACTTTGCTTCAACAGGTGGTTATACCCCTCAGATTAGATTAGATTAAATTGCCTACAGTGTAGAAACAGGCCCTTCAGCCCAACGAGTCCACACCAACCCTGCGAAGAGCGACCCACCCAGACCCATTCCCCTACATTCACCCCTGACTAATGCACCTAACACTACGGCAATTTAGCATGGCCAATTCACCTAACCTGCACACCTTTGGACTGTGGGAGGAAACCGGACCACCTGGAGGAACCCACACAGACACGGAGATGATTTAAAATTGATTAGGAACAGGAGGGTGTGACTGCAGGTGAGGTAGTTATGGAGACCGAGGGGATATGTTTGAGAAACCTCAGGCTAATATGAGGTTTTTGCAACATGTGTGGGCTAGTACAGTGAGGTTAAGTAAACTGATCATAGCAGCGTGTTAAAGGAAGCCATTCAAGTGAGAGGAAATGAGGATGTAGTAGTGATCAGTATAATTAGCGGAATAGATAATGTTGTCTCAACATTGGCGGTTTTAAAGGCTGTGTTGCCTTTTTGGTATCAAAATATTAATGGGTGTTTACTTAAATCCATGTAGTATTTGGAACAAAATAAATTATTTTTTTTAATATCCATTCCGGAAACATAGTTGCAAGGAGATCAAAGTAGGGAGCTGAATTTTCAGCTGTGGCTTTTCAGAAAGATGGGTGATGTGACTTTGTTAGTGCAGATACAATAAATACAATAGAAGGAAATAATCTTGGATTGGAAGATATAGAATCCATATATCGGTGAAACTAAGAAATAATGAGGGGAAGCAGACACTAATGAGAACAATGTATAGGCTCTCGAATTTACATTATAGGACAGCGTACAAATCAGGATATGAGGTTATGTAATAAAAAAGGCAGTACATTAATCGTAGGTGATTTTAGATCTTCGTGTAGTATGGAAAAATCAAAATGGCAGAAGTAGCTACAAGGAAGAATTCTTTAAGTATATTTGGAAAAGTTTCCTGGAATGATATATTGTGGTTTAAAATGAGAGATAAGGCTGTTTTTAGATTTGGTAATGTGTAATGAAACATGTCTGTTTAATGATATTAATGAGTACAAGATCACTTAAGAAATTGTGTCAGATTTAAGAATGAGAAACTTGCGTTGGGAAAAAAAAACTTCTTGCTAAACTTAAATAAAAGGTGATTCCAAAGGAATAAAGGCAGAGTTGGCTTGAGTGCACTGAGAAAGGAGTTTAGCAGAAAAGACAGTTAATGAATAATGGCAGGCTTTTAAGAAAATACCTCGTGGAACCCAGTGAGGAAGGAGGATAAATCAACCATTCTTAATCAAGGAGATGAAGGAAAATATCAAAGTGAAGGAAAAACAATTTTTTTTAGCATAGATCGTCGTAAGTGAGAGGATTGGGAAAACTTTAAAGACAAACAAAAGATCAAAAGCACAATGAAGAGGGAGAAAATAACCATTTTAGGGGTAAATCAACAAGTACTATAAAAAGGATAGTAAGAGCTTCTTTTAAATTTATAAGAAAGAAAAAAGGCCAAGGAGAACATAGATCCCCTGAGAGAATGAGGCGGGGAACTAATGTGGAATCAGAAAATGTCAAAGAAGTTGAAAAAAAGGGGTGAAGGTAGGAATTAATGCATCAACTGTCACTTTAAAAAAAAAGTATTATGGAGACTAATAAGGATAAAAACAGAAGTCCCCTGTTGCTGTTATGTTGCATCTTTGGATGTTAATCAAAGTAGTTAAATTCTGGCAAATACCCAGAGGAATGAAAAACTGCCAGTATAAGGGAAAGAGACAAAAACAGGTAATGATGGGCCAGTTTGTCCAACATCAATCATTTTGAAAATTTGAGTTTATTATGACACTATGCGCCAAATGGTGTACATCTCCTCTTACATCTTAGCCATTGGTACCATTATGCCATAGGGATCTACTGGGGCCAAAAATATTTGCAGTAGTTACGATCATGCACTAAATGGACAAGGGAAGTGAATGCCCTAGAGTTAAATTTGCAGGTGACAGAAAAATACGTGGGAAGGCTAATATTGAGGATGATACCAATAGTCTGAGAGGGACATCTAAAGGTTAAGTGCATGAGAAAATGTGAGGTTATTCACTTTGGCAGGAAAAGTAGAAGAATTGAGTATGACTTGAACAGAAAGACTACAGAAAGTTGCAGAACAGGGGGATTTGGGGGACCTTCCATCTTCAGGCAGCGGTAGTGAAGGCAAATGGAATGTTGTTTTTTATTTCAAAGGGACTGGAGTATAAAAGTACGGGAATCTTGCTAAAATGATATATACAGTATAGTTTAACCCTTTCTCTGGATATCAATATAATATTAGAAAGTATAAGTTAATCTTTTAACATTACATTCCACCCTTTTATCATTACATGATAACCAACTAAATGACACTAACAGCTTTCATAAGATCTGACACCCAGTATTTAAGCAAGTTGTTGACACACAACATGCAATGGTGATAACAAAAATTACTAGTCCATGCAATAGGTAGAATCTGCAGGATCCTCGTATGTGGGGAAAAAAGTTCATCAGTAAAGTTCTTAAATCCACACTCCTTAGTGACCACTCTACCCCCTCCATGTTGAGTGAAAATGAGCCAGTTATCCAAAATCTCCTTCAGTAAAGTCCAACCTGAAAACAAAATCCAGTTCGTCCTTCTGCATTACTGCATGCAAAAATCTGAATTCTTGGATCAGGGCAGTTAAATACTTGACAAAACTGACGAGACTTCCATCCTTCCGGAGGTGCTTCAGATGGGGGATACCATTGCATCTGAGCATGAAGTGCGGCAGCTGCAGCAGCATGGTAGGTGAACACAGCATTTTCTTGCTGCTTCTGCTCCCGCTGTGCTCTCAGATGTAACAAAGTCAACTGGCTGTTTCGATGTTAGCTTGATCGATGAACCATTATATCCCTTAAATGATCGAAAGAGAAGATAAAGCTCATGTTGTTTAATGTCCGTAGGAAGGCCACTGACAAAAAGCGTACAGATCTCCTCTTCACTGTTGTTAGTTTCTTCACTTTTCATGCTCATGACTCTGGAGCTGATTGAATCTGTTGGATCAGGTTGTGGAGGGGTGGGTGCTGGTCTGAAGGCATACTTTACTTGTGAATGGAGAAACTTGGTAGACAGTGTTAGCTGCTGAAAGTATCTCTGCATTTCCTCGCATTCCTTTCTTGTCAAGTGATTATTAGTATGAAGACAGTCACACATTTAACTACATTAAATTGTGTCTGTCCACTTCAACATTCTCAGTTGTGTTGAAGTTTCGTACTCTGTTCACTATTTATGACGTTATCAAGTTTTATACAATTCATAAACTTCCAAATTGAACTGTCTAAGCAATTCAGTCAATGGTCATTAAATCAAACCCTTGGGTACCTCATTCGGGTTATTCAAAAATTATTTTCCTTTGACAAATTAGTACTTGGCTAATGTGAAAGCTGCCAGGAAAAGTATTTCAAAAATCTGGAACAGCAGGAAAACAATATTTCCTGTGCATTAGCCATTGAAGAGGCAGTTTCAGTTCAGATTTAAGTTTCAAATATTTGTGGGAAACGAATGCTAAATATATTAAAATATGTCCTCCAAATGAAACTTTCCAAATAAAACAGTCAGAATTACAGTGGCAACTTTGGTAGAGCTCAATATTCTTTGAATTTACAATATGAAGGGGGCTAACAAAGTCTTAACAATAATTGAAAAAACTGAAACAGCTCACCCTCCAATTCTAATATTCTCCAAAATCTTAAAACATCAAACTTAAAATGCACTCTTCTTTTTGTGAACACATTGCATTAAAAACACAGCACCATAGATATTAAAATACAAAATTCTCATCTGGCTAAACATGACCACTGACAATTTTTTTTAAACAGGTGTTGAAGAATTTCAAGCAACTCAGGGGCTCAATCAATTTGTTTTAAGGTTACATGCTTGATGATTTTAAAAAGGATCTAATGTTGGATAATAATGTAAAAACAATCTGCCCAATTACATAGCCCACAAAATACATTGAATTGAGATCCTAATTCAAATAAAGCAAAACAGTTTCTTTGTTTTTTTTTCTGAACCGGTATTTTAGCGAATCAAAATATTTAAATATCCAACACTTTCAGTATGGTATAACTTTATATTGAAACTTCCTGTTTTGACCCAAGTATTAGTACAACCTTTTAATTTCAGCATTTTTTTTAATGCATCCTCTCGATGAAATTACACTTAGAAAAAGAGAAACCCTCGCAGCGGACCACATGGTGCTGCAGTCAAAACCACTCCCTCCCCCAGAAGAATGACTCGCTGAGTCAAGTTCACAGCCCAGAAACTGAGATTTCCACAAAAAAAGACCTAAGAAAGCTTCCCTGGCAGTCAATGCACTTCACTGTCGGGATCCAAGCGGACCGGATCCACTTTCTCCCCCTTTTCCCAGTGATGCCATGTTGTCCAAAAAGTACTTTTAAGGGGAGGTGTGGGGGGCAAAAGTGATAACTTTTAACAGACAGTAGGTGCAGGGATAGGCTATTCTGCCCTTCAAACCAGCCCAACATTCATTATGATCATGGCTGATCATCCTCAATCAGTATTCTGTTCCTGCCTTATCCCCATAGCCCACTATCCTTAAGAGCTCTATACAAATCTTTTTTTGAAAGTATCCAGAGATTTGGCCTCCATAGCTTTCTGGGGCAGAGCATTCCATACACCCACCACTCTCTGGGTGAAGAAGTTTCTCCTCAACTCTGTTCTAAGTGGCCTACCCCTTATTTTTAAATAGTGTCCTCTGGTTCGGGACTCACCCATCAGCGGAAACATGCTTCCTACCTCCAGAGTGTCTAATCCATTAATAATCTTATACATCTCAATCAGATCAGAAGTATCAAATCATCTTTAGATGTTCTTCTTTTGAAGTTGCTCCAGAGCCTCCAATCTCATGTCTCCAAACTGCTTTTTCCAGGGGACTTTAAACCCCTTTTACCTAGGGGACCAAAACCCCATTCTCACTTTACTTCTCACGGGGCACAAACCCCAATTAAACCCTGGGGGACTAGAACCCCAATTAAACCTGGGGGACTTGAACCCCATTTAAACCCTGGGGGATTCTAACCTAGTAGCTTCAGGGGACTCTAACCTCCGAGCTTCCTGCAAAGCGACTCGTTGGTGTGCCAGTGTGTGGGTTACCTCAAAGATTCTGTCACCACAGAGTTATGTTTTTAGAGAGGAAAGATTAAAGTGAATAGAGTCATAGAGATGTACAGCATGGAAACTGACCCTTCGGTCCAACCCGTCCATGCCAACCAGGTATCCCAACGCAATCTAGTCCCACCTGCCAGCACCCGAGCCATATCCCTCCAAACCCTTCCTATTCATATACCCATCCAAATGCCTTTAAAATGTTGCAATTGTACCAGCCTCCACCACTTCCTCTGGCAGCTCATTCCATACCTGTACCACCCTCTGTGTGCAAACGTTGCCTCTTAGGTCTCTTTTATATCTTTCCCCTCTCACCCAAAATCTATGCCCTCTAGTTCTGGATTCCCCAAACCCAGGGAAAAGACTTTGTCTATTTACCGTATCTGTGCCTCTCATAATTTTGTAAACCTCTATAAGGTCACCCCTCAGCTTCCGACGCTCCAGGGAAAACAGCCCTAGCCTGTTCAGCCTCTCCCTATAGCTCAAATCCTCCAACCCTGGCAACATCCTTGTAAATCTTTTCTGAACCCTTTCAAGTTTCACAAACATCTTTCCGATAGGAAGGAGACCAGAATTGCACGCAATATTCCAACAGTGGCCTAACCAATGTCCAGTACAATTGCAACATGACCTCCCAACTCCTGTACTCAATACTCTGACCAATAAAGGAAAGCATACCAAACGCCGCTTTAACTATCTTATCTACCTGCGACTCCACTTTCAAGGAGCTATGAACCTGCACTCCAAGGTCTCTTTGTTGAGCAACACTCCCTCGGACCTTACCAGTAAGTGTATAAGTCCTGCTAAGATTTGCTTTCCCAAAATACAGCACCTCGCGTTTATCTGAATTAAACTCCTGCCACTTCTCAGCCCATTGGCCCATCTGGTCAAGATCCTGTTGTAATCTGAGGTAATCCTCTTCGCTGTCCACTACACCTCCAATTTTGGTGTCATCTGCAAACTTACTAACTGTACCTCTTATGCTTGCATTCAAATCATTTATGTAAATGTCAAAAAGTAGAGGACCACTCCAATGGTCACAGGCCTCCAATCTGAAAAACAACCCTCCACCACCACCCTCTGTCTTCTTGGAGCCAGTTCTGTATCCAAATGGCTAGTTCTCCCTATATTCCATGAGATCTAACCTTACTAATCAGTCTCCCATGGGGAACCTTGTCGAGTGCCTTACTAAAGTCCATATAGATCACATCTACCATTCTGCCCACTGCATTAAAGATTTGTTTTTAGGAAGGGTGTATCACCTATGAGAGGGTGCAAATCTATGTTTAGTGTGAGGAAATTAAGCTGGGCAGGTGGATGAAATATCAGTGGTTGACCATTTATAGGCAATAATGTAGGTAGGTTAGCATCATTATGGAAAGGCAATAAGATCAAACAGGCATAAAATGGGCAAAACAAATATCACAAAGCTGAGAGATGGTTTAGCAAAAGTGAGTTGATTAAAGCTATTTGTTGGAAATCAGTTGCAAGTCAGTGGGAGACATTCAAAAACAAGATCTACCAGGTAAAAGGTAGCGCCAAATGAGACCATGTAAGTTGAGCATAGAAATAAAGAAAAGAGTGGTACTGACAAATCTAGAGCCCTTGGTTATCTAGAATCATACAAGATTAGGTAAAGCTGAAAAATAAAGCTTATGACATTAATCAAATAATCTTTTTAACTCCTCTTTCCTGTTTTTTTACATAATCTTGAATCCGTTTTTGATCAACTTAGGAAGCTGAATATCGAAAGTACAGAGATGAAGTAAGAAAGGAAATTAGAAAGCAAAAAGAGGATATGAGAAAATTGTTAGCTGATAAAATTAAGGAAAATCTAAAGATGTTGTTTTAGTACATTTAAGACCAAGAGGATGACTAAAGAAAGGGCAGGGTCTACTAGATATGTATGTGGTAATGTGTGTACAGCAAACTTAACACAAAAGGAATGATGCAGACTTCCTAGTTAGGTGGAATGTGAAGTATTAGATAAAATAAGCATAACAAGAAATACTGTAGAGACTGACCTTTACAATGTATAAGTCATCAAAGCCAGTTGAACTATATTCTCTCACCTGTTAAAGGAAACTGTAAAGAAAATAACAGGTGCCCTGAGGATCATTTCCCAATCCTCACTTGATAAAATTGAAGTTACACAAGTTTGGAGGCCTTCAAATATTGTACCATTATTCAAATTATGGGCTGGTCTGTCGAACCTGAGTGGTAGGCAAATTACGAGAATTAATACTGAAATATAGTTAATTGTTACTTAGATACTGATCAATCAGGGATAGTCAACACTACTTTGCGGGAAGGTCATGCCTTACTAATTTATTTGAATTTTTGAAGACCTTGCAATGAGTAGTGACCAAGATAGTGTGGTGGATGTTGTTCACATTGATTTTAGTAGGGAATTTGAGAAGGTCCCACATGGCAGGTGTAATAGAAAAATCAAAGCCCATGGGATACAGGGTAATGTGGTGAGTTGGATCCAAAATCAGCTCAATGTTAGGAAGCAACATGATAATGGTTGACAATTTTTTGTTTTTGCAAGTAGAAATTGGCCCCTTGTTGTTTGTGGTATATGTCAATGATTTAGATTTAATTGTAGGAGTCATTATTGGTACATATGCAGAAAACAGATCAATTTTCTGGGTAGTTTCTGGCGAAGGAAATGGTTGTCAATTGTAGGATGAAATCAATGGTTTGTTTCAATGGGCAGAAAAATAGCAAATGGAATTCATTCTGGAGTAGTGGAAATTTATGCATTTGAGAAGGACAGATAATGCAAGGGCTTCAACAATAAACAGGACGATATTGAGAAGGGTAGAGGAAGTGAGAGACCTAAGACTGCATGTCCACAGTGTGTGGGGTTCTTTTCATCAGGCAAGGTTTCAAATATAAATGCAGAGATGTAAAGTTAAAGCTATATAAGATACTGGTGTGGCCACAGCTGGAGTTTTGTGTACATTTCTGGTCACCTTACAAGAATCACAAAAAGGGCGTAGTTGCATTAAAGAGAGAACAAGGGAGATGTGCAAGATTGTAACCAGGATTAAAAATTGCAGCTGTGAGGAAGTATTGGATAGACTAATGTTATTTTCCTTAAAACAGAAGAGACTGAGGGGTGACTTAATTGAGGTCTACAAAATAATAGGATAGAGTGGGCAAGGAAGACTGGTTTGCCTTGGTGGACAGGTTAATTACCACTGGGCACAGATTTTAAAGTGATTGTTAGAAGGGGACTTCTGGAAGACTTTGTCATATAGAAGGTGGTGGGTGTCTGAAATTTGCTGCTCAGTTGGCTGTTTGAGCTAAACACATTTAGCTGGAATAAAGGGAATATGGATCTGAAATTCTGTGACCCACAAGGCTGTGGACCAGATAACAAAAAGGATGAGAGTGGATGGCTAGTTTGTTGAGCTGGTGCGGACTCTGGACTGAATAGCTTCTTTCTGTACGCCAAACTTCCTTTATTTCAAAGACTGAGAGACCTGGAGAACCTACTCATATTATATAAAACAAGTAAATGCATTCTGATTTTGCTGCTTAAGAACTGTATGTAAAATCAAGTGGCTGTACAAAATCCCTTTTTGCAAGGTGCCACATGCCTGCTATTAAGAGTGTGCTTGTTAGAGCTGAGCTTCACTGGGTTGGCCATGTGATTCAATTCCTACAGTTCAATTTATAATATTTTATATATTTATATATTTCAATTTAAAACATTATATTGCTTTCCAAATGTTCAAAGATTCAGGCAAGTATAAATTATTGCAATGAACATTAGGAGGGTCTGCCACACGTGCACAGATTAGCATTGTTTTAAAGAAATTGAGAGTGAGATACTTGATTGGTTTTGGTTTTAGTTTTCCAAAATTCCTTTCATTGAGGGAAGGTTCCATACATTGGAAGATAGCAAATGTTACTCCTTCATTTAAGAAAAAGGACAGAGGCAAAATGCAGGAAACTACAGGCTAATTTATCATTGTCAGAAGCTATTATTAAATATGCTATTGCAGGACACTTAGAACATTTTGAAAAATGATCAGGCAGAATCTGCACAGTTTTATGCAAGGGAAATCAAGTTGAATCAATTTATTGGAAGTCTTTGAAGAAGTAACATGCACTGTGGATGAAGGAAAATGGCTGTAACCTGAGACATTTGATAAGATTGTAAATCTGAACCCCCGGGAGGGGTCTCTTGGTTCTGCAATCGGTCAAATAAACATTAACAGCTCGGTCTAGTTCAGCAACATTTACAATTTATGACACTGGGCATAGGTTATCCAGCAACACCGGGGTTAAGCACCTCTGTTTACTCTGGAAAAGCTGTGCAAAATAGCTTAAAGCAAAGACAGTCTTATATGGTTCTTAAGAAATAGTACAACCTTAATTACAGAGCAAATCCAATAGAATGTAATAAAATGACATTATGGACAGCAGGTTAAACACTGTGGTATTTTCTGGGAACCAACTTTGTTTTGCACATTTTATCTCTCTGCACCTGCATCTACAAGGCCAGCTAGGATGGTTAGTAATGTCTTATCTGGCTTGGTTAATTCCATACTGTGAAGGGAGCATTGTCTGCTAATCTATGATTCAATTAGCTCTGAAATGCAGTTCTTGGCAGGGTGAAAAGCCAATTTAAACAGTGTTAATTTGCAGCCTAGAAGCCATTTTATTGTTACTTTGTTACTTGCATTGAGAAGCCATTTTGTAGTTAATAAAGGCATGCATTAAATGATTACTCCTCACATCAGCCTAAATCCAGATTTTAGATCCTCAAGATGACACATCATTGGTTATTGTAGAAAATAAAAATTTGTCCTGGCTAGAAGATTAAGTACTGAGCTGAAAATGTGTTGCTGGAACAGCGCAGCAGGTCAGGCAGCATCCAGGGAACAGGAGAATCGACGTTTCGGGCATAAGCCTTTCTTCTTCGGGCTTCCGAAATGTCGATTCTCCTGTTCCCTGGATGCTGCCTGACCTCCTGCGCTGTTCCAGCAACACATTTTCAGCTCTGATCTCCAGCATCTGCAGACCTCACTTTCTACTAGAAGATTAAGCAGCCAACAGGAAGTGGACAGTAGGCATAAATGGGTCAGTTGGCAAGATGTAACAATTAGTATGCCAAAGGATTAGTGCTGTGACTTCAATATTTCATAAGTTTTGTAAATGATTTGGATACATGAGAATATAGCCACCTGCAAGCTCCCCTCCAAGCCACTCACCATCCTGACTTGGAAACAAATCACTGTTCCTTCACTGTCGCTGGGTCAAAATCCTTGAATTCGCTCCCTAATGGCATTGTGCACAAGAAGGCAGCTCACCACTACCTTTTCAAGGACAACTAGGGACAGTCAATTAAAAAAATGCTAGCCAGCTAGTGATGCCCATGAGTGAGGGAAAAAAAACGATTGAAAGTAAGGTTGCTAAGTTTGCTGATGACGCAAAAAATAGAGAGGAAAGCAAGACTGAATGAATCTAGAAGGCTAAAGCAGGGTATAGACAGGCAATTTGAGGGACAAAAAATTGAAAAAAAACGTATAATGTATAAAAATCTTCTACTTGAGCACACAGAATATAAAAGAAGCGTATATTAACTAAATAGATTAACTAAATATCCATCTCGGAGATTGCAGAGCTCTGAGACGGATATCCTAGTGTATGAATTACAAATGTTAGTATGCAGGGATGACAGCTAATTAGGAAAGCTAACAGAATATATAAGTATATTGCTTCAATCATACAGATCATTGGTGAGATCACATCAGGAGTACAATGTACAGCATCGGTTTCCTTATTTCTCGAAGGAAGTAATTGTGTTGAAAGCAGTTTAGGGAAGGACAAATCCCTGGAATAGACGAGTTGTCTTGTGCAGTGAGGTGAGACCATCTAGACTTGCACTTTTAAACTCCAACAGATTAAGAAGTGACTTGACTGAAACAAAAATGATCCTAAGCATGGAATGGATGTTTCCTCTTGTAGGAGAATCTAGAAATGAGGATCATGGTTGAAAGTTAGGGACATCTGTTATGGAGCAGGCCAGATCCCTTCAAAACATTTCAAGAAAGTATCCCAGACCCTAACTTTTCTTGTTGTTTTAAGCAGGAGTGATCCAGCTGGCCCAACCACTTTTTAAAAAATAAAACAGAATTTATTTGCAAGATTACTGAATGAAACACAAACAAAACAATGTAGAATAACAACCTATCTGAAAACCCAACAGATTATCCCAACTTAATGATGCTGTTCCAACTACTTTGCAACAATCCCCATAAATGCCCCTTGGCACAAAAGATAAAATCAAACACAGGGTCTTGCAGGAGAGATGTCAGAGAGAGAGATGGCAGAGAGATTCAACATGGAGCACCTTCTTCCATGTAGCTGTTTCTTCAATCAACAGTCTCAAAACTGGCTGCTTTCTCTGAACAGCCAGACTGCTAAAACCAAAACAAACCAAACCAAGAAAAGCTGAGCTGGGAGAACTAGCCACTCACCTTTCATCGTGTAAATGTTTTTTCGTAAAACTTGAAACCTTCCTCAAGTGGATCACTCCAGACATTTGGAACCTGTGTCTTTACGACCTCCTTTTAAAAAAAAACCCAAGGACAACATAACCTTGTTAAAAGAGCAGCACCATCACATATCTATTGAAATTGAGAGAGGAGTGCTGGAAAAGCACAGCAGGGCAGGTAGCATTCAAGGAGCAGGAGAATCAGCGTTTTGTTAGTCAGGATGAAGGGCTCTTGCCCGAAATGTCAATTCTCCTGCTGCTCAGATGCTACTTGATCTGCTGTGCTTTGCCAGCAGCCTTCTTTCAACTCTGATCTCCAGCATCTGCAGTCCTCCCTTTCACCGAGTTGATATATCCTTTGAAGTTGAGTTGAGACATTTTTGCTCAGAGGGTTATGTGTCTTTTGAAGTCTCCCTCAAAAAGTGGAGAAAGTTGTGTATTTATAAGGCAGAGATGGTTTCTGATTTAAGCAAAAGGATGATGGAGTAGTCAGATCAATCATGATCTTATTACATGACAGAACAGACTCGATAATCCAAATGTCTTAATCCTATTCCCAATTCATATGTGTGTTAGACAGTGGTGGTAGGAGATCTATTCAATTTTTATAATTATGTTTCATTTAGTTTTGAATAGTGGAAAGCAAATTGCAGTCATTCTTATAGATAACCTGTCATTGGATATGTCAGGAAATCTTGTAGGATAAACAAACCATGAGCTTGCCGGAACATTTTTTATTTACTAATGCTGATTCTTTATGTATTTAAATCTCCAAACTAGGGCTTCAATCCGAAACTGACTCAGATGAGGTTATTGCTGAGTCAAGACGAGCAATCTTGGGCCGTAGTGCTACAAAGTAATAGTATTGTTAGAGAACTTTTTAATTAACTTGTTCATTTGTTATGATACATCTCCTGAGCAGAAAGGACTTGAACCTGGCCTTCTCGCTGAAAGGTAGGAACATCACAAGAGCCCTCAAAATGTGATGCTCTACCAGCTAAGCAATCTAGGTTGTACACTTTCTTGATTTTCAGTTATTTGAATAAGGTGAACTGAATATTGGCTTAGCAGTACTTAGTGTCAAGTTAAGAGGTAGCCACTTTGGCTTTCCAAGACATGTTGGCAATGTTGGAACATTCCTTGTTCCAGTCCTATTCTGGCCCCCAACCACAACTCTTTCTCTGGTATATCGAGGATATCAATGATGCTGCTTCCCTGTCTCATCTGGAATTGGAAAAGTTTGTCAATTTCACTTCCTTTTTCCACCCTGTTCTCATCTTCACCTGGTCCATCTCTGACTCCTCCCTTCCCTTTGAAATCTCTTTCCATTCCTGGGGATAGGATGGCCACCAATATCCACTACAAATCAACTGATTCCCCAGTTACCTTGACTATATAACCTAAGACACTTCCATTCTCCTAGTTTCTCTGTCTCTGTTACATCTGTTCTGCTAAAGCCGACCCGACAAGGGGTCCTCCAGAAATGTCGATTTTCTTCCTCAAACAATGACACCCCAGCACCATATGACCACTGTCTGACCCATCTGCACTTCACCTCTCACCCCCTCGCTTCCCTACCTCCCTTCCAGTAACAGCGATGGGGTCCCCCACTTATCCTCAAATACCATCCCACCAGCATCTATATTCCGAGGATCTTAGCGACCATTTCTACCACCTCCAGTGGGATGCCACCACCAGGCACACATACTCCTCTTGTCACCTCCCATAAGGATGTTCTCTCTGGGACACCCTAGTTCCACTCCTCCTTTATTTGCAACATCCCCCTCCCGCAGCCCAACGGCACCTACAGCTGACTCTGCAGAAGTTGCCTGTTTACTTCCTTCATCCTCAAAATCCAAGTGCCCAAGTATACCTTCCATGTGAAGCAGTGCTTTACCTAAACTTCACTCAATCTAGTCTATTGCATTTGCTGTTCACAATGTGGTTTCTTCCACATTGAGGAAACAAAGCGTAGACTGAGTGATCACTTTGCAGAACACTTATGTTCCGTCTGCAAAAAGACCCAGAACTTCCTATGCCTGTCACTTCAACATGTCACCTTAATCCCTGGCCAACATCTCTGAGGTGATTCTAAAGCATTAGACTCTTCAGCATCAATTGCATAATTATGTGATCTGATCTGAGTTTCCATGTGGTGGAGTGGCTCATGTAGTAAAACATCTTCTCATCATCTTGAGGTTACTTTCAGTACATTGTATTGGGAATGGGGTAAAACTTCACTCATTTAATTTACTGTTTGTGATTTGTGCCATTTTCTCTAACTGCAGGTTAGCCCGATCACCTGGAGTCTGTTCCGCAATTTGCTTATTGTTGGGATATACCTGTACTTTTTATGGCTTGCTTTATTGCTGGCAACTGTCGACTGTCATTTTGATTCTTGCGAGAATCTGTCTGCTGGGTGTTTGCTGGCTGTCCCTGTCTTTTATTGGTCTAGCCTCCTGTCTGAGACAGTTTGTTGTGATATGCATTCTCTGTGCTTGGAGGGAAGTTTTTTTTCACCTTAACTGCAGCCACCAGGTTGTAAGTAAGTACGTTCACAGATCGATGAAGAGCCATCTTTGTAGCCAGACTTTGTACCAAATTATATATAATGTGTATATTGAGCAGAGAGAATTCCATCTTAGAATAAGATAGGATGAACTCTACGCGTTGAATAGCATGTTACCTAACAGATAACATCAGCTATCTGATGGTTTCTTCCTGTGTTCTACAAATCAGTAGACTACAAACCCTAATAAAATCAGTGCAACAATGAAAAGAATTTGGACAGAAAACAATGGAAACACTTAACAAGACGGGCTGAATCTGTGAAAAGAAGAAAAAGGTTACGGAAAGGTATGATAAAGGTTTTAAAGCAGATATAGAGGCAGGGAAAACTGCTTGGGGGCAAGGTGGAGAACAAACGGGATTGTTAGGATGGAAGATAGGATAGGGTTCCTGAAGAAGGGCTTATGCCTGAAACGTCGATTCTCTTGTTCCTTGGATGCTGCCTGACCTGCGCTTTTCCAGCAACACATTTTCAGCTCTGATCTCCAGCATCTGCAGTCCTCACTTTCTCCTGGAAGATAGGATAGCCAAATAAGAGACATGGTGTTACGAGGCAAAAAGAAATGGCAAAGAATATGTAAATTAGAATAATAACAGAACTATTACCTGTCATGTGTGCTGCCACCTGTATCTTCTATGTCTGTGGATTTATTCGAGGCTTATATGGCCTAGGTGTGCAAGGGTAGCCACCTTTTGGTCAAATGCAGAGCAAAGAAGATCCAGTTTGTTACAAATCTGCAACTGTTTACAGATAACAATAAACTCTACTTAAGTGCAAAGATGGTTGGGAGGACTGAGGCTTGGGTCTGTCTCCCAAATAATCCTGCTTTACTCTCTCATGGAGACCTCATGACATCAGAGTGGGTAGTACTTATTGATTGCGATCAAGTATTTTAGATGCTTTCATGGCCACACTGATCATTATTAGGCTGCATTTGTTGACACCAATGTTTGTGCACATGCACATTTAAACATTTTGGGGGCACGTGGCCTTGGACCCTGGATGGTGGAAGGAGGTCAGGACCTGCAGGAGAAGGGGAAGGTGTTGGAACCTAAGGGAGAGTGGGAGGAGGGAGGGAGAGGTCCTCTGAGTTCCCTACTCCTCTGTCCTCACTCAAACAGATGCCCTTGCACTCCACTTGTCTCACTCTCTCACTCACTGTTGCTGGACCCTGTTTCAAAAGCACATGCACTTCTCTGCAAATGTGCAGTGCTGAATTTGTATAAGATGCACATTGATATGAAGATGTACTGAGTCTGGAATTTTGCACATCTGTTTCCAAATTAGCGTGCGTGCATCATAATTGCCCACAATTGGGGATATCAGCAAGCACAACATTATTTATTTATTTATTTATTTATTTACTTACTTACCACTGTCTCATATACCCCAAGTCTTTCACTTTACAGATTAAAACAAGCTGGATTTTTCACTATTCTTAAATTTTGGAAGAATGGTATTGTATGTAATTCTGGTCTCCTTCCTGTAGGAAAGATGTTGTGAAACCTGAAAGGGTTCAGAAAAGACTTACAAGGATATTGCAGGGTTGGAGGATTTGAGCTATAGGGAGAGGCTGAACAGGCTAGGGCTGTTTTCCCTGCAGCGTCGGATGCTGAGAGGTGACCTTATGGAGGTTTAGAAAATTGAGGGGCATGGATACGGTAAATAGTCTTTTCCTTGGGGTCAGGGAGTCCAGAACTAGAGGGCATAGGTTTAGGGTGAGAGGGGAAAGATATAAAAGAGACCGAAGGGGCAATGTTTTCACGCAGAGGGTGATACGGGTATGGATGATCTGCCAGAGGAAGTGGTGGAGGCTGGTACAATTGCAACATTTTAAAGGCATTTGGATGGGTATATGAATAGGAAGGGTTTGGAGGGATATGGGCCGGGTGCTGGCAGATGGGACTACATTGGGTTGGGATATCTGGTCTGCCTGGACGGGTTGGACCCGTGCTGTACATCTCTATAACTATGACTCTATGTTGGGTGGATGGGACAGCCCATGAAGTCTTGAGCTGTCTTCCTGATACTCTGAAATCTGAGGTTCTCTTCACAATTGGAAAACCTTTAAACTCCTGCACTTCTTTACAGAAGATATGTCTGCTGTAGCAGGAAAGAATTTTTTTTTTGCAATATCTTGAATATTTACATAGCACTCATCTCATCTTAGTGATGTCTTCCATGGAGCTAAATGTACCATGTCCTCAATTTGCATTAGTGATACTTTGTTCTTTGTCTGCTTGTTGAAGCAGATGGATCTTTTATAGTCAACTTGATTATTTGGACATGCTTGTTCAGCTTCAGTGACTTTAATTGTTGTTAAAATCAACTTGTTCATTTGTTTAATTGTTATCTGAAGGTTCCCGCAGGCTTTGATCTACATTTTGGTGTTGAGGATTCATTTTTGGAAAGTAGGAACATAAAGTTTTCTACTTGTGATTTCTAAGAGCTCAGCATCTAATGCGTGAGTTGGCTTTGTCATAACTAGTTGCTCATTGTACTGTGTTGAAGTCTGACTCAATTCAGTTACAGATGTTTTGGTTGTCTCAAATGGAGTGCTATGTTCTGTTCCAGCAGAATGTGAGGACTGCAGGTGCTGGAGATCAGAGCTGAAAATGTGTTGCTGGAAAAGTGCAGCAGGTCAGGCAGCATCCTTTGTTTGCCAGTAATTGGATTCTGGGCTCTTTCAGTTTTGATAGCAAAGGAAGCCATTTTCATGTGGTGCAGAAGGTGTTTGGCACACTTGTCTTCATTGAGTATAGCAGTTGGAACGTCATGTGCAGCTATATAGGACATTGGAGAGACCACTTGTAGAATAATGCGTACAATTCTAGTTGCTCTTCTATAGGAAGGATGTTGTTAAACTTGAGAGGGTGCAAAAAAGATTTTGAAGGATGTTGCTGGGACTGGAGGGATTGAGTTATAGGGAGAAGCTGAATAGTCAGAGGGCATTTTTCCCTGGGACGTTGGAGGCTAAACAGTGACCTTCCAGAGGTTTATAAAAATCATGAGGGGCATGGATAGGGTGAATAGCCAAGGTCCTTTCCCTAAGGTGGGGGGAGTCCAAAACTAGAGGGCATAGGTTTACAGTGAGAGGAGAAAGATTTAAAGAGGATCTGAGGAGTAGCTTTTCCATGCAGAGAGTAGTGCAAGTAGGGAACAAGCTTCCAGAGGAAATGGTGGCATTTAAAAGGTATCTGAATAGGTAAATGAATAGGAAGGGTTTAGAGAGATATAGGTCAAATGCTGGTAAATAAGACCAGGTCAGATTGGGATATCTGGTCGGCCTTGATGAGTTGGACTGAAGTGTTTGTTTCCGTGCTAAATGACTCTGACTCTCTAAACCAATATATTCAGTTTTCTATCTAATTGACTATTTGAAATGAGCTACTTATTTCAAAATAATTAAAATCAAGGAATTCTGCTTTTTGTTTAGGTTCCAAAATGAGCTTATAAAAGCCCTATAAAATCTTCTCCCAGCTTTTTTTATTTTGGCTATGCCTAGGCTGGCTATTCATTGGCTTTTTTTTGTTGAACTTCTTGCAGCTTTTAGTGAGATTGAAGTTGTCATATGCCTTTCTACTCAGAATTCCTGGCTGTGTAATGTTATGGACCATACTAGACCCACTAAAAATATGTTAAGAAGGTTGCCTAGACTCTTAGCACTTCACATTTGCCTTTAAAATAAGAAAAACTTGTTCCAGATACAGTTTGAGCCAAACACAATTTTTTCAAACACTAGTTAAAATAGAACAAAAGAAAGAAGAACTTAACTATTGGAAAACTTAATAGTACCTATTAAGAAGTAACTGTTCCAATATAGTAAATCCCGTAAACACACTACTTGGCAAAAAAGGCAAAGTCAGAAACAGATTGTCCCACATGCAGTGTAGCAGCCGAGAGACAGAAAAATCAAGTGAAAACTCCACGAGAGTAGCAATCAGGAGATGTTTACTGCAGCTTCCAACCCTGTTCAGACTCCAACAGCAACTGCTGAATCTAAAACCTTTTTTTTAAAAAAAAACTAGAAATCCTGGTGTGTGAGATTTGGCAACACCCATCTAGGCTGCTTCTCTTGTTCCAACCTTTTTTTAAAAAAAAACAAGGCGCCTCAAGCTTCTTGATACTTCTCACAGACGTCTTGATACTTCTCATTCGATATCTCTTTCAAAAAAAACCTGAACAAAATGCACCTCTTAAAGTCACAACATTGTCACAGTAGTACACGTAAGTTTTTGTAGTGATTCTATGACTTAGATACACAATGTGGAAAGATTCAGCCCATCTAATCTTTACTGATCCTCTGAAAATCATCTCACCCAGACCCAGACCCCTCATTTACCATGGCTAAACCACCTAACCTGCCCATCTTTGGATTATGGGAGGAAGCCCTAGCACCCGGCTGAAACCCATTCAGGCACGGACAGAACATGCAAACTCCATAATGACAGTCACCCAAGGTTGGACGTCCCTTGTGTTGGAGAGTTGCTTGTTGCATATCTTTGTTCAATGCCCCAGACTGTCGTTGAACGTGTGATGGTTGTAAATAGTGTTTGTGAGCCAAGGCTTGGTATTTGATGATATTGTGATAATTGCTCCCCTGTTTAACATGAAATTCATGAGTTGCCTTTTAACACAATTGCTTACCAAAATATTTAAAATAAAGAATTGCTGATGCTGGAAATCTGAAACAATAACAAAGTTTTGGATTATTTCACTGATTTTCCTGAAGAGAACTTCATTTGACAAGGTTCCTCATACTAGACTGGTTAGCAAGGTTAGATCATATGGAATACAGGAGAATGAGCTATTTGGATACTGAACTGGCTCGAAGATGGAAGACAGAGTCTGGTGATGGAGGGTTCCTTTACAGACAGGAGGACTGTGACCAGTGGTGTGTCACCAGGATCTGTGCTGGGTCTGCTGCTTTCTGTCATTTTATATAAATGATTTGGATGTGAACGTAGGAGATATAGTTAATAAGTTTGCAGATGACACCAAAGTGGAGGTGTACTGGACAGTGAGGAATGTTACCTCAGTACAATGGGATCTTGATCAGCTGGGCCAATGGGCTGAGAAGTGGCAGATGGAGTTTAATTTAAATAAACGTGAGGTCCTTCATTTTGGAAAGAACTCGCACACTTCATGGTAAGGTCCCGAGGAGTGTTACTGAATAAAGAGACCTTGGAGTGCAGGTTCATAGTTTCTTTGAAAGTAGAGTCGCAGCTAGATAGGATAGTGAAGAAGGCGTTTTAGCATGCTTTCCTTTATTGGTCAGAACATTGAGTATAGGGGTTGGGATGTCATGTTGCGGTTGAACAGGATATTGGTTCAGTCACTTTTGGAATATTGTGTGCAGTTCTGGTCTCCATCCTACAGGAAGAAGTTGTGAAACTTGAAAGGATTCAGAAAAGATTTATAAGGATGTTGCCAGTGTTGGAGGGTTTGAGTTATAGGGAGAGGCTGAATGGGTGGGGCTGTTTTTCCTGGAGCGTCGGAGGTGAGGGGTGACCTTATAGAAGTTTATAAAACCATGTGAGGGGCATGGATAGGATAAATAGACAAGGTGGGGGAATCCAGAACTAGAGGGCATAGGTTTAGGGTGAGAGGGGAAAGATTTAAAAGGAACCTAAGGGGCAACTTTTTCACTTGGAGGGTGGTGCATGTATGGAATGAGCTTCCAGAGGAAGTGGTGGAGGCTGGTACAATTACAACATTTGAAAAGCATCTGGATGGATATAAGAATAGGAAGGGTTTAGAGTGATATGGGCCAAGTGCTGGCAAATAGGAATATATTAATTTTAGGATATCTGTTTGGCATAGACAAGTTGGACCAAAGGGTCTGTTTCCGTGCTGTATATCTCTATGACTCTATGTAGGTTTATCGTGTGCTGTTTTTTCCTCATTTATCTCTTCATGCAGATAGTTTACTTTTGTCTTTGCTTTTCTGTGGCTGTGTCCTGTTTCAATGTGTTTTTGTAAAGTGACCTGTTGTTTCACATTCAGTTTTAATAATTGGGACACTGTTTACACCAGAGAGATTTATTTATTCCTCAGCATTGACAAAGACTTTTAGACTTGATATCTGACCTACACACAGCATTGACTTATTACATGACTCTTTTGTAGTTCTGTACCTTAAAAAAAAATAGATTCCACTGATCTCCTGTATGTTTAATCTTCTATCCTTAGGATCGATCTCTGATGCTTCCCTGGATGTAATTTTGTGTTTTATTTGGCCCACCGATGAAATACAAACTTCCTGGAATAGTCTTCCCTTTGCCATGGCTTCCGTGTGATTAAATATTTTATCTTTTTTTTTAAAATGACGATTAGTTTGCAATATGCCAGTTTTGTTTTTGAGACAGTACAATTAGTTTTGCCACTGTCCAGTTCTTCAAGGCTTTAAAGAAGGATGTAATGTGCTTGTGCAAATGAAGAAGGATTCATAACTTATGCAGCCCTATTGGAGTTTTCCTTCCATTTGCGGCTCAAATGAAGATTTCCTGTCTTTTACGTAATTGAGAATTCCCAGAAGCATTAGACCAGAATAGCTCGCCAGAAGCATTAGACCAGAATAGCTCGCTTCTATAATTTGTATAAGTTTTTACTCTTTCAGCCTGGATTTCTGTATTGTTTAAATGTTTCCCTTGCTATTAGGGATTTTATTTTCGCTTCATGCACCTGATTTGCTCATTGGCTAAACATAGACTCCAGACTGTCGCTACTGACCACAACCTCACGATGCAGCTTGTACCTCTACCTCAGTTGTCATTTTGGTGTGTGTGTGTGTGAGAGAGACCTCATTGGAACGAGTGTTGTTAAACTAAATCTTCAGATTCGACTGGTACCCACATTGTGTGCACCACATTCTTGTAAATACTTGCCAAGATGTAAGGTATAGGCATTATACTGCGACCAATACTCTTGAAAGGACCTAGCCTTAGGCTGATCTGCCATGAGCTCCAGTTGTAGTTTCTCACCAGACCTCATGTCAGCATCATGGTGGTTCGTACTTATTGCACTCAGTAAAATATTAATACTTGTTTAGATTTAGATTAGATTGCTTACTGTGTGGAAACAGGCCCTTCGGCCCAACAAGTCCACACTGACCTGCTGAAGCGCAACCCACCCAGACCCATTCCCCAACATTTACCCCTTCACCTAACACTATGGGACAATTTAGCATGGCCAATTCACCTAACCTGCACATTTTTGGACTGTGGGAGGAAACCGGAGCAGCCGGAGGAAACCCACGCAGACACTGGGAGAATGTGCAAACTCCACACAGTCAGTCGCCCGAGGTGGGAATTGAGCACTGAGAGGCAGCAGTACTAACCACTGTGTCACCGTGCTTCCAGATCTTTTCAGAATTGGACAGAGCACTGCCTACAGTTGACCTTCAAAATAACTACAAGCATGTATTTATGGACTGAGCAGAGGTATTCAGACAGTCACCTAATATACATTTGTATTCTTCATGATCAGTGATATTTCTCCCCCGACTGGCTTAACATGTGAACTGGTAATGATTGGAAACATTGGGGATTTAGTGGTGGAGGATAATGAAAAAAGCAACATGTGATTTGGTGATTCAGGGAAAAATGTGTTCAATTGTGCATGAAAGCACTTCCAAATATTAAAAACAGATTTAAAAAAAAAATTCATTCATGGGACATCAAAATAGGCCAGCATTTATTGCCCTGAAAACAGTTAGGAGTCAATAACATTAGTGTGGGTCTGGAATCACATGTAGACTAGATGAGTTGAGGATGGCAGGTGTCCCACCAGTGATGAGTTTTTTTTATATACCAATCACCAGTATTCATATGGTCACCGTTAGGCTCTCTTTAATAAATTCAAATTTCACCATCTGCCATATCTTTAGAACATTTGCCTGGGGTAATGGGCCACCAGTTAAGTGATATTACCACAAGCATTACTACAGAACAACAAACTGAAATGAGTACAGGTAAATCAATAGACAAAGTTAAGAAGGCAGACAGTGTTTTGGCCTTTATTAATAGAGGGATTGAGTTCCGGAACCAGGAGGTTGTGCTGCAGTTGTACAAAGCTCTGGTACGGCCGCACTTGGAGTATTGTGTACAGTTCTGGTCACCGCATTATAAGAAGGATGTGGAAGCTTTGGAAAGGGTGCAGAGGAGATTTACTAGGATGTTGCCTGGTATGGAAGGAATGTCTTACAAGGAAAGGCTGAGGGCCTTGAGGCTTGTTAGAGAGAAGAAGGTTGAGAGGTAACTTAATAGAGACATGCAAGATAATCAGAGGGTTAGATGGGGTGGACAGGGAGAGCCTTTTTCCAAGTATGGGAACGGCAAACACGACGGGACACAACTTTAAAGTGAGGGGAGATAGGTATAAGACAGATGTCAGAGGTCGTTTCTTTACTCAGAGTAGTAAGGGTATGGAATGCTTTGCCTGCAACGGTAGTAGATTCGCCAAGTTTAAGTGCATTTAAGTTGTCATTGGACGGGCATATGGACGTACATGGAATAGTGTAGGTGGGATGGGCTTCAGATTAGTATGACAGGGCAGCGCAACATCGAGGGCCAAAGGGCCTGTACTGTGCTGTAATGTTCTGTGTTCTAAAACTTAATGTCTTCTCCCTGTGTTGAGTTTGGCTGGTGGACATGTTTATTCAGATGGAAAGGCAATGGATGAGGATCTTGCCACATTCCCATCTCTGCCTCCCAACTATGTTTGTATCTTCAACCATGTTGTGAAACAAACTCGGTCTATGCTACTCTCTCCCCACCCCCACCCTCCCCTAGCTTATCTCTCCACCCTTCAGGCTCTCTGCCTTTATTGTCCCTCTCCCACTGCAACTCCCAGGTCATTTCCTCTGCCCTGAAGCTCTTCAACCATGTCGTGAAACAAACTCGGTCTATGCTACTCTCTCTCCCCACCCCACCCTCCTCTAGCTTATTTCTCCACGCTTCAGGCTCTCTGCCTTTATTCCTGATGAAGGGCTTTTGCCCGAAACGTCGATGCTGCCTGAATTGCTGTGCTCTTCCAGCACCACTGATCCAGAATCTGGTTTCCTGCGTCTGCAGTTATTGTTTTTACCTCTATGTTTGTGATATGTTGGTTCATGGCTGACCACCTCACCCTTCCATCAATTTAAGTCCATATGTGAGCTACTAATTACCATCTGGGATTACTTGCTGGCTTCCAGTGCCTGATAAAGGGTCCCGGCATTGATCATTGCTGCCAACCCTTTGCCTCACTATCACTCACCTGTGACCTGGCATACAGTGATGATACTAGGCCTTGGGTAAGTATTGTATTAGTAGCAGCCACTGCTTCCTACTGGTGCTACCATCTATGGATGGGACCTCTGGCTCTGGTTTCTAATCCTGAATGGTATTTAATTCAGCAGGAACCTCCCTAAAAGAGGCGACATAGTACTCCTGCCACAAACGTTTTGGTGCTGGGTGAGACTTGGGACCAGTTGACAAGAGTGAACTGGCTCAGATCTGTTCAACCCCTTTGGTTAGTCAAAACAAAGATTTAACTTTAGTTTGCACAAGGCTATAACTCTCTCAGGTTAAAAATGCAGATTATGCTTTTGCTATGAGCAATTAAGAGCCGATCAACAACGTTGTCTTGAGTCAAAGCAAAAACAAATTTATTAACTGTTAAGCGTGAGAAAAATTAATTTAAAAATGTTATCAGGTATTTGGCTTTTGTACAATCACACAAGCTTGGCAGATGCACGCACATACAAAAGGGATAAGGAGGAATCATGTACAATATAAAGGAAGATGAAAGATTGTACAAGTTACTTCTCCAAGACACTGAAGGAATTGTAATGTTTTAACCTGATCCTGATGTTGACCAGTTGGTTTCTTAGATAACATCAGTCATAACAAATGTTGTAGCTGATTTATTACTAACCATTTCTGTGGGAACCAGGTTGAACTTCTTCAGAAAGGGTAATGGAGACTGCAACTTATTTTCAATTGTGTCAATGTGGTCTTGGAACTTCACTTGAAATAGTTCCAATATGTATTTGAAATAAGTTCTCTGACTGGGTCTGTCTGTGCTAGCTATTGTGTCAATGTCTGGTACTTTGCATTTGTTAATGTCTTGCTGAGACTGACAGGTTTCGGCACTTGAAAACTTTAGGCCATCCGGATGTAGGTTTGCTCACTGAGCTGGAAGGTTCATTTTCAGACATTCATCACCATATTAGGTAACATCTTCTGTCAGCCTCCGGACGAAGCACTGCTGTTGTTTCTTGCTTTCTATTTATATGTTTGAGTTTCCTTGGGTTGGTGATGTCATTTTCCCATGGTGACCTCATTTCTTATGGTGATGTAATTTTCTGTTCTTTTTCTGCTGGGGTGGTAAATGGGATCCAAGTCAATGTGTTTGTTGATAGAGTTCTGGTTGGAATGTAATGCTTCTAGGAATTCTCGTGCATGTCTCTGGCTTGTCCTAGGATGGATGTGTTGTCCCAGTCGAAGTGGTGTCCTTCCTTATCTGTATGTAAGGATACTAGTGAGAGGCGTTCATGTCGTTTTGTTGTTGGTTGATGTTCATGTATCGTGGTGGCTAAGATTGGGCCATCCTTTTTGTTTATTCTTATAAAGTTGACTATCACAGGTTGGGTGACTTTTCAAAGTGTCTCAGTTCATTTCTTGACTTTCTTCGCTCAATCCCAAAGTTCACGTCTTTAAAGTTACAGATTTTAAAGATTAATGGTCTATTTTATATGTTCGTGAAAGTCTCCTATCACCTCCATTAAATAACATCTACTGTTTTACTTTGAGAGATATGTTTGCAGCATTGAACAATGGAAATGAAAGAGCAAAAAAAGACTTCTGTTACACCTCCTCCATGGGAATGTGCTATGTGAAGAAGAGGGATGTATCGTGGTGTTGCCAATGTAGTGGTCCCTTTGAAACACTGAAAGTGGAAGGGAAGATGCATTTGATGGCATCGTGCTGGAGGTGACAAATGGAGAATTGGTAGAAAAAAAACAATAGATAAAACATAAATACTATATCTTGGTTTGAGTTACTTAAAATTCATAAAATTTACTGCTGCTATTTAAACTTAGAAATTCATAAGAAACAGTCTTGTAACCAGTCCAAGGTATTCATTTCTTCGTATAAACCACTTGAACACACTCTCATTTTTAGAGTGACCCCTTTCAGGTATCTACAGTTTAGAAATCAAACTATCAGTACCACTTGAATAGATTACAACATGTAATCTATTTCCCGGCATCTATATTTTCTATTTTAAAAAATTGTGGCTTTAAGATTTTAAAAATCTGATACATGAAAGAAACATGACGTGGCTTTTTCATATAGTTCTTTTTCATAGAAAGTATCTTCAGTTACTGTAAAGATTTTAATCTGTCAAATATCTCTGCCGTATACACAGTTAAGTTCAATAACAATGTTTAATAGTTTCAAGGATTTTTCAATATTGACAAAAGAATACCGTCATTTGAAGATAAAATCATATGTTATAAAAATTCCTGGTAAGCATCCTGGTAAGTCTATTGTTTATTGCATGGGTTTCCTATGTTCCAACTACTCTTAGCAGACTCTTTAAAATGGTACATGTGCAAGTGCAGAAAAAGAACTAGAGGTAGCTTTATTGCATTCAAACTGTAGAACTCTGGGACATTTCTGATAGCTTCATTAGTCTCCCAAATCCCCTATGATTCTGAATTAATTGTACTGCAAATTTAGGAAAAAAGAAACATTGTTTCAACATTATTCACTCACTTCTAATTTTATCATTTCTATATTTGTATTTCCTTATGCCCTTTTGAACCTTGTGACAGAATCAGACCACAATTTGCATTTCAGCTCGATGAATGCTGGTATTAAATATATACCTAGCCAGAGCCCAACCTAGATTTTTAATTCCTATCTTGCATGGCACTATTCAATTTTATTCTTTGATTATTTTACTTTTTTGTTTAGTTCCAGAAAAGAAATTACCCCGAAAACTACCAAAGATTGTAATAATTACATGGTTCACTCCCTTCACTTAGGGAAGGTAACCTGACACGCCGACACTCTGGCCAATGGTATCTGGTGCAAGTCCCACACTATGGACAGTATTTAATGCAAGTGACAGGGGTCCTGCCCCGCCAGTTTTAGAGCCAGCAAGTGCTTCTGTCGCCATCTAGGACAATATCAGACTGAAGGAAAATGTCTCTCTCATACTTGTGGTCAATTGAAGCCATTCCCTAGGATCGAAGACCCTTGGAACAGAAATTTTAATCACTGAGACTGCCAACTAATCAGAGGTCAATAGCTGTTTATGGAGTAATGGAGTATTATCGCATGGAAACAGGCCCTTCGGCTCAAACTGGTCCATGCTGACCATGGTTCCCATTCAGCTAGTTCCAATTGCCCGCATTTGATCCACATCTCTCCAAACCCTTTCCCTCTATGTACCTATCTAAATGTTTTTTAAATGTTGCTATTGTACCTGCCTCAACCACTTTCTCTGGCAGTCCATTCTGTGCATGAAGAAGGTGCCCCTCAGGTCCTCCTTTAATCTTTCCCTTCGCACCTTAAACCTATGCCATCTAGTTTTCAATTCTCATTCCTGGGAAAAATACGATATGCATTCATCCTATCTATGCTTCACATGATTTTTTATACCTCAATAAGGTAACCCCTCATGCTCTGATGTTCCAAGAAATAAAGTCATATCCTGGCTAATTTCTCCCTATAACTCAGGTCTACTAGTCCTAGCAACATCCTCGTAAATCTTATTGGCACTCTCTTTCCAGGTTAAATATGTCTTTCCTATAACAATGGGGTGCAAAACTGTACACAATTCCAAGTGTGTGGCCTCACCAACAACTTACATTTTTCTTACACGTAACAAAATGTCCCAACTCCTATTTCAATGCCTTGATTGATGAAGGTCAGTGTGCCAAATACCACCTTCACCACCCTGTCTACCTGTGATGCTGCTTTCAAAGAAGTATGTACTCTCAGGTCCCTCTGTTCAACAACAATCCTCAGGACCTTACCATTTACTGTATAAGTCCTACCTTGGTTTGATTTTTCAAAGTGTAACACTAAACACTTATCTGTATTTAACTACATTTGTCAGTCCTCGGCCTACTTCCCCATCTGATCAAGATCCCTCTGTAATGTTTGATAACCTTCCTCACTATCAATGATACTTTGTCATCAGCAAACTTACTAATTATGCCTTATACGTTCACATTCAGATCCCAGCACACCACTAGTCACACCACAGAAACAACCTTCAACCATCACCCTCTGTTTCCTACCATCAAGCTAATTTTGAATCCAATTAGCTTGCTCTCCCTGGATCCCACACCCACCTAATCTTCATGACCATCCTGCCATGCGGGATCATGTCAAAGGCCTTACTAAAGTCAATATAGACAACATCCACTGCTCCACACTCATCTATCCTCTTGATTACCTCTTCAGAAGACTGAAAAAGACTCGTCATACGTGACTTCCCATGCACAAATCCATGCTGATGATCCCTAATCAGACCTTGACTATCCATAATCAGACCTTGACTATCCAGATGTTGGTGATCCTGTCCCTCAGTCTCCTCTCGAACTTGCCTATCACTGGTGTCAGGCCCACTGGCCTGCAGTTCCCTGGTTTTTCTTTACTATCTTTCTTAAAGCTTCTCCTCTTACTAAACTGCTTCATCCAAGGTAAATCTCTTCTGCATCACCTGCAGTGCAATCGCACCCTTCCTATCCTGATGAACTAATGAAGGGTCACCAGACTCGAAACATTAACTTTGCTTTCTCTGAATAGATGCTGCCAACCAAATATAGTTTCTGTTTTTGCTTTGTAATAGGTCCTTGCCTCCAGTCAAATTCCGCACTTCTAGCCAACAGAAGTATATGACTATGTGATCATTCTTAAGTGCACACTTCTCTAAGGGCAAACATTTATCCTACTTCTGTGATTAACAAGGCAGAGCACACACTTTCAGAGATGATTGACTAATGCTCAATTGCCATCCAGATTCAGCCTCAGCTCTAAGATGAACATCCCACCCCTACAGACCAAGATAACAATGAAATAAACTCTCAGCGCTAAAATGTGTTGTCACCCATTTTTCTTCCTTATATACAGATCGAGGTTTGGTCGAACATAGTATGCTATTCAGGTTGCATTCTTTGAGAATGTTTCAGTGTCCACCTTTTATTTCGCATGTTCTTGTCAACCTCACAGGCTTTCAGGCTCCCCATTTTCCCATCCAGCCCTCTTACTTAATGGTCATTAGACCAGATTTTCTCCTTTGGCCCTTAGCTTGCCACATGTTCATACCCATTGCTTTCCACTGACTGCTCCTGCAGTCTCTTATGCCCTCCATATTGTATGAAATTCTACCCTTGCATTTGGAGTTGCCCCCCTTCATTTTAATTGTCTCCTCTGCATTCCAGCAAATTACATTTCAACCCACACTTGAGCCTTCTATTTTCACCAAACAATATGACCTTCTACCTGATAACTACACCTCCCTTGATATTTACCGTCCAAACTCCCAAGACTGATAATGAAGACAGCTCCCTGAGTGATATCTCTACAGTTGCCCAACTGTTATCCAGGACTGTTGGATTTGACCTGCAGGACTGACTGTGATTCAATCTCTGGACTGGAAGGACACAGATTCTAATTGCACTGACTGTAGTCAAACCCTTGGATTGAGATCAGCCAAGTCCTTGACTGGGTGTGATCGAGTTTTTAGTAAGGACTGCAACTCTTAGACTTTCAGACATGGCCATTTGCTTGATTCACATGCAGTATATTTGTCACATAAACTGCTGGCATATGCCAGAGATGTGACATTGATGTTGTATGGCGCTGTACAGTAATATGTCCATGACAGCCTTCACTGTTCAATGCTAGCATCCATGGAAAGCTCCCTGGCTTTCTCTCTGTGCTATGAGGCAAGAAAAGGCAAAGGTGCCGGCAGACTGGAATTTCTTAATGAAGTGGCAAAGACTTAAAAGGCAAGCAAGATGGAGGTGCTGTGAGAGTCCTGGTAAACATAAAGTGAGTGAGCACTAAGGAAGCAAGCTGAGAGACATGATGTGCATCCTATATAGATAGCTGTGTGCCCCTACTAGCAGATTGAACTGGCAGTAGTATTGAAATACAAGATGTCAGTGAGCTTCAAACTCCAGTAATGAAGATTAGTGCAGTCTGACGTAGGCCATGGTGACGTGGAAGGTTTTTTGCCAATGTCAACTTTTATGGAGGAAGTATGGAAGCACTTGTTGCTCATGGAGCATGCAGTGAGATATTGTTGAATGGACCTAAAGACAGAGGCTAGCAGTGAGTTGCATCTGTCAGGTAATCACTTTTAGTTCAGCAATTAGTTTCTCAATTATGCATACAAGAATCTCAAACTACATGTAAATGAAGCAAGATTAGCTAATGTGTATTCTCATGAGCACAGCATTCTGTCACATTTCTCGTCATTCTCGATACCACTCAAGGGCTGGGAATATTCGAACCCAATGTATGGTGTGCCAATACTGAATTGATTGTTATCAGAGCTCAAAATGTTAAATGAAAGATGTCTGATTCACAAAATAACAGTTATTTGCTCAGCTGATCTTTATCTAAAGAAATGTTGTTGAGCAGAAAGGGAAATATAAAGATATACCAGAATTCAACATTTAAACAAAAACATCAGTTCCTTGCAGACAAGGATGACTCTCTTCCACTCTTGGGGTCAGTCTGTAGGTGGTTGTACAGACCGATGCAGCTTCTGCAGGCTCTGTCACACTTGGGGTAGAAGGTGGTTGTGGGAAGGAGTGGAAGGTGTTTGGATGATCTTGAGCCAGTGATTCCCATGTATCTGGGAATGCTACACCATGAGGCCTTGTGGTTCATTTGTCTGCCTGGGCTTGCCTGCTGTTTCAGAGCTGGGATTAGTGCATCTGCTGGGTGCCAGAACCAGTGAAAGCAGTGATAATTAACTGCCAGCAATGCTATTACAGAAGCACAAGTGCACAGGACAGGGTCGGGATCATGGGATGGGGAGTGGTCAATGGCAAAGTCAGCAGGATGATGCACATCAGTTGAAATCTTATGCTGGGTCTCTTGAATAGGCACTGTTGAATGAGAGATTTGCTCTTCCTGGCATAAACACCTATCACATCACCCTACCTTGCCAAACTTGAGTACTGAAGACCCTTAGATGGTCACAGGTCAGGAAGGCCATCAACTTTCTTTCCTGCCTCAGTTTTACTTAGGGCAGGAAGGTGGCAGGTCCCTTCACACCAGCCTGTGGCCTGATGCCTCCTATCCATCAAACTTTGAAGCAGGCTCTATTGACAATCTTCTACATCCTTTGCCTCGAAGATATTCCAGACCATATGCTGCTCTTCAGGGAGCAGATGGACCAATGCACAAAACTAGTTACCATTGGCTGCAGCAACCAATTTGGGGAATGAGATATAGGATTGTACACTGTCTTTAAAGGGATGGTGGAGGGGGATGTCTACCAAAGAATTACAAATGCTCTTGACTGGTGGATGAGAAAACTGTGAAGTTTGTATGACTCTGAGGAGAATGAAAGCGTACAACCAGCAAGACACTACAAAAAAACAGACTGGTGCAGCAGTAGGGCATTTTAGAGAGCCCAAGAACCCACTTTCGGAACAAGCCTATTCTGAGAAGAGTTGCATTCACAGTAACTTGGAATTGATGTGAGTCTGGAAAAACAAGAGACAAATCCAATATAGAGATTCAGGAGAAATTATTCCAGGCAATAGAATAAGCATGACTGAAGCTTTGGAAAACCATTAACTGGAAAATCAACTTAGAGGTTCATGCAGTAGTAGATAGCTTGGACGACATTGCACAACTGGAAGACCACTCCAACTGGAAGTAGAAGCATGAGGTAAGAGCGTGAAAAGGCACATGAGAATTTCTGCAACACACATGTAGCAACTAAAGAGAAACCACAGAAGAGGCTCCCTACAATTCACTCTGGGGAGAATACCAAAAAGACTACCAAACCTGAGGCAAATATAGACTACACAGTCCTAAGTGAAATTGAAATATAAGCATGCTCACAGACAGCAGAAGAACCCAGCTGTTTTTCACCAGAAAATAAAGGAGACTATCACCATGGCAGAAGTAGCCCCAATTGCACCAAAGCATCATAGAACAGGGGGCACCCCAAACATTAACACTGCCAAAGAAGTAGCACATTACACATCTCTATAAGTGCTTGAGGATAATCCTCCAACAACCGCTCACCACACAACTAAAACTATGGTAACTCTGGACACAAACCAGATCTGAAGAGGTCTGCTAGATTTCGCCAAATGACAACCTGGGGATTATGACAAATGCTGGAAATGTGTTGCTGGAAAAGCGCAGCAGGTCAGGCAGCATCCAGGGAACAGGAGAATCGACGTTTCGGGCATAAGCCCTTCAGGAAATTATGACAAATGGTTCATGTGCCAATACAAATAGAGGATGAAATTCCCTATGGGACACTTCCCCAAAGAAAAATGAATAGACAATATTTCTCTTTGCTCCGATGAGGAAAGCAACACCAGTCACCATTTTCTAGAGACTGAGAACATGGTCACCAGTTGAAGCCTTGCAAGAGACTTGATGGGGAGGGGAGTGGAGTGGGGCGCAGGTTAATGAAAAAAAGTATGAGGATACAAGTTAATGAAGAGGAACTATGTAAATATTCAGAGATTCAATACTTGGGTCAAGGTATAATATAGAGGAAGCAGCTATCAACAGATTAGTGTTATGACACTGGGTAAACTCTCCCGCTTACAGTAAACCAGCAACACAGAAAAGATTTATCCTGTGCAGCAATCTGTGAAAATTCGAGAGGCCAAGAGCTAAAGTAAAAATTAACAACTTTATTTCTTAAAGTATAACCGAGAATAATTAACTAATAGCTATTTACAACTCCTCTCTAAACTTTCTTTTACCTTCCCTTCTATAATACTAGTTCGATAAAACTCCCGATTATGATTTGCAAAATAAAACATATTATCTCAAAACCAGGCAGCTTTCAGTTTTCTGTGTTCCTGTTGTCTTTTCTTCTACTTAGGGATTTTGCTTCACAGGTTACTGATCGATTTAAAGGTACCTTTTTTAACAGCTGTTTTTCAGACATTCTTTACATGCTGGTGGGTTGGTAGTTCTCCTCTCAACTGTTCAATTTTCCCTGGTCTTCTACCCCCCCCCCCCCCCCCAAAGCATCAGTTTGTGTCATTAGCTTTTAAGATCGTCAATATACTAAATTCAAACTTGATTGGAGTTCTTTTATTTTTCAGGGTATAATTTAATCTGATTGGCCTATTTTGTCATTTCCAGGCAACCAGCTACCTTAGCTACCCCAGTAGCTGGAGCACATGTTACATTGTATCTTTTGTTCAGAACACTTGATGCTGTCAGGTCATTTTTTGCTAGCTTTTTACTCTTAAAGGTACAGTACACCCACATCTTCATTACATTAGCTAATGAGTCATAGTCATAGAGCACAGAAAAGGCCTTTGGACCATTGAGTCTGTGTTGACCTATGTACACTAATCCTACTTTCTAGCACTTAGCCCAGCTTTGAATGTTATGACATTTCAAGTGGTCATCCACATGGTTTTGCAGTGCATTCCAAACACCCACCATCCTCTGGTGAAAAACAAATCCTCAAATCCCATCTAAATCTCCTGGCTTTCATTTTAAAATTATGACTCTCTTTTTATTGACCCTTCAAGTAAGGGGGACTATTGCTTCCTACCTACCCTGTCCATTGGCCCTCATAATCTTATACACCTCATTAAGGTCCCCCCGGGACTTCTCTTCACAAAAGGAAAAACAACTCAATAGCTAAAGTGCTCCAACCCAGACAACCTCCTGGTGAATCTCCTTTGCATCATCCTCTCCCTTGCAATCACATCCTTCCAATAGTGTGGCAACCAGACCTGCACACAGTACTCCAACATAACATCCTTATAATTTATGCCATGATTCCAAAAGGTAAGTATCCTGTGTACCTTCATAACTGTCATATTTATTCATGTGGGCATCACAGGCCAGCATTCATTGGTCATCCCCAATTGCCCAGAGGCCAGTTAAGAGTTAATCACATTGGTGTGGGTCTAGAGTCACATGTAGGCCAAACCAGGTAAGAATAATAGTTTCCTTCCCTAAATCAGATGGGTTTTTCCAACAAACAACAATGGATTTGTGGTTATCATTAGGCTTTTAATTCCAAATTTTTATTGAATTCAAGTTCCTTCATCTGCCATTGTGGGATTTGAACGCGGGCCACACAGAACATTGTCGAGGTCTCTGGATTAACTGTCCAATGGTAATGGCACTAGGCCATCAACTCCCCATATTAAACTTCCCTGCTACTTTCAGGGATCAGTGAGCAATCACCCTAAGATCCCTCTGTTCCTCTAAGCTTCCTGGTATCCTGCCATTCATTGAGTATTCCCTTGTTTTGTTGCTTCTTCCAAAATGCACTATTTCTCAGTTTTCAAGGCTAAGTTTCATCTGCCACAGCTGCTCATTTAACCAACCCATGTATACCATCCTGCAACATTCGCTGCTTCATTATTAACTGCCAATCTTCAGCCAATTTTGGATTCACCTTATTGTGTTACTCTGGATCCCATGTACTTTTACCTTTGTCAGCCTCCCATCTTGGACCTTGTCAAAAGCTTTGCTCAAATCCATATGAACTGCAACCACGAGCAATTTCTGATTTTGTTTCCATAAAAAATGCATCAACTGCACTATTATCATCTACACACCTCATCACCTCCTTTTAAGAATCAGTTAAATTTGTGAGGCATAATCTCCCTCTGACAAACCTTGCTAAGTATTTCTACTCTACTGGACTTAATTCCTAGTTTATCCCTATCACCCTTCTTGAAAAGTAGAACTACATTAGCCGTCCTCCAATCTCCAGTCTCACTTTCCCTGCAGGCCAGAGAAGAATGAAAAACTTTGGGTGGAGCCTCTATAATGCAGCGATGAAGATCTAATAATATTTGGTGTTGTACTTCTCCCTGCTTTTTGTGTATTTTGTATATAATTCAATAAAAGGTTCTGGCTACCAAGATTGGCATTCATCAAGACTCTAGAAACAGACCTAGGGCAAAAAGGGACACTAATTTATTCAGGGACGTAGGAGAGTCATGATCAGTTGAACTATCTTTGGCATTGTGGTGCAGCAAGATCTGTGAATCTTAGTTTTCAGACTAGAAAGATAGACTCTGAGTAGAAAGTGTTTCAGCAGAGATTTTCAGTCTTTGTGACTTTTTTCTCTGAAGAAGATACAATACATGTACAAATTCATTTTGCCTATGTGCAGCAAGGTCCTGAGTATTAAAATATGTTGCTTCTCCGAGGCACAATTACATCACATTGCAAGTCCAACTGACAGTCTTAAATTGGACTCTGGTTTAATTAGCACAGATCACATTATTTAGAAAATGATTTGCAAATGCAGACCCAAATCTAGTATTAGACATATAATTCTTGGGCTTGTAAGCATCGGCTTGTTGAGCATGCTGTCCTTTCAAATAGTTCTTGGAATGCGTAATTTGATATTGTCCACCAAGTGGGACAAAAAAGCCTGGAATCACACTGGCACTAAAATTCATGTCACATAGCATCCTCTTCTCACTCTGTATAAGTTATCATTTTTTTAAAGTCTGTTTCTTGTATTCTAGTTCTGATGAGTGTAACCCTAAAAGCTTCAACTTCTGGTCGTCTTCTAGAAATGCTTAAATTCTGGACTACAAAACTCAATTAGCATAAGTACAAAAGGAAGGGATCAATTCATACAAAGTTCTGCTCAGACTACAGTTGGAAATCTATATGCAGTTTTGGGAAACCCATTCAAAAAGAACATTAGAGAGATAAAGTAGCTTTTTAAATTCATTTATTTGATATGGGTATTGCCAACATTTATTCTTCATCCCCAGATGTCTTTGAGATGGTGGTCATGAGTTAACCTCTTTAACTGCTGGAGTCCTGTGCTGCTTTATCTAGGAAGGCAATGCATTTCTAAGTCAGGGTAGTTTTTGACTTGAAGGAGTAACGATCCCATGCACTCCCTTTGATGATACCAGTCACAGGTTTGGAAGATTCTGTTGAAGAAGCCTAGTGAATTGTTAAATTGTATCCTGCATATGGTAGACCTTGCTACCATTGTACACTGGATGAAGTGAATTCTTAAAGTGATGGATCAAGTGTCACTTGAGGGCTGCTTTTACCTAGATGGTATCCAGCTTCTCAAGTGTTGTTGCAATTGCATCCGTCCAACCAAGTAGCGATAGAGTATTCTATGTAGACATTATACAAGGTCTGTGGAGTCAGTGCAAGCATAACTTGAATTAGGAACCATACTCTTAATATTCTTAGAGAAGGGTAAGATATGATTTAATAGAGTTTACTTTTTAATAAGACATGGCATTATAGGTTCGACAATTAGTAAAGAGAAGTAATTAGTTTGTAATTATCTCCTGAAGATGTGGAGGTGCTGATGTTGGACTGGGGTGGACAAAGTTTAAAAATCACACAACACCACGTTATAGATTACATCCGGAAGTACGAGCTTTCGGAGCACTGCCTTTTCGTCAGATAGCTAGTGGGGCAGGATCACAGGACACAGAATTTATAGTAAAAGGTCAAAGTGTCATACAACTGAGGTGGTGTATTGAACAAACATAGATTGCTGTTAAGTCTTTACCCATTTAGAATGGGTTGCAGGTTTCAATTCATTAATATGTAAACCTCAGAATTTCTTTCAGGTCACATTCTCGAGATAATGTAAGGTTTTATAAAAATAAAAGACAGCTCAGACAATGCATTAAAGATGTGAGTTTAGACTCTGTATTCCAACTTTAATAAAAATCTCAACACCAGGTTATAGTCCAACAGATTTATTTGGAAGTACAAGCTTTTGGAGTGCTGCTACCTGACTAATCCTGTTGGACTATAGCACTGGTGTTGTGTGATTTTTAACTTTGTCCATCTCAGTCTAACACCGGCACCCCCACATCATTCCAACCTTGAGTCAGACTGGTTCTGTTTAGAAAGGAGGAATTTATAAAATGTCACATGGAATGACTGCCGACAGATTGTGCTTTTTGAACAAAATAGAATGTATCTGCAAATGTAAATTCACCCCATAGACTTACGTAAGTGTGTCTGTCTATATGAGAGAGAGGGAGTGTGTGGGTGTATGCATGCTTGATAGTGTGTGCACGTGTGTGATGGAGTATATAAAGGATGTGCATGTGAGTGAGGTTTGTGTGTGTGTGTGTGAGAGAGAGAGAGACGGACGGACGGACAGACATAGTGGGGCCACCTGTAGTATAAAATGAACCTAAGATTCCAGTTGAGGCCATACTCATGGGTACCAAACTTGGCTATGATTTCTGCTTGGTGTCTCTGTGTTGTCACGTATCCCGAAGTCCACATCGAGGACAGTCACCTGAAGATCTGAGGCCAAATGCCCTTGACTGCTGAAGTGTTTGCACCTCACTCTCACTCCTCTCTCACTCACACACACGTTTTTTTTTCTCTCTCTCTGTCTCTCGCACTCGTACACGCACGCAAGTCTGTGGGGTCAATTTGCGTTTGCAGATACATTCTATTTTGTTCAAAAAGCACACACTCTGTAGGCAGTCAGTCCATGTGACATTTTATAAATTCCTATTTTTGAGATGGAACCAGTCTGACTCCAGGTTAGGATACAGACAGACTCTAACTCACACCTTTTAATGCATTGTCTGAGCTGAGATGTCACTTTCTTTAAAATAAAACCTGAAGTTATCTCGCGAATGTGACTTGAAAGTAATTCTGAGATTTACATATTAATGAATCGAAACCTGCAACCCATTCTAAGTGATTAAGACTTAACAGCAATCTTGGTTTGTTTAATACATCGGATCAGTTGTATGGCACTTATAAATTCTGTGTCCTGTGATCCTGCCGCACTAGCTATTTGATGAAGGAGTAGCACTCTGAAAGCTTGTACTTCTAAATAAACCTGTTGGACTATACCCTGGTGTAGTGTGATTTTTAACTTTATCACTGAAGAGTGATATCTTTAGGCAAAGTTGGAGTCTGGAAAGCCTTGTCATAGAAAGGAACTGAGGCACGAAAAACATTTAAAGAGAAATGGATATATTTGAAATCACATGGCCTTGTGCAATTGTACAACAGTATGATTAACTTCAGATTGCTTTGCTAACTGGCTTTCTTCTGTTGTGTAAATATCATGGGGCAGCATGGTGGCACAGTGGTTAGCACTGCTGCCTCACAGCTCCAGGGATCCGGTTCGATTCCCTCCTTGGGTGACTGTGCGGAGTTTGCACAACCCCCCTCCCATTTATCTCTCCACCCCGGAGACTCCCTGCCTCATTCCTGATGTTGGGCTTTTGCCTGAAACGTCAATTTTCCTGCTCCTTGGATGCTGCCTGACCTGCTGTGCTTTTCCAGCACCATTCTAATCTTGACTCTGATCTCCAGCATCTGCAGTCCTCACTTTCACCTAAATTGCTCATAGTCAGGGGTAAATATACGGTTGGGGAATGGGTCTGGGTAGGTACTCAGAAGGTCGGTGTGGACTTGTTGGGCCGAAGGGTCTGTTTCCATACTGTCGGGAATTTAAACTAATCTATGGAAATTACGTAATTTACAGTTAATTAGACTATGGTAGGTGAATAACAGGCACATGAGAAGGAATTTTTGAATTCGATTTCAAAGGAGCTGGGCGAGTCACAATAGCATTTGGGAAGAAACAAATAAATAGAAGCAGACGCAGGCCATTCAGTTATCTTAAACTTGTTCGGAATTCAAGAAGATAATCAGATCAATCTTCCTCAACAATCTGAATGTTCCTTGATTCCCCATAGCACTAATATTTTCAACAAATAAACATTTCCATCTTTCTGATACAGAGAGTTCCAACAATTCACAACCCTCAGTGCTGAAATTTCTCAACTCTGTTTGAAATTCTGAGACTGGAGCGCCTTTGAGGGGAATTTTCTTCTCAACCCTGCTTCAAGTTTTGCTTGTTTAAATGAGATCACCCCTTTTTCTTCAAAATTCTAAGGTTGTCAACACTTTCTTAAGCGTGGACTATTGTCTGGGAGTGGGATAGAGTTGGCAACTGCAAAGTCGATTTTCAAGCCAGATTTTTAAAAAGAAATTCCTTTTGTCTTTAATTTGGGATATTTCTGATCATCCAGTGTGGGACATCAGATTAAGCAACTGATAATTAGCAATAGTGCAGTCATGATATTATGATAAAGCTGGATGTCATTCGTGCACATTATCCTTTTGGATGATACAGCTAAAGGACTGTATGTGTTTGAGAAATAGGAAAGTGGTAAAGGATAAAATCTTTCAGCTTTGGGAATAAAAAGAGAAGCCGTTGCAAGTGATTCTCTGTCCATGTTTAACTACAAAGGAATGAAACCAAATGAGAGCAGTTCCAGCGAGCTGGACGGTCATGGAGAGACATTATGGATAATGGTGTGGCCAAAGATATAGATAGGACAGGAAGAGGATAAGTTTACCAATGTAACAGTTGCGCTACATTGTCAAAAAGATATTTGGGCATTATGGTAAAGGAGGAGGGATGATGATTGGAGCATTCCAAACAGAGTTCTCGGAAAGGTGGGAAGAGATTTGAGAGGCAATTATGAATTCAGGTGTTTGAAGAGCAAAAGGAGGTTGATTTGGAATGCTAGTTTGCAATGTTGATGGTGTGAGGAATGTGATAGCAGAGACATCTAATATTTTTCATTACAAAGATTATATCATTCTTTGTTTTAGCACCATGATTAGGGTCTGCATGCCTTCAATAGAAAAAAGCTGGAAACCGTGCTGCTATAAATAAATAAACATTTACTGGCTATTTATACTATTGTAGAACTTCATTAGAAACTTTCTCAAATTGCAGGGTAAATTCCACTTTTTGTTTTAGATTGTAGATTTTTTTTTAGGAAAATACTACCTTAAGTTAAGGACACTATGGAAGAAACTCATGATGAGTGTACCTACAATGTTAGTTTAGATCAGAGTGGTGCTGAAAAAGCACAGCAGGTCAGGCAGCATCCGAGGAGCAGGAAAATCGAAGTTTCGTGCAAAGCCCCTCATCTACAATGTTACCTTGCCTCAAGCAGTGCAGGAGGATGCTAAATGCATTGGCTCAGTATCTGTGTGTGCACTCAGAACAGTTTTGTCCAGAAACAGGCGAGTGACTAGTTGTTATGGGCTTGATATGGCTTGACTGGCCCCTGAGCAAGTGACTACAGCCCTGTATATGAACAAAGTGGGAGAAACTTGCAAAAACGAAACACCTCAATCTCTCCTCCTCCCTTTGTGTGAAATAACAGAAAATCTTTTGGTAGCTGCTTTCAGTGACCATTTTCTCATAATGGAAAAGTGGAAAACTGTTACGGTACAAGAAGCATAAAGGCCAAAGTGTTTAATAAACCGGAGCTTTATTGGGAGGTGTTCACTGTGGAGTCAGCGAGGTAGACGAAGCCATTTCCCTGTAAAGTGGCTGATGACTGAAGTCTTTATGACATCATGTGATTAGATTCTTAAAGCAATTGTCCATACTTACAAAAAACATGCGAAAAACCACATTCAAAGAAACACTGAAAGGGCAAAATCCTTAACCAGTTAATGAATGACTGTGAATCAAGGAATCCACTACCCTTGTAATGTTAGCAAGAATCTAATGGAGTTGAATGAAAACAGAGAAAATAACTCATCAACATCTGTGATCCGAATTGGTGGTATAACTACATCTGACATTTTTTCCTTTCCTCATTCATAATACTTGTGTACTGACTTGTCTGTTTCTGTGTTTGGGAATTTAAGTTTAAGCTAAGAGAATTATAGGTGAGCAATTCATTCTTCTTGACATTATTACAATCAAACCATTTTTAATCAAAGTTATTTTAATGAGAAAAGACCGGTGTGTGTTATTTTGACCGGAATTAATCCATTCGGTAAAATTGGGTAATTTGGTGGTCTTAATCAGACTTTCACACGTGATGGCTTCAGAAATAGTGGGCTTGGTTTCCAGTGCGCTACCTTGGTGAGTCATGACATCCCTATGTGATCTGATATCATTACTGATGCACTCTAACAATTAGTATAATAATATTGACGCCTTATCCCCCAAAACTTTCTTTCTTTCTATAAAATATTTACACTTTATCCTACTCATTCTCCACTACTCCCCAAAAATCACTATCAGGACATCTGAGTCAGAGCAAACTTTTGATGCCTTAATTGATCTGCCTAAATGCGCCCTTGATTTTTTTGGGAGGAAGAAGAGTGTGAATAATAGATGGGGGCATCTTCCCTTTAATCTGGGCCTACAATACAGGTAGTATGCAATGCTGATTGGTTACTTCTGAAAATGCCATGGTCAATGTTGACTAAGAACAAGATTGAACCAAAGGACTCAAAACTTAACCAGGTTGGTTTTGGTCCTAAATCCAAACTGACTGCCCAGGATACAGTGCAGGCTGTTCCTGAACCTCATGGAGGCATTTGAAGAAGATAACCCAGTATAACAATAGTGAATCTCCTTCTTTAAGATCATATGAAATAAAAACTGCTGGTCAGAATGGACCAGGGTTTGGGTAGACATGTCCTTTGGCATCGATTTTGGTCCACTTTTAAAAATTGTCTCTGGAGTGCATTGATGTATGCCAGATTGGGCGGAAACTTGTTCAAATGGTTAGTCACAGTAAGGTGTAACAGAAAATTCTGGATATTTGCTACCTTTTTGGGGATCTTAATACCTAATATTGCCCAGGGAAATTATGAAGCATAGAATCATACAGTACAGAAGAATCTGTAATTTGCACCAAGTCTGTATTGCCAAAACTATGTTAAATCTACACAACTTCTACCTTCCAGCCCTCGGCCTATAACCTTGAATTTTATGATAATTCTTTTTTTAAGTCTTTTTTTAAAGGTTATGAGGTTACTGCCTTAACAATCCCCCCAGCCAGTGAATTCCAGAACTCCATTGCCTGGGTGAAAAATGTTTTCTCAAGTACCCTCCTGCCTTTCACCTTAAAATTATGACCCCTGTTACTGACTTATCAAATTAGGGAAACCTCTGCATTCCATTCACCTTGTCAATGCCTGTCATAATCTGAAATACCTCTCTCGGGTTTCCCTCAACCTTCAAACAGAACAACCTGTTTATCTAGCCTCTCATCACAGCTGAAGTGTTCCATCCAAGGCAACATCCTGGTGAGTCTCCGCTGCTCCCTTCCAATGTGTTGTGCAGGAACATGGGGGTGGGGGTGCGCGGACGGGGCTCGGCATGAGGGCAGGCGGGGGTTCACGTGTTCTGTGGTGCTGCTAGTCTCCTGAATAGGGAGTAGACTTAATAGAAAACTCTGAGCCCCAGAGGAAAGACATTGAATCGACTAACCAAATAATCCATTATCTGAACAAAATAGTGCCCACCCATCTCGTTCGGATAATCAAGGTTCCTCTGTACTGGGAACCTAAACATTGAACTGTTATAACACCTACACCAAGCTCAAAGTCTCCTCAACTGTTGAATATTTCTGCTAGTGAATGTTTAATTTCCTGGGGAACTACCAGATAAGTCTATCTTCTTGTCATTGTCTTGTAAGAGCACAGCACCTGCACCCACATTACTTGCATTGATAGCCTCCTTAAATGACTTTGCTTAACTAGGTGTGGTTAATATAGCTTTCAGGCTGTCAAATGCTTTCTTCCAGTCCACCATCCACTGAAACTTCTTGCCTTTCTTTAGTAATTCAGTGAGTAGAGCAGCCACGCTGCTAAAATTTGGAACAAATTTTCGAAAACATCCACTCAATCCCAGGAATCATAATACTGCTCTTTTCATCGATGGTATAGGAAACTCCCCAATTACCTCTGTTTTTGCATTCCCTGGAGCCATTTGTCCATGTCCAGTAATATGGCCCAAGAAGGTGAGTTTGACTTCGGCAAATTCACTTTTAGTCAGATTTATCACCTAAGCCTGCATTCCGAAGTAAATTGAGCAAGTCTGAAATATGTTGCAAATGTTCCTTGCATGTGTGACTAAAAGTCACCCGGTCATCAATATATATGACACACTTGGGTAATCCGGCAATGATCTTATTGTTAGTATCTGAAATGTGGCTGGTGCATTTTTTCAAACCAAATGCATGACTTTAAACTGATACAGTCAATTCAGCATTACAAAAGCCAAAATTGTCTTCGTTGTTTCAGACAAAGGTACCTGTCGGTATCGTCTGAGCAAGTCCAACTTAGAAATACAAGTTTCTTGCCCACTTTCTCGACACAGTCTACCAAATGTGGAATTGGATATGCATCAGTCTTTGTAACCGCATTGACCTTGCGATAGACCACACATATCCATTGGTACAGTTTGGTTTTGGCACCACTATACTCCGATCAGTGTAACGCACTTCAATCACGTTGTCTTGGAGCATGTGTTCGATCTCATTTTGAACCTGTGCCAACTTTAGAGGGTTGCACTTATAAGGATGTTGCTTAATTGGAACAGCATCTCTGATATCTACACCTTGCATAATTAGGTTAGTACTTCCCAGCTTATTTCCACGTATCTCTCATGTGAGAGTAATGACTTTTCCAGGTCATTTTGATTTTCCTCTGGAAGATAATTTATCTCAATTTTTGACAACTTCCTCATTGTCCAGTCTAATCTGAGGAATGTCCAATTCAGAATTCTCTGAATTTGGTTCTTCCCTCTGGGTTGTAACAAATAACACAGTCTCCCTTGGCTTTTCTTCCATGTCAAAATACCTCTTGAGCATATTCACATGACACACTGAGAGATTTCTTTCTGTCTGGAGTCCTTATCAAGTTCACCTCACTCGATTTCCTTTTTACTTGACAAGATCCACTAAATCTTGTTTTTAAAGGTTCACCTCTCATTGGAAGTAACACTAACATCTTATCTCCGAAAGCAAAATTGCAAGTTTTTGTTTACTTGACTTGTTCCATTGTGTGCTGTAATACTTTTAAATGCTGTTTAGCCAACTCCCCCGCTCTATATGATCATTCCTGAAAATTTGACACATAATCCAAATTGTGGTCTCTGAACTATGACTTACCAATTTTACCTTAATCAATTTTAGCGGCCCTCTCGCTTCTTGCCCAAAAACTAATTGAAATGGACTGAATTTGGTCGATTCATTTGGTGCATCTTGCAAAAAATACAAATGGAATTCCTATTTCAGTCATCTGGATAGTCTTGACTATAAGCTCTCAACGTGGTCTTTGATGTCTGATGCCACTTTTCTAGCACTCCCTGTGACACTTGATGGTATGTAATAGATTTGAATTGTTTTATTCCTGAGTTGTTCATAACTTCCTTGAATAATTTTGATGTGAAGTTTGACCCCGGATCTGATTGTATCTCTCGGAAGTCCATATCTTGTGAAAGATTTGAGTAATTCCTCTACAATCTTTTTGGCTATGATATTCATGATGGAATGACCTCTGGAAATCAAATGGACACATCCATTATTGTTAACAAATACTGATTCCTACTTTTTGTTTTAGGTTGGGGTCCTACTCAATCAATTAAATTCTTGTGAAAGGTTTCTCAAATCCGGGAATAGGTGTTAAAGGTGTGGGTTTTATTACTGCCTGTGGTTTTCCAATTACCTGACATGTATAAATGGCATGTCTGGCAAAATTCAACTGCATCCTTGTGCAGTCCAGGCCAGTGAAAATATTTTTTTATTTTAGTTTGTGTTTTCTCACTCCTGCAAAACCTCTTTTCTATAACCCACTAACAATACAACTTGATGAACTTCTGCCCATTTCTTATCTGCCTCATTAAGACATCATTTCTAAGATAGTAACTTTTAGTGATACATTCGGAGTCTTTTTCCGTGTATGCCTTTGATAGTCACTTTAACTGAGTTACAGCAGAAAGATGAAAATTTAATTTTCTGAGCTAAAGATGCCTGTTTTGTCATCTATCTGCTTGGGGTTTGTGTCAACCATCTGATCAAACAGTGTACTACTAATTCCATTTTGACTTTCTTATCTGGACTCTTTTGCTCTCTCCTATTTCAACTGGAGACTTTGTAACCTTGTTACTCCACAATCAGGAAAGATTGCAGGATATTTGTCCTGAAAAGCCTGAGTTTCCACTGGCTTTTCAAGCACTTCTACCTGTGAACCAGCTATATTGTTAGCAAGTACAAAATGTATTCCTGGGGCTGAAAGTTTGTCCAGTACTCCTACCATAACTTCTCTACGCTTCACTGGACGTTCTAACCTCACTTTACATAATTGAGCGCTTCATGTTTCACCATTAATTTCTGTTGTGGTTCTGTTCGCCGAGCTGGAAGTTTTTGTTGCAAACGTTTCGTCCCCTGGCTAGGCGACATCATCAGTGCTTGGGAGCCTCCTGCGAAGTGCTTCTTTGATGTTTCCTCCGGTGTTTATAGTGGTCTGTCCCTGTCGCTTCCGGTTGTCAGTTTCAGCTGTCCGCTGTAGTGGTTGGTATATTGGGTCCAGGTCAATGTGTTTGTTGATGGAGTTTGTGGATGAATGCCATGCCTCTAGGAATTCCCTGGCTGTTCTCTGTCTGGCTTGCCCTATGATAGTAGTGTTGTCCCAGTCGAATTCATGTTGCTAGTCTGACTGGAGTTTGCACATTCTCCCCGTGTCTGCGTGACTTTCCTCTGGGTGCTCTGGTTTCCTCCTACAATCCAAAGATGTGCAGGTTAGGGCAATTAGCCGTACTAAATTGCCCATTGTGTTCAGGGATGTGTAAGTTAGGTGCATTAGTCTGAGGTAAATGTAGAATAATAGGGTCTGGGTGGGTTACTCTTTGGAGGGTCAGATTGGACTTGTTGGGCCAAATGGCCTGTTTGCACACTGTTAAGGATTTTATGATTCTATCTCCTTTGAGCTTTCCCCCTCTCACCTTGAATGCATGCCCCCTAGTTTTAGGCATTTAATTCGACTGGGACAACACTACTATCATAGGGCAAGCCAGACAGAGAACAGCCAGGGAATTCCTAGAGGCATGGCATTCATCCACAAACTCCATCAACAAACACATCGACCTGGACCCAATATACCAACCACTACAGCGGACAGCTGAAACTGACAACCGGAAGCGACAGGGACAGACCACTATAAACACCGGAGGAAACATCAAAGAAGCACTTCGCAGGAGGCTCCCAAGCACTGATGATGTCGCCTAGCCAGGGGACGAAACGTTTGCAACAAAAACTTCCAGCTCGGCGAACAGAACCACAACAACGAGCACCCGAGCTACAAATCTTCGCACAAACTTTGACCCATTAATTTCTGTTACTAGCACCTTTTTCTGGCAATAGTCCTTCAGAGGTACATAGCTCCTCATCTTTCAACATCTGGCACCTCCAAATCGAATCGGCCATTTCAGCTGCTAATCTTGCCATTTTAACTCTCTGCTCTTCCACATGAGTTCTCACTACTTCAAGAAGTGAATTTTTGAACTCCAAATAATCGTCTCTCTAAGAGAATCATAAGTTTGCTCTTTTTAATGCCTATTTCCACCTATCAAAATTACCTTGTTTGATCCTTTCAAACTCAATATAGCTTTGACCAGGGTCTGTCTTAGTTCCCTGAAACGTTTTCTGTGGACTCCTGGCACAAGCTCATATGCACATAAAATGGCTTTCTTTACCTCCTCATACATCCCAAAGACCTCATCTCATTGTGATGCGAATACCCTACTAGCTCTCCCTGCAAGTTTTGTTTGGATCAACAAACTCCACATGGTCCCTGGCCACTTCATCTCTCTAGCCACCTTTTCACATGAGCTGAAAAAGGCTTCCACATCCTTCTCATCAAATTTAGGTAATGCGTGAATATATTTAAACAGTTTATCACTAGGCCTTTGCCCACCATGGATTTGAGGAGCAGGAAAATCAACGTTTCAGGCAAAATTCCTTCATCAGGATTGAATTCTTGATGAAGGGCTTTTGCCAGAAATGTCGATTTTCCTGCTCCTCGGATGCTGCCTGACCTGCTGTGCTTTTCCAGCACCACTCCAATCTTGACACTAATCTCCAGCATCTGCAGTACCCACTTTCGCCTAGTATGGATTTGCTCATCTTCACTCTCTTCCACACTAAGCTTACCTTCAGCCTCCATCTCCATTCTTACTGTCTAAGTACCAATTTCTGAAGTTCAAACTCTCCCTCTTTCTTCCTTTTCCCTCCCTCCTTTTCTATTCTTGTCTATCTTTTTCTTTTTATTCTGCTTAAGTGATTAGTTCTTTTTCTCTTTCTTCTTTGAATCGTAATTCAAACAGTTTCATTTCTGTTGTCCTTTCCTTGTCTTTTTCCTGTAACTCAAGCTGCTTCAGTTTGATTTGAATTTTAGCTGTCTGTAAAGATTCTGATGGCATTTCCAGCAAATTTAAATGCTGAGCTATTGCTGTCATTATCTCTCCTTTCCTCACCAAAGGATGCAACTCCAGCTCCAGTTTGTCTGCTAAATCCAGCTGTAATCACCTTTTGTAAAACCCCTGAAGTCACTTCTTCCACCTTTAGAAAACTCTTGATGACCGAAAGAGCCATTACTATACCAAGCATCCAACCGAATTCAACATCCAGGACGAAAGATACTAATATCTACCACTCGCTACCTTTGAGCCCAGCAACTCTAATCCCAAATCAGAACGAAAGAACAAATCCTGCAGAGAGCCCCCAGTTTGTTATGGACCAGGCCAGACCCTCAAAACATTTCAAGCAAGTAGCCTGAACCCTAAATTTGTTTTAAGCAGTGTGCAGTGGATATCCCAGGAGGGATGCAGCTGGCTCAACCCTTAGTTTTAAAAAAAACAAAATTCATTTGCAGATTACCAAATGAAGCGCAAACAAAAGAGAACAGAATAAAGAAGATCTTGACCTATCTGAAAACCTAACATATATACCAACTTAATGATGCTGTTTCTAATACTGGCAAAAATCCCCATAAACATCCCTTGGCACAAAAGATAAAATCAAACATACGGTCTTACAGGAGAGAGAGAAGGCAGAGGGATTCAGCATGGAGCACCTTCCAATGTAGCAGTTCCTTAGACCAGCAGCCTCAAACTGGCTGCCTGTTTTCAGTGAGCAGTCAGATTGTTTAAAAATAATCAAACTGGAGAAAAGCTGAGCTGGGAGAGCTGGCCGCTCCCCTTTCATTGTACAAGTTTGTTTTTAAAACTTGAAAGCATTTTTCTTGAGGCAGTATCTGTTAGCTGTAATCAAATTGATCCTAAAATCCTCCAAAGCTAGACTTTTAAGAATCACTGCTTTTACAACTCTGAAAAAAGTGAAGGATAGCATAACCTTGTTAAAGGAGCAGCATCATCACACTTTAATCTGATGTTGTGTTATCAATGGTGGAACCACAGATGCAGATGGCATTTTCAAGGCCTTCTAAGGTGTCTGTCATACCATGTTATAAAATCTTGGTGTTATGGAAAGTAATTAAAACAGACTTTTCTAAAGAGAATGTGATTCTTTCAAATACAGCAAACCTTTATTAACTGGCATGTCTATGACCAGGATTATGCCGGTTAATCAACTACTCCAGTTGATCAAGAGGTCCACATAATGTAAAGATATATACTAATAGAAACACAATGCAAGCAATATACACATCACTGTTATACTTTATTTACAATATAAATCACTTAAATATGTAACTTTGCCTTAAATAAAGCTTATCGGCAAAGAGTCTTCTCACTCTCCCCCTCAACTGACTACTGGACATTGTGGAAGTTGTAATAATACAGTAAACTTCTATTTTGAGTATATCATTTTTGCCAGCTCATCAATCGTATTGGTTCATAAGGTCCCATTTAAATCAAAGTCTGCTGTACTCTTTATGTTGAAAGCCAGCATTTTGTGAAATGACAAGTTTGTAATTTTGCAAAGCATTCCAATGCTACTCAGTTTAATAATCAATTTGCCCTGTGGTGGATGCATGGATTATTACAAAGTTTTTGATACAACATTCATGACAATGTGGCACTCACTGAAAAGCAGTCACAGGTAGATTCAGAAAGGCTGGCAGACTCCATGTTAGGAGTGCTGATTTTTAATTGTTCTGCAAGGATGCTGTATAAAGCAGTTTTGAGGCTCTGTGCTATTAGAACAAACTCAGGAAGAAGTTGTAAGAATTAATAAGAAGCTAAGAGTTGGAGTTAGGAGTCAGAATTATTCTTGGGAAATTGTAAATGTGGAAAGGTAATTGGCTCTGTGTTCAGAGAAGCTATGAAGGGCTCAGAAGAAGCCTGCCAGCAATAATGATTTTGCTTAGCAAATTCAGAGTTCAGGAGAAGCCCAATGATGTTTTTTTAGCTTAGTGATGCTACCTATCAGCAAAATGCTCTAGTTGTGCCTGTGGATAAATACTGGTGTGAAATTTTGAGTTCAGGGGAGCATGGACCCAGGAAAGAAGTGATCAAACAGACCAGGAGGCAGTCATTGAGGCTGTCTACAATGGAGTGGCTTTTGAGAGGGAGTTTTGAGACCACATTGGCAAAAGTGATGAATTGTAATCTCTTATGATGTTTATTAAAATTTGATGACCCATTGCATTAATATTTGGAGGGAGTTTTTCAGAAATCTCTGGGATCTGTTCTATATTTAACACTTTTATGAGTACTGTAAATTGATGAATCACAGTATAGTATCTGTATTTATCACATTAATTCTCTGTTCCAAAAATAAGTTGTGCATGTATTACATAGCAACGGGAGTAGGCCAGTCAGCCCCTCAAGCCTGTTTCACATTCAATGAGATATGGTTGATTTTTTGCACATTTCACTTCATACAAAAAAGTATCTATTTCAGATTCAAAATTAACAATTGATCCAGCATCCAGTGCCACTTGTGGGAGAGTTCTAAATATCCACCACCTATTTGTGTATAGAAGTGTTTCCTAACATCTCTCCTGAATGGTCAGGCCTTAATTCACAGACTATGTCCCCCAGTTCTAGAATTCCCCATCAGTGGATATAATTTATCTTTGTCCGCCCTGTCATTTCCTGCTTGAAGACTTCAAACAGGTCACTCCCTAACCTTCGAATTTCTAAAGAAAACAGGCCTAATTTACGTTATCTCTTCTCATAACTTAACCCCTGAAGTCCAGGTATCATATAAACCTGTGTTGAACTCCCCCCAAGACCAATATGCCCTTTCTAAGGTCTGGGGCCCAGATTTGCAGATTGTATTTCTTTTTTAACTTATGTAATAAAGTCTTATGTGTTCTAAACTCTCTTCATAAGTCTCCTGGAACTCATCTTCTGTCTAGTTTGAAAATAGAGATTACTGTTCCCAAACCAGATAATAACATACAATCTCAGACCAGACTACAAATTTTAACAGTCGTAATACAAAGTACAGTTGTGTTTGTATTCTTCATTTATTGCTGGCTGCCAAATTGCAATGTTGTCATCTAATTTAGTGATGCCTGAGCTCTCCGCTAGCTTTGTCAATATTCCGTAAATAGGATGGGATAGGGGCTGGGTGCTGGCAGGTGGGACTAGAGTGGGTTGGGATATCTGGTTGGCATGGACAAGTTGGACCGAAGGGTCTGTTTCCATGCTGTACTCTGACTCTGATCCTCCATCTCCCTGGTTGAAGTATGAGCTTCAATCTGTGAAATCTGTGTTCTGCATCAGTCAGAGTTGTGCAATGGTGTCATGAGTTTTGATCACAGTGTGTAGCCTTTGTCCCCCAGTAACTAGCTTTGTAAGGCACTTGGACTCTCAAATGCACCAGGTACACGAGTGTGGTTCACGTTAAAGGAAACATGGCAGCTGCCAAGGCTGTAGGCATATATCTGCAGGAGGTGGCAAAGATGATCATAGATCAATTGAACATGAATGGGATGGATTGCTTTCTGTTATTGAATTCTGCAGCATTGCGATATGCCCCCTCAATGCCACATGTGTACAGTACATCCTGCACCTGGGGAAGCCAACTATGTTCCTGATTTCTACTGCCCAGACTGCAGCATTGCCCTTGTCATGGGGAGTTAAGTTAACCTTGTGACCTTGCACAAATGGCACCAGCCACTATCCTGATCCATTTGAGGATACATGACTTGGAGAGCTCACACAGGTCATCTGTTGCTCCCTGAAAGGAACCAATAGCATAGAGATTCAGAGCAGCTTGTGATTTTTGAGAAGATATGTAACTCAGGTTGTAAGTTTGCTCGCTGAGTTGGTAGGTTTGTCTTCAGATGTTTCATCACCATGCCCGGTAACATTATCATTGAGCCTTCGTTGAAGCCTGGTGTTCTGTCATGCTTTCTATTTATGTGCCTTGGTTTGTTAAAGTGGCTGATATCACTTCTGGTTCTTTTTCTCAGAGGTTGGCAAAAATCAATGTGTTTATTGATGGAGTTCTGGTTTGAATGTCAGGCCTCTATGAATGATATGCGTTTTTTTAAGATTAGATTAGATTACATTACAGTGTGGAAACAGGCCCTTCGACCAACAAGTCCACACCAACCCGCCGAAGTGCAACCCACCCATACCCCTACATTTACCCCTTACCTAACACTACGGGCAATTTAGCATGGCCAATTCACCTGACCTACACATCTTTGGACTGTGGGAGGAAACCGGAGCACCTGGAGGAAACCCATGCAGACACAGGGAGAACGTGCAAACTCCACACAGTCAGTCGCCTGAGGCGGGAATTGAACCGGGTCACTGGCGCTGTGAGGCAGCAGTGCTAACCACTGCCACCGTGTCGCCCATCATTTGTTCCTTCATTGTCCTAGTATCCTGCACTTTGATCCATCAAAGAAACGCTTACTCTGCCTACCTTAAGCATTGTCCCAGCCATTTTCTAGCAGTATTTTGCATCTGTACAATGGAAAGTGATGGCAGAGAATGTGTCTCAATGGTGGATGTTGTCAGCTCTGAGTCCTACTGGCCTTAGTTAGCCCCTGCAAAACCTCCATGTCTCCTTTCATCTTGCACTACCCGTTCAGCACATTTTGACCTATTCTCCCAATATGGAGACCCACCACAATGAATTTCATCTGCACTTGTCCTTGCTACACCCTGAATCCCAGCATTATACTTTAACAATGCCTACACTTCTCTATGCTCCATATTGATAGTCACTGCTGCTGACACCCCTCTCCCATAGCCTGTTATGTCCTCTATTGCTGTTCTGGATACCTCCCTTTCCCCTTGAATTTTCCCTGACACCGTCCTTGTCCTCATCTTTGCAAATGCCTCTGCATTCTTTCCCAGACTTTGAAGTCCCCACCGCTATAGCAGAGATCTGTTGTTGCTGTACTGGCCACCTCCTTGAATTTCTCTGATCAATGAATAGACTCCAGGATGTAATCGCCTCAGTTGCCTGACCAACTTTAGTGGGCAGCCTCCAGACATGACTGACAAGATTCCTGATTGCTGTATTTACAGCCCTCTGCCTGACAATATGTGATTCCTCTTCCTGCTTGTGATGGCCTTATCCTTTGATGAAAAGTGTCCCAAGTGGACAACTGACCATGGCTAAGCCCTGCAATGTGGGAAGATTGTGCATGTGACTAACAGAACTGGGAACCTCTGAACAGCAGTGGACACCCACCCATCCGCCTCCCCACCCCCCCACCCTCTTTTAACTGGACTGAGTACAAGATCCCTGGAAAAGCACAGCCGATCAGGCAGCATCTGAGGAGTAGTAGAGTCGACGTTTTGAAATTAAGCTCTTCATCAGGAATTCCTTCCACTCAGGAGAATTCCTTTCTCCTGAGTGCGAGATCCCAGCAGGCACTGACATGGCCATTTGGTTGAATGAACATTCAGCATCTTTGTCACACAGGCAGTTGACACTTGAAGTAGGTGTTAAGTTGATATCTTGATATGATGTTCATCAAGATTACCCAACCCCTGCTTTGATGAGTGTTACTTGCAGCCTGTGTGTGTGTGTGTGTGTGTGTGTGTGTGTGTGTGTGTGTGTGTGTGTGTGTGTGTGTGAGAGAGATCTAGAGTACCTTAATAAAATAGTGTAAATAATCTTGTGTACGTGAACTGCCAATGCATTAATAGGCATGGCAAGACAATGCAAGCAGTGGATGCAGTGAGAATGGAGCTAAACACCAAGTGAACTACTATGACAGCAAGTAAGTCTTTATTCTGGTGTACAATGCCACAGGAGATTAACTAGTATTAGATAACCTGAAGCAGAAAAGTAGACTTCAGATCAATCAATCTGTGCTTGCACAACAAATCCAAAACCAATCCAAATGTAAGTAGCACAGTTGAAAGGAATGTTTAGATTTCCCATATGGAGCTTTGCAACATTCACCATTTATTATTTAAAGATATTTCCAATTCCAAATTCTTTCTAATTGTTAATTTGTCAGAAGACTCTACTATATACTCTACTGTAAAGAAATTGGGCTCAGTTTTACACCCTCCCATCCCACCAGTGACTTCCACCTTCAAATGGACCAAAGCAACTGTATCAAATGTACACATTAACTTACTGTACATGCAGTCACTATCAGTCTTAACCATTGTTGATATTAAGGAGATTTGAAATTACTACTCAGATTTCCTGGGAGTCATGACACTGTAGTAACATTGAACATAACTTTGTGTGGTTAAAAATGAAGATGCCCAATTTGATTAAAGATTAAGTGTTCCCAGACAATTCTTCAGTTTCTTCCAGTTCATAGGTTGGTCACAGTCATCACTGTGAAATCCATCAGCAGGCTGAAATCACATTTCAAGTGCCTGGACAGGTCTGAAGGCATTCACCAGTATTCATTATTGATGGCTTCCAGCAAAATCCAAAGAGAGAAAGAACAGATGGGAATTAGAAACTTACCAAAGAGTGAAATTGGAAGAAGGGATGGGGTCAGAAGAAATTGAAGATAGAGAAATATCCAAGAATAGTTGATGGTTGCATCTTTGACAATTTTTGTTATAGCATTAGATGAGATGAAGGATGACATGGAATTGCTCACCAAGTCAGAATTTAACTTGAGTGAGTCATTGTTGCAGAAGAGAGAGATTGAGAGCAAGCATGAGGTGTTGTATGGCATGAGAATGGATCTCAATCCCTGATCCTCAATATTACGCCTCACCCCCAGCCAACCTCCACCTCAAATGGACCAAAGCAAATTTTTTTTAAAAAATTCTTTAATTTAGAACTGTTGGGATATGGTGTCAGCCATCCCAATTTTTTTAGGGCCAGCTCGTACATGAAAATGAAATTTTTGACCCTTGCTTGGATCATAGGGAAGGTATGTCTGAAATTTAAACCCTTAACCAGCCAGAAGGTCAGTTCCTGAGCTACATTCTGCTTCTAAGCAATTTCTATGGACGCGGTATCAAGGTATGCATGCAGTAGGCTGATCAAACACATTAAAATCCTGATTGAAGCCAATTAAGCTAGAATTTTACAGTGGGAAAAACTTAGTTTTTTTTTTAGCAAGAAGTACCTGCAGTACACTAGGGGCACCGACATTCCAGGCAGACCCAGAGGTTCCCACTGCCTGCTTGGATACAGCAGCACGCTGCCCTGTAGAAGTGTTCTGCCCACCCCCTGCTTCCTTCTGACAGGCTAGAGGGAGGTGGCTCCCATTTTCTTAAGTTTCCTTTCTCATCCATCATCCGCAACAACCAACTGCTCTTTTCATGTTCCAAGTGGCTGTCAAGTGTTTGAGACCATACATGCCAACTTTAAGTGGACAGTGAATCTGCAGTTTGGCCGACAACTAAATCTGCTGACAAGTATGCTGTTTGGTGAACTGACATCTGTATGTTGAGGCTGAATACCAACTCTCTGAACCTCCTGTTATCTACCCTTGGACTATAAATTCAACACTGAACTTCAAGCCAATTTTTCCTTTTTTTTTGCATCGTCTCTGTAGATTTTTCCTCAATGCACTCTAGTCTTATCTCCCAACACCACGTACCCATGTTTAAAGTGCATTGAAAATCCACAAAAAACGACTGCCCTAGTAAATGCACTATCCCACTCTGTTGTTGCTCGATAGAACTGATTCTTTCTACTCTTGCCATTCTCTGCTCACTTACATTCAGTTTCAATATTTTCCATTTCCAGTTTCATAGTGCTTACAATGACTTTCAGCCCCTATAGATGACATTCCTACAAGGACAGTGCTTAGTGCAGCACGTTCATTCAGCCCCATATGTGATTCCAGTCTTCTGGTTGCATGTTACTTAACTCTGCCATTCTCCCACTTCAACCAATCTGTCATCAACTTCTTAAATTGTTGGAGATAACCTCAAGGAATGATGCAGCATATTTCAGTGAGGCAATGTATAGCTTTCAATTGAACTCAACACTTTTAGAATCAACGTATCTCTGGTCTCGTTTTTCTTTGCACTGCTGCAGTTAGTGATAATCCTGTTTTGTTTTATTTTCACTTATTCTTTGGGAGGGAGTGAACACAGCTAACAGGAGTTTTACCTATTGGCTCTAGAGTTGGCGTGAGCTGGGAATTAAGTGGACGGCTTTATGACTTCCCTCGAATCAAGGATGTGGGAATGGATATTTCATACCCAAGCCAGTCCATCAGAAGCCAGTAGCTGTCTATTGCAGCCAATGTCAAGGAAGCAGTGGCAACTGCTGGCGTGCCCCCACCAGAGGTCCCAGACTGCTGACAGACTCCAAGGTCAAAGATAAATGAAGGCAGGATCGGGATCATATGGGGATGTGTGATGGGGGTTTTGGAAGTTGGTTGCACTGTTAAGGGCACGTTCCAGATGCAGGTTGTTGTATTCAAAGGCATTAAATCTCCTCCTCAGGAGAGGACAAACAAACCTGTCAGTGCTAGCTTTTTGGACTTTCTTTATGGCATTCCCCCAACCGCTTCTCATTGAATCCTGGAGTTGATTGGGATGAGGTCCCATTCCATACCTAATTCGTAGTGAAATGGGACAGCAATTGTGTCTCCACCTGTCATGCGTGAGTTGGCCCTTTAAACAGTCAATGTGAAATCATTTCAAGCCAGTCTGTATTAGATCTGCTCATGTGTAGTAGAGATACAAAACTTGGAAGTTAAATAACGACATGACATCCTTGTTGAATTCATCCTATGCATCCCACAATATTGTTTATTATCTTAACTTTGTGCCTGTTTTTTTTAGTGGGATTTGGTCAGTGTTAGTCCAGTCTTCATTTGTTGCTTAACTGAATAACATGCTAAGCTATTTTAGAGGGTGATTAAGAGTCAACCATGTTGTTCTGGATCTGTTGTCCCATCTAGGCTAGGGACCAGATAAGGCTAGCAGAATTCATTGCCTAACTTTTTTTACAATAATTGATAATCTTGTGGTATCATTACTGAAAATAATTTTCAATTCAGACTTTTTATTATAGCAAGTGGATTCATTAATTAATTGAATTCAATTTTTACCAGCTACCATGCTGGAATGGTATACTTGTCCAGTGATATTACCATTATGACACTGACTCCCCATTCTAATCTAAAACCTAGTCTAATTCCTCGTGAAAGGGAAAATATTTAAACTTTTGATACCATAAAGGCCAGACGAGACCTGGGTTTCTTTGTGTAAGTATTTATTCATGCATGTAAGCAAAGTGCGCCCATCAAAGATGGTGCACAACTCTCAGACCAGTTATGAAGCAATGGTTTTGTTCATTTTTTTACAGCTAACAGTTTTCCAGTAAAAAGATTATGCAATTACACATTCTTATTTATATCCAACAGTGTTTGTTCTACCTTACATTTCAAGTTTGCATACATGACTGTTATCCAGTTATATCCAAATATTTGCATTTGATTTGTACCAATCAAATCATTACATGTTCGCATCTACTGACTAAGAAGGTACTTGGTGACTATCAAAACTCTTTAGCACCTCTCATCTGGGTAACAATAAAACTGATCCCCTCACTCCATTGACTCTGGCCCCAACCCAACTACTACCCTAGCTGGCTGACCCATTTCTCCTACCACCTTATCCTTACGTCGTCCTACTCACATGCCACCATATCCAGCTGCCACCTTAACTGCTTATTCACTGAACTAACTTATTAACACACCTAAGCATTCTTCCATTCCCTCAACCATTTTCACATGTGCTCGTTCACAAATGCACTGAGAAGCAGAATAGAGCAGTTAGTGCTATCAAAAGTGGACACAACATTGCATGGATTTCCTTTGCTCCTGTCATTGCTACACTGAAGGAGTCCTCTAATGAAAGCTTGAACTGAAAAAAACTTGTAGGAGGGAAATGGGAAGTTTTCTTCCTGACCATAATGAGATAGAGGGGTTGAGTTTAGGCAGGCAGAGGAACTTAATCAGGTTGGAGGCAAAAATTTAGACTTCCTGAAATAGGTTAAAGTGTTGCTATTAAGTTTTCAGAATTTTTCATGTGGGTTAGCTTGACCCATCAACATGTTTTGCATCATTAGCATGTTATGGATATTCAGTAACACCCAGGCCAACTGGAATTACATTCACACGCAACCCTGGTAGGCAAAAACAGGAAACGTGTGACAATAAACTCAACTATATAAGTGAGGCATGTATCTGGTGGAGTAGACTATTTTTTCTAAGCTTCAGTGTCCAAAAAAACTTCCTCAGCCATGGCAATAAGGAGAAACTTCTTCAGTCAGAGTCAGTGATGAATCTATGGACTTCATTGCCACAGTGGTGAAAAATGGTGTTTCAGAAACAGGGTGTAAATAACTTTAAATCTCTGAATTTAAAAAAAAAATTAGACAAAAGAAGTATGAGTGGCTAGAGTCATGCTCCCACAGACCCAGGGTTTTAGTTTTGTTTTCAGCTGGGTGTGGAGTTGGTTGTTGAAGTTTCTCGATCCATTGCTCTCTCGCTGTCTCTGCTGCAGCAAAAAAGCTTGAGTTCTCTCTCTGTTGGTCGATTATTTCTTTTGGTGTTCCTTTCTCCTGGACTGGGGAGGAAATGGCACATGAGAAAATCTATTGTGATGAATTTGCCTTTTCCAAGGGTGTTTTTATGGGATGCTGCTATTTTGAAACAGTTGATGATAGTAATTAAATAATACATCATTTTAATAAGTATTTCGATAGAATTAAATTTGTGTTTCTTTTTGTTTGTATTTTAGCTGTGTTGCAGGAAAGCATGTTTTGCTTAAAGCCCAGTAACGGTTCAATTGAATCACATCTGGTTTTTACTTGCCTTGAAATACAGTCAGTTCTTCTATAATGTGATGGTTGTATTCTTGTGCAACCCCGCATTGTAGAAAAATCACACTTTCGAAACAGCGCTTAAAGTGTTGGCGTTATAATTACGTTACAGCCAACACCTATTTTAGAAGTTCACATAATAGAAGCAGCGTCCCCAATTAGTCAATCATGTTGTAGCGAATTCACATTGATGAAACACGCAATATGACAGAATGACCTGGAATATAAAAAGTTAGCATCTAGATAGCTCCATGATATATTCTAAGGGGGTTTGGTCTGGTCCATAACAAACTAGGGGCACATGTCGGGTTCAAAATCTCTAATTCCAGGTTGGGTTTAGGATTATTGAACTCCGAGTGGTGTGTGTTGGTCTTTTATTTTCAGGTGCTGGATTCAGTTGACTTAAATGGGATGTGTCATGTGTAGTAATGGCTCTTTCAGTGGCTAAAAGGTTCCTGGATGTGGAAGAAATCACTTGGGATGATTTATAGAAGTTGTGAAAGGCAAAGCTTTTGGAATTGGTAGTGCAGCTGACAGAGTTGCCAGTGTTTGCGAGGGGAGAGGAGATAATTGCAGCAACAGCTCAGCATTTACAATTGCCAGGAATGCAAATGGAACCATTCAAAATGGCTAAAATTCAATTTCAAAAGAAGCAGCTTAAATTTGAGGCAATGGTAAGGGAAAAAGAAGGCAAAAGAGATATAATTGCAGTGGAACAAAGCAAAATAATTAAAATACACAAATATGAAAAGGAAATTAATTGGTTTCAGTTATGATTGAAAGCAGAAGAATAAAAGAATAGCTCTCACAGATGAAAGAGATAAAGACAGAAGAAAGGGAGAAAGAGAGAACTTTTGAACTTCAGATGTTGGCACTGAATGTCTGCTTAAAATAGCAGAATTAAAGGTAAAAGGTTGATTGTTGATGAAGAGCAAACCTATCGTAGCCAAAGGCCTTGTGGAGGTCTGTTTAAATATGTCCATGTGTTGACTGGGTTCAATGAGAAGGATGTAGAAATGTTTTTCATTTCATTTGAGAAAGTGGCTAAACAAGTGAAATGGCTGGTGATCATGTGATTATTATTGATTGAAGCAAAGCTATTAGGTCGAGCTAGTGAGGTGTTTGCATTGCTATCAGAGGAGATATGTGGTGAGTATGATGAGATGAAACAAGCCATCTTAAGTGCATATGAGCTTGTACCAGAGGCCTGCAGAAAACCTTTTAGGAATCTAAGAAGGGAACCTGGCCAAAGATGTATAGAATTTGAAAGGACCAAATAAAGTCACTTGGATTGGTGGAAAAGGGCATTGAAAATAGCTCAAACATATGACACTCAGACTGTTCTTTTAGTGGAATTCAAAAATTCACTTCTTGAGTTAGTGAAAACTCATGTGGAAGAGCAAAGAATTAATGCTGCAAGAGCAGCAGTAAAATTGGCAAATGATTGAGTTGGTTCATTAATCAAAGTTTGGTTTCTGACATTAATTTCTATCCTTCATAGATTGAAATTGGGTACAAGAGAAATCTTCAGGTGGTAAGGGAAAAGGAGATCTCATCGAAGATAGGAAATATAGTTCACCACAGATTGATAAAGAAACCCACCAGGAGGGAAGAGAAATAAAAAAAACCTCAAATGCTTTCACTGTAATAAAATACGCACCGTGAAGTCGTAGTGTTGGTGGTTTAGAAAAAGCATAGGGAAGACGGATGTGGTAAAATAGGATAATCCAGTGGGGTTTGTTAAAATGGTGAAAGAGATCACAGTGGAAGCTTAAAGGCTGTAAAAGAATGTATAGCCTAGTCAGGGATGGTTTGGCAACAAAGTCTCAGATCTCTTTAAAGAATTTACTGGCATGGTTAAGTTTTATGTCCACGTGTACCAGTAAGAGTTTGTAAAGAAATTTAAGATTATAAGGGAGCAAGTCAATCTTTGGTGAGAGATGAGGAGCTATGTAATTCAGAAGGAATATTGCCTGAAAAGGTGGGGCAATATGTGGAATTCCTTGAGAAGTGTAGTGTTTCATTATATAAGGCAAGGTTGGAGAGTCCAGTGAAATGTGGTGATTATGAGTAAAAGAGAAATTCTCTGTTCTAGAAATACAGTTTATCTTTGATAATGATATAACTAGATCACAGGTGGGAGTGATGCCTACTGTTGTTGAGCAGCCAGTAGAAAATCACACAACTGAGGTGTTACAGGAAGTATATCCTGGGATTTTTCCTGGCTGTGTGGTAACACGCTCACAAAGCCACAGGGTGAAGCAGGAGGATAAATCGAAGAGTAAAGATAAGGAAGTTGAAGTTCAATTATCAGAAACTATGTTTGATCAAATGGTTGAGAAGAAACATGAATAGGTGGAGGACAAAGTGGATTTTTTAGTTCAGAGACGTTAGCTGAATTACAATAGAAACACGAAAAAAAGCTAAAGCAGATGCATCAAAAAGCATACACGGGAGATTCTGAGTGTATCCCAGAATGTTACTATCTTAAAAATAAAGTCTTGCTGAGGAAATGGAGACCATTACATATTCAGGAGAATGGAAAATGTGCAGAAGTTCATCAAATTGTATTATGGATGGGTTATAGAAAGGAAGTATTGTGAATAGCACATGAGTTATTAGTAGGAGGTCATTTAGGAGTAAGGACAACTCAAATTGAAATTAAAAAAACATTTTCATTGGCCTGGTCTGGATAAGAATGTGGTTGAATTTTGCTGCATATGTCATACGTGTCAGGTAATAAGAAAATCTTGGGCAGTGATATCCACATTTAATACCTATTCCAGCATTTGAGAAATCTTTTAAATAAGTCTTTATTGATTGCATAGGAACCTTCCCTTTAAACAAAATGGGAATCAATATCTGATTACATGATCTCCAGAATCTGCAATCCTCACATTTGTGATTTTAACCTTACTGCGAAGCCTCTTCCAAAGATGTCTACCTTTGAAGAAGTTCTCATTTGCTTCCCAATAAGGATCTTAGTGAGTCCTTCTGTCACCGTACCCCCAGATCCTCTGGCAGATCCATTATCCAAAGGAAATGTCACCTTTGGTGATGCTGAATGGACTTTACCATTTTACAGTAGCGTCATTTGGTATGAAGAATGTGCCAACCACATTTCTAAGACTAACCAATAAAGTCATTTTGGGATTACCCAGTTGTGTGATATACATAGATGATTTGGTGATTTTTAGTCACACGTAGAAGGAACATTTAGAGATCTAGAAAAATTTTTGATTGACTTTGGGAGGCAGGTTTGGTGATAAACTGGGCTAAGAATGAATTTGCAAAAGCTCAAGCCACGTTCCTGGTCCATGCCAGTGGACATGGAAAGATAGCTCCTCGGGATGTGAAAACAAAGGTTATTGGGGAGTATCCCATACTGTCAACAAAGAGGAAAGTACTAAAATTTCTGGGACTGAATGATTTTTATCAAAAATTCACATTGAATTTTAGCAGTGTGGTTGATCCACTAATTGACCCATTGAACTGCAGAAAACTTCAGTGGATGGAAGATTATTGGAAGGTATTTGACAGCCTGAAATATGTGTTGACCACTGCCTGGTGTTAGTTACACCCAATCACATAGAAACATAGAAAATTGGTACAGGAGTAGGCCATTCAGCCCTTTTTAAACTGCACCACTATTCAATATGATCATGGCTGATTATGCAATTTCAGTATCCCATTCCTTCTTTCACTCCAGTCTCTTTGATCCCTTTAGCTGCAAGGGCCACATCCAGCTCCCTCTTGAATGTATTTAACAAACTGACCTCGACGGCTTTCTGTGAGAGAAAATTCCAGGGGTTCTACAAAGTTCCAAACTCTCTGAATGAAGAAATTCTTCCTCATTTCAGTCCTGAATGGCTTACCCCTTATTCTTAGATTATGACCCCTAGTTCTGGACCTCCTCAACATTGGGAACATTCTTCCCACATCGAACCTCTCCAGTCCCATCAGGATTTTATATTTCCCAATGAGATCCCCCTTCTTCTTTGAAATTCCAGCAAGTACAAGCCTAGTCGATCCAGTCTTTCTTTGTATGCCAATCCTGCCATCACAGGAATCAGACTGTTCATTGGACTCCCTCAATAGCAAGAATATCGTTCCTCTGACTAGGAGACTAAAACTGCCGCAGTACTCAAATTGTGACCTCATCAAGACCCTGTTTAACTGCAGCAAGACATCCCTACTCCGATACTCAAATCCTCTTGCCATTAGCTTTCCTTAATTCCTGTTGCACCTATATGCTAGTCTTCAGTGGCTGTTCTACCATGACAGCCAGATCTCGTTGCAGCTCACCTTTTCCTAAACTGCCACCACTCAGGTAATAATCAGGTTTTGTGACCAAAGTGGATAACCTCAGATTTATCCACATTATATTGCATTTGCCAAGTATTTGCCCACTCAGCCAATCTGTCCAAGTCACCCTGCAGCCTCTTAGCATCTTCCCCACAGCGCACGCTGCCACCCAGCTTAGTGTCACCTGCAAATTTGGAAATATTGTGTTCAATTTCTTAGTCCAAATCATTAATGTATTTTGTGAACTGCTGGGGTTCCAGCACTGAACACTGCGGCAACCCACTCATTATTGCTTGCTACTCTGAAAAGGATCCATTTATTCCAGCTCTCTGTCTGCCAACCGGTTCTCTGTCCATGTCAATACCTTACTTCCAATACCATGAGCTTTAAGTTTCCTTTCTAATCTCTTGCATGGAACCTTCCTCAAAAACCTTTTGAAAGGCCAACACAACATCTAGTGATTCACCCATGCCCACTCTACTGGCCGCATCCTCAAAACATTGCAGAAGATTTGTCAATCGTGATTTCCCTTAGTGAATCCATGCTGACTTGGACCGATGCTATCACCACTTCCCAGATGCTCAGTTATTACATCCTTATTAATTGACTCCATTTTCCCCATCACCAATGTCAAGCTAATAGGCATATAATTCTCTGTTTTCTCTCTGACTCCTTTTTAAAAAAAAAAGTGGAGTTACATTGGCTACCCTCCAGTCCATTGGAAATCTTCCAAAGTTTACAGAATGCTGGAAAATGATCACCAATGCATACGCTATTTCTGGGGTCACTTCTTCAGTACTCTGGGATGCAGAGCATCAAGCCCTGGCGATTTATCATGTTTTAATCCCATCAATTTCCAAAACACCATTTCCTGACTAATAAGCATTTCCTTCAGTTCCTCCTTCGTGCTTGACTTTCTGTCCCCTGGCATTTCTGAAAGGTTATTTGTGTTTTCATTCATGAAGACACATCTAAAATCTTTGTTGTCCACTATGAATTCACGTAATTCTAACTGCATAGGACCTAAATTTATCTTCAGTCTTTTTCTCTTTACATATCTATTAAAAACTTCTGCCGTCAGTTGTTATGTTTTTGGCAAGCTTTCTTTCATATTCTATCTTACTTTTCTGAATTAAACCCTTTGTCATCCTCTGAATTTTAAATTTTGCCCCGTCCTTAGATTTGCTGCTTTTACTGGCCAGTTTATATGCCCCCTCTTTGGCTTTAAAAATATCCCTGATTTTCCTTTTTAGCCGTGGTTGAGCCACTTTCCCTGTTTTATTGTTATGCCAGATAGGGATGTACAATTGTTGAAGTTCATCCATGTGTTCTTTAAGTGTCTGCCGTTGCCTATCTACCATCAGCCCCTTAATTATCCTTGGTCAGCTTATCCTAGCCAATCCATGCCTCATACCATCAAAGTTTGCTTTCTTTACATTCAGGACCTTAGTCTCAGATTTAGCTGTGTCACTCTTCATCTCAATGAAGAATTCTACCATGTTATGGTCACTCTTCCCCAAAGGATCTCACACCACAATGTTGCTAATTAATCCTGTTTTCATTACATAGTACCCAGTCTAGGATGGCGTGCGGTCTAATTGGGTTGTTGACATATTAAGCGAGGAAACCATCCCTCATACATTCCAGGAAATCAATATGTCGGTTGACGTCACCCACAATATTTGCTGTATCCTATTGCATGCATCTCTAATTTCCTATTTGATAAATTCCCCACTGTCTGAACTACTGTTTTGTGGTCTGCGCACAATTCCCACTAATGTCTTTTTTCCTTTTGGTGTTCCACAGCTCCATCCATTCAGATTCCACATCGTTCACGTTAATGTCCTCTCTTACATTTGTGTTAATCTCCTCCTTAACCAGGAACACTACCCCACGTCTCTTTCCTTTGCATCTGTCTTTCCTGAAAATTGAATAACCTTGAACGTTGACTTCCCATCCCATCCTTGGTCACCCTGGAGCCAGGTCTCCATGATCCCAGTTACTTCATATCCTTTAAGTATCTGTGCAGTTAGTTCATTCACCTTATTACAATTGCTCCATGCATTGAGACACAGAGTAATCAGGCTCATTTATTGACATTTATTGCCCTTTTTAAATCACGGTATAATGTGGCCCTTTTTGATTTTTGTCTGGTTTCTCTACCTTCCACTTTCCCTTTTCCCCTGACTTTTGTTTCTGTTCCTCACTTTACTTCCCTCTGACTTCCTGCATTGGTTCCCATCCCCCTGTCATATTAGTTTAAAACCTCCCAACAGCATTAGCAAACAGTCCCCTGGGACATTAGTTCCAGTCCTGCCCAGGTGTAGACTGTCCAGTTAATCCTGGTCCCATCTCCCTCAGAACGGATTCCAATGTCTCAGGAATTTGAATCCCTCCCTCTTTTTATCATCCTTCAAGCTTTGTATTCACCTTAGCTATCCTGCCATTCCTACTCTAACTAGTTAGTGGCACTACATATCGGTAGCAATCCTAAGATTATTACCTTTGAGTTCCTACTTTTTGATTTAACTACTAATTCCCTAAATTCAATTGGAGGACCTCATCCCATTTTTTTACCTATATAATTGGCTCCTATATGCATCACAATAGCTGGCTATTCACCCATCTTCTCTTGAATGTCCTGCAGCCCCTCTGCAACATTCTTGACCTTTACATCAGGTAGACAACATACCATGCTGCAGAAACACCTATCTATTCCCATTACAATTTAATCCCCTATCATTATAGCTCTGCCACTCTTTATACTACCCTCCTGTGCAACAGTGCAATGAATTTGGCTGCTGCCACCTTCCCCTGGTGAGCCATTTCTCCCAACAGCATCCAAAACGGTGTATCTATTTTGGAAGGAAATTACCACAGGGGACGTAAAGCCATTCAAGGTGGCTATTGATGTGAATGGTGTGGGTGTTGGTGCTGTACTCTTACAAGAAGACAGTGAGAGTACAGAAAGACCTAGTGGATATTTTTCCTAATATTTTTGGTCTTGGTGTTGCAATGTTTCTACATTTATTTTGCCAGTAATGTATCTAAGAAAATTGTGTATACTGTTTGTTGCGCCTATCACACTGTGTTTTAACTCATATCTAGCAAAGACACTGTGAGTTGACTCTTAATAGTACCAAATGATCATATTTATTTAGTTAACACAATATTATAATAATAAAATAATCTGCAAGCTAACAATTTACACTATAAATCTAATCAAATATCTTGTGTTTTAACTTAACTCTGGATGGTCATATATCACCACACTAGATCTTGGCCTTGGTCCATGTGGGGATGATCTTCTCCGGTAGTCTCAGGGTGTCATCTCTTCTTGGTGATTGGTCTTGAGTTACTGCCCTGAGGATGGTGTTGCAGCAATTCTTATACTTAGAAGACTTAGTGCCTTTTTTGGGAGGCTCTTCAATGTCCTCCAATAAATCAATCAGGAGTCGATTATCCTGATCGATTATACCAACCGGGTGTTGACACATCAATGCATATTGAGCATCCATTCCCGGAGGTGTGGGCGCACATAGGTCAGATAGCCCTTTCCAAATAAGGGTGTGAGCGCTCCTGTATCTGCTAAATAGTTTGATATTTCTGATTGTCCTGGGGTAGCATTCAGGTTGATTCTATTCTATTCTATTTCAATTCAAATGTATTTTTTTATTGTCTACAGCTACTGGGTCAGTTGCATACTGTCTGTTTGTATTCTGCAGCATGTTTATTCCAGAGTCTTTGAGCACAGTTACTTTTGGTCAAGGCTTGTTTCAATCTCCCATCATGCCTCATTTATTGTCCATTTTTCCATCATTTTCATAAATCTGACATTTTGAGTGGTCCATCTCCCCGGCCACATGATCCCCATCCCTTCATGTCTTTAAGGACATTTAAGGATATAAAACCAGACTGTTTAGATGGAGTTTATTGTTACAGCAAAGCAACTTGAAAATTATGTAAATGTCAGGATGTGAGCACGTAATTGCTGATGCATTGTCATGACTTTGATGAAGGAAGATGGAGATGGTTGTTGGTGGAAGAAATGGACTTACGTGGTAAACAGCTTTGTGCTCCCTGAGTGATTGATTTTTTTCAAAATAGACAAAAGAGGCATGAGTGGGTGGAATCAGGCTCTTACAGATCCAAGGATTTAGTTTCATTTTCAGTTGGGGTTTGGAGTCGGCTATTGAAGTTTTCTCTCTCTGCTACAACTAAAAGCTTGAATTCTCACTCTGCTGCTGTTTCTTTCGCTGATCCTTTTCTCTGGACTGGGGAGGAAATAGAACATGAGAATCTGTTTTGCTGAATCTGCCTTTGCCAGGAATGTGCTAATGGAATGCTGCTATTTTGGAGTAGTTGATGATCAGTAGTTAAGTAATGTATTATTTTATCAAGTATTTCAAAAGAGTTGAAGTTATGCTAATTCTATTTTGTTTGAAAATTAGCTGTGCTGTAAGGAAGTGTGTTTTGCTTAAAGCCTCGTAGTGGACCAACTGAATCACATGTGGGATGCAGTGCCTGACATTTGTCTTCAAATAAAATAAAAGATTAGTGCCTCGGCTATCTCCTTGATATGTTTTGAGGGGGTTTGGCCTGGCCTGTGATATAAGACACCATGAACATTTGTCTTGGCTCTTCTTTTACCGATGATGAAGTTTGCATAATGTACCAACAAGAGAAAATTAAAAATCGTAAACAAGGAACTCTGTTCAAATTCATTTAAAAATCAGTGAAAATTTGTACAGGAAATTTTATCTTGTGGAAAATGGCCCTTTGCGGCTGATTGGATAGATGCTTTGCTGTGATTTCTTCTATGTCCCTTAGAACCCACTCAGGCCCTGAAAGATTTCTGTGGTGTCATCTCTTAGAATATATCCAGCCACATTTGGAAACTCTAATTAAAAAGGTCAGCAAACCTGCAGTAATTTGTTTTTTCTGTGCCCTTGTTCACACATTGTGTCTTATTTGCAAAGTCCAAGAAAAGAACGACAAAGATATGACTGTGCCATTGAATTGACCTATTTCTTTCTAAGCATTTATTCTACCTAATGAATGAGGATTCAATCAGTGGAGGACATTTGATTTTCACTTATCACTGTTAATCAGAGGAGGACACACTCAAAATTGAGGAATAAAGGGCCTGGAAATAAAAGATGCATCATGGTCCATTGTTTGTTCCCATGGCCCTATGTGACAAGGCCCTTAGGCTGTTCGCTTGAGGAAATACTTTAGCAATAGTCTGAAGCTCCAATTATTTGCATCTGGCAATTAAAACAATTTAACTATGTAATTTGTTTCTTGTTTGCCAATGTGCTACCTCCAAATTACCTTTGTCTTGTTAAGAATTCTTAATCCTATACTTAATTGAGTGCTTCTTTTCAGTGAGGACCACGCATGTGAGGTACTCACACATCTGTATTTCTACTTTGTCATGTAATGGTAAAAGATTAAATGGGACTATCTCTCTGGACATTAATGTAATATTAAAGGGTTAAACTGCATTGTCTTTGGGTGGGACAAGAGCCATGAAAGAATGCGGATGGCTATCCATTGTAATTTATACTTCATTTAGACATTTCTCCCCTCTTATTGTCAAGTTAAGCTATCAATTCAGTCTCCTCCATTCAGAAATGCTTTCTGGCCAGAGGTATATTGTACCTGTATTGTCTTGGAATCACTAAATCAGGAGATTGTCTCCATAACAGTTCCCCAGGATTAGGGCATTAGCATTTGCATTATCTCTGAGATTATCTCATCTGACCATTATACCTGGGGTAACGTGATTGTGAGTGATGGGGAGGGGGTTGTCTTGAGTGCCATGTGACTGTCGGAGAGTAGCCAGAGCATCTGTAAGCATTGTAGCTTATCTGTATAAAATGGATATGTTTTCTTTGTTGATTGTCTCACTTTGATCCAACTTTGCATGCCTGTGAAGGGGGTCAAAGGTGGTCACCTAGTTTGTACAAGTTATATAAACCTTTTAACTGTTTCCTTTGTTCAGAGTTTTTGCCATGACCCCGTAAGCTCTGAGAGGTGTGTGCTAAAGGTTACTCCACAAAATTTGTACTGAACAGTACTTAGTAAGTTTATTTACAGAAGTTGGTGAGTTGCAGTTGCATTAAGTGTTTAAGAACCTCGGGAGTAAAAAAAAAGTTAACATTTGGTGGCAGCGGTGGATTGCAACATACACAGAGCTTCCAGGTGGACTGAATAAGTGATCACCTGAGTGCCGGTTGCATGAGACAGATGGGCCCACAAGGTAAGCTTCACCTTGATACCTGTCTCTCTCAAACTACCACTCGGATGACCCCTTATCTCCTAGGACTCAGTGGTGACGGAATATTTGAGGTAACTCGCACACTTGCACACCAACGAGTTGCTTTGCATGAGCTGAGGTTTAAAAAGGGTTGGATAGGGGTTAGAATCAGTGTTGGATTTGGGTTAGAGTCCTCTAGAGGTTAAAAGGAGCTTAAACCCCTTTCCAGACATGAGGTTTGGGGCTGCAGGAAAAAAGTTGGAATTTGGTACTTCCTAGAGTTGTTGCCTTTGTCCCCCACACCTCCCCTTAGAAGTAGTTTTAGACAACATGGTGTCACTGGGAAAAGGGGGGGGTGGGGCAAGTGGAGCCGGTCCACTCAGATCCTGACAGTAAAATGCATTGACTATCGAGGGAGCTTTGTCCTGGTTTTTGTTGTGGGAATCTCAGTTTCTGGGCTGTGGACTCAACTCAGCGAGTCTCTCTTCTGGGGGAAGGGAGTGGCTTGGACTACAGCACCATATGATCCGCTCTGAGGGTTTTCTCTTTTTAGAAGTGTAATTTCATCAAGAGGATCCGAATAAAAAACGAAAAATGCTGACCCAACTAATACTTGGGTCAGTAAAGGCAGCTTCAATGTAAATTGTGCTATGCTGTGAGTGTTTGATATTTAAATATTTTGATTTGTTAAAATACTAGTTCAGAAACTGCTTTAAAGTAACTATTTTGCCTTGTTTGAATCAGGATCTTAATTCAGTGTGTTTTGTGGACTATGTAATGGGCTGATTTTGATTTTACATTGAAATTGTACAACATTATGTCCATTTTAAAATTATCAAACATATAACCTTAAAACAAATTGATTGAGGATGTTGAGCCCTTGATTTGTTTGAAATTCTACAATGCCTGATTTTTAAAATTGCCTGTTTAAAAAAAAACAATTGTCAGTGGTCATGCTTTAGCCAGATGAGGGTATTATATTAAAATATCTTTGCTCCTGTGTTTTTAATGCAAAGTGTTCACAAAAATAAGAGTGCATTTTAAGTTTGGTGTTTTGTTAAGATTTTTGAGAATATTAGAACTTGAGGCTGAGCTGTTTTAGTTCTGTTAATTATTGTTAAGACTTCATTGCCCCCCTTCATATTGCAAATTCAAAGAATATTGATCTCTACCAAAGTTGCTACTGTAATTCCGACTGTGTTATTTGGGAAGTTTCATTTGGAGAACATATTTCAATATATTTAACATTTGTTTCTCTCAAATATTTGAGACTTAAACCTGAACTGAAACTGCCTCTTCAATTGCTAAAGCACAGGAAACATTTTGTTGTTTTCTTACTGTTCCAGACTTTTGAAATACTTTTCTGACAGCTTTCACATTAGCCAATTATCAATTTAAATGAAAATAATTTTTGAATAACATGAATGGGGTCTCCTGAGGGTTTGATTGTAGGACCATTGATTGTTGTTTATAATTGACTGATTTATTTAGGCAGCCCAATTTAGAAGTTTATGGATTGTATAAAACTTGATAATGTCATAAATAGTGAACAGAGTAACATACTTCAAGACAAATGAGAATGTTGAAATGGGCAGGCACACATTAATGTAGTTAAATGTGCGACTGTCTTCATATACTGATAACAACCTTGGCAAGGAAGGAATGAGCGAGGAAGTACAGAGATACTTTCCGCAGCTAACATAGTCTACTGAGTTTCTCCATTCACAAATAAAGCACACTTTCGGACCACCACCAAACCCTCCACAACCTGATTCAATCAGCTCCCCAGTCATGAGCACGAAAAGTAAAGAAACTAACAACAGTAAAGAGAAGGTCTGTATGCGTTTTGACAGTGGCCTTCCTATGGACATTAAACCATATGAGCTTTACCTTCCCTTTTGATCATTTAAGGGATATGATGCACTTATCAAGCTAACATCACAACAGCCAGCTGGCTTTGTTACATTTGACAGTAGAGCGGGAGCAGAAGCAGCAAAGAATGCTGTGTTCACCTACGCTGCTGCTGCTACTGTAACTGCGGCACACTCTGATGCGCTGGTATTCTCCATCTGAAGCATCTCTGGAAGGATGGAAGTCTCGTCATTTAGGTGGGGATGAAAGCCATGAAAGAATGTGGATGATTATCCATTGTAATTTATATTTCATTTAGACATTACTCCCCTGTTATTGTCAAGTTAAACTATCAACTCAATTTCTTCCATTCAGAAAGTGCCAGAAATATGTCGCACCTGTATTGTCTTGGAATCACTGAGTCAGGAAATCATCTGTGTAATGGTTCCCCAGGATTAGGACATTAGCATTTGCATTATCTCCGAGGCTGATCTCCTCCTACCTTTGTACCTGGGGTAACATGTGAATGTGAGTGACGGGGGTTGTCTTGAATGGCATGTGACTGGGGGAGTGGCCAGAGCATCTGCAGGCATTGCAACTTACCTCTATAAAGGGGATGCGTTTTCTTTGTTGAGTATCTCACTTTGACCCGACTTTGCATGCCTGTGAAGGGGTCAAAGGTGGCCATCTAGTTTGTACAAGCTTTAATAAACTTTAACTGTTTCCTTTGGTCAGAGAGTTTTTGCCATGGCCCTGTAAGCTCTGCGAGGTATGTGTTAAAGGTTCCTCCAGAAAGCTTATATTGTGCTGTGCTTAATAAATTTGGTTGCTTGTTCACAGAAGTTGGTGAGTTGCAGTTGCATTAAGTGTTTAAGAACCTCAGGAGTAAAAGAACTTAACAGTCAAAACACCTTCAGTTGAATTAAGTAAACCTAAACTGGGAATTATAATGGTGTGATACCACCCATTTGTGCTACAACTAAATAAGAGTTTCTGTCATTTCATGGTTAGCACAGAAGTTTCACGTGTTCTTAATTTTTGACAAATCATTTATTGAAGATAGAATTGTTAATTATGTCGTTATGTCTTTAATTTGCCAATATGTTTGTAAATTTCATTTCATTTCCCAACAAAAATGACGCAATTTTGAAGAGGAGTTCTCCATGTTGTACCAACCCATATTTATCCCTCAACCAAAAATAGTAAAACAGAATATCTGATTAATAATTAATTGTTTTTATGTGACATTGCTGTGTTCAGCTTCGTACTATGTTTTCTATATTACAACAATAACTACGCTTCAAAAGTGCTTAATTGTTCATAAAGCATTTTCAGATATTGTGTTCACAAAAGTTACAGTACAAATGTAAGTCCTTTCTTTCATTTTGTAGAATATGTGTGCTTTAAATAAATTGAGTATTTATTTTGAATGGAAATTGAAAATTCCAAACCTGCTTTCAACAATTCCTTTTCTACTCAGGTAAGATTAAGGAATGATGATCTCTGTCCAGTTAAGGATAGCATAACTTAGAGGGTAGTTGAACATGACCGTATCTTGCTATAGACTGTATAGTTTTCCTGATATTTTGTTCTGAATTTCTGACAAATGAATACCTGAGTCCAAACAATTAGAATCAGCAATCACACTATTAAAACTGATTGTAGGAGACTTTGCTAACTTTACATGACAGCTTTCTAGTCTTGAAGCAAAACAAATGATGGAGAACAGACATCTTTGCACTCAATGCAAGGAGGATGCATAGGGTCTTCTTGCTGAACTGTGCTTAGTCTTGTCCCTCCATTTGATCTTCCTCCATAATTCCTGAGAGATGACAATGTGATGCAGCTGCAAAAATTAGTTCATCTTTCAGCCTATGTGCAAAGAAAAAAAAAGAGTTAAAGGGTAGAATTTGAGTACTTTTCTAATAACTTCTTATTTAGAAAGGGAACGGGACATGTGTACTCAGATATTCTTTCATCCTTAGCAAGGTCCTGACTACTGGCAGAACAGTCATCAAAATTGACAATTATGTTCTTTCTTGCTTTTGTTTCAATAGTAGAATTTAGAGATCTTTTTTGCAAAATTGGATTTATTCAGCAACTTCCACTAACATTTAAATGGCTTTAAATGGGTTATAGCTTTAAATGGGTCCAGTTTGTGGTTCTGACCCCTACCTCACTTAACATGATGTCCTTAAGGCTTGATTGAGCACAAAACAGACTGCTTTTTAAAACTAGTTGACCATCTTCCTGCTGGCAGTTGGTAATTGACCACAACATGCTTTATTTCATGTGGTAAAATGGTGGGGCAGAACTGAGCGTAACAACATGCATTCCTGTGTCTGCCTCACTCCCTCCACCATGTGGCATACAATCCAATCTATTAACTTCTTTTGATCAGAACTTTTTCCTTCACAGCATAAGGAAACAAAGTTTAATCTTGCTTGAGGCTTGATACTTCTGCTCTTTCAGGTTTTACTTCTGTGATCACAGTTAAAGTTAAACTACATACATTTGATTGCTTTTGAACTTTTGAAATGGTTGGTTCATATGTTCTCAATCATTTTCACTCCATTGAAAATTGGTCTCGTTTATTTTTCTTTCAGCTCCTCAACTGGTCTTCAGTAACTTGGCATGAAACAAGCTGCTGATTCACTCGCATTAGCCCCTCACCAGGCAGCTTGAATCATAAGATTTGATTTCTATTGCAAAATCCTCTGCGCATTATTTAACTAGAACATTAAACAATTTAAAATAATTGAATTTCTCATAACTGGACCCCATACACTAATACTGCACCAAACGAATTGAATTGGCTTTGGTACTTCGGTACAGATTCTGAAGAATTAATTCTCAGGGGAAAAAAAAATTAGGAAAGTAAGAAATTAAGTCCAGCATTACACATCATGGGATTAAATTAGAAAAATAATGTTCAGAATAACAATTTCTCTAACCCAATCCACACTGGCACCTAGCCTCCAGTGACTGGTGGAGAGATGTCTATTGCCTTGCTGCCTCTTGCACCGGACAAATCAACATAGGTGTTGCCATACTTTAGGTGCCATCTCCTCACCACTGGGCCCACCTCACTGACAACGCTGAACCCACACTCTCCCTGCAGCCAGAGGGCCCCAGCTCTGCTGCTGCTGCCACTTCACCAATAACCAGGAGTCCCCACTCTGGGCCTGCCATGACCACAATCACTAGTCCTTGGTTCCTCTGCTGTCCCAATGATACCAGGTGTCCCCCTCTGGGCATGACATGCTGCCAAGCCAACACTAGGATTCCCCCCTCTGGGCCCACTGCAACGAGGAGTCCCTGCCTCCGTGGCCAGGCTGCTGCTGTACCAGGAGTCCTGCTATGGCTGCAGATGTTAACTTGCTGGAGCTGCTATCTTGAATAGCCCCACTGTTGTGGCTGTCACCCTTGCCTGCTGACCCCGAATGCCAGGAGGACTTCCTTGCTGCCACTTCCAGTCACCAGGAGAAACTACGTTTGCCACTCCGCATGTGGCCCACTCTTGCTGCCACACCAATGCTGCCAACCAACCTTCCACAAAAAAGAAAAAACAATTCCATCCTTTTGAGTTTTATGCTTTAATAATTCTTCAATGCAGCAGTATCCTTTTAAAAACGGAGACCCAACGTTACACATAATATTGAAAAGATGTTCTTAATTTTGCATATTAAAGATAAACTAAATTGTTCATAGTCAACTATCTCAAAGCAGACATTGTTAACAGTGTCATATTGATTAGTGTTATGACTGGACAAGACAAGATTGAAACCAGGCTTGACTGATCATATTTTGATTTGCTTTGATTCTTTGGAGTGGTCTTTAACTGAAACATAAGCACACAATGCATGAAGACTAAGCATAAGTTAAGTTTTAAAAAAGGATAAAACACAAAAAAACCCAAACTGTCTACTTATAACACAAATTCAGAATTTTTTCAAAAACACACAGCAAAAGTATCATCCCAAAACACCCCTTTATAAATTGAAAAGGAGAAAAAGCTTTTGTGTAGTACTTAATACACTCCTCTGGTACACTACCCCAAAACCCTACTTACACAGTACTCTCCCTGGAGGTCTCAATACCTCGGTAGGTTTAAGTCATGTGAACTTAATATGACTAAATCTGCAGATAGCTTCAGCCTGGGTTATTATGCACCTAAGCAGCTTTAAGTATTTTATCTCCACTCTTCTGGCCTGGAACTAATACTAACTCTTTCACTCGAAGGTAATCTAATTCATTATGTCCTTCCCTCCTTTGAAATCCAAGGACTTCACAGGACTAATCAAAACTCCAGGTAAAACTAAAACAAAAATCTCCCTCTCTTGGCTGTGGATATTTCAAGTTCCAAATATCTCCATCAAAACTTGAGGCCTTATCACAAAACACTCTAAGGGAGATATGTATTATATTAGTAGTTGAGAAAAAACATTAATTCTAAAGTTAAGTTTGAAAAACCGGTTTTAAAGGAAATCACCATGGCTCAAGAATGCTTACTAATTAATAATTAACTTCGGACATGCAGAAAATTCACATCATTCACATCAAAAACCCAAACTGATAAAAATAATATTAAAGCTATACAAACATCAGTTTTCATCAAATGAGCCACTTACAATGAATAACAGTAACTAGATCAAAATTTTTGCCTCCGCATTGTTGTCAAATGATACCCATCAAAAACTTCAATGCCTCAAAACTTTAATATATCAATCTCCCTTTCACTTATAAAGGTATTTCTATTGCTGAATACCCCACTATCAATTTCCTAAGGGTTATCGTAGAGCAGAAACTAAGCAGACATTTAAATATAATGACTGTAAGAGTAGGTCAGAGACGAGAACTGTGCACTGAGAAATTCATCAAAGCTTGTCCGCCATCATCAGAATTGTGATGGAATACTGTCTACCTGCCTGGATGAGTGGAGCTCCAACACTCAAGAAGGTTGATGTCATCCAGAACAAAGCATCTCAGTTGATTAGCACCCCAGACACCACCTTAAATATTCACTCCTTTCACCTGAACACACGGTGGCAGCAGTGTGCACTCTATACACGATACACTGCAGCAACTCAACAAGGTTCTTTTGACAGACTTGTAAACCTGCAATCTCTCCCATCTAGAAGGAAAAGGCTACCAGATGTATGGGATCAACCCTATCTGCAAATTTCATTTCAAGCCACATACTATCCTAACATGGAACTATATTGTCTTCCTTCACTGTAAACATCCTGGAACATCTTGACCAACAGGATTGTGGGCATATCTATACTGATTGAATTGCACCAGTTCAAAAAGGCCACTCACCAGTGCCTCCTCAAGGGCATTAGAAATGGACATACATTCTGGCCTCGGTAATATATATATCCTGGAAAAGAATGGGAAAAAAAAATAGAGTTTTCTCCTTCAAACAGTCTAACTCCTTTTGACTCTTCAAGTTCAGTTTTCCATGCTTTCACAAAAAAATCAAAATACTATGGATACTGGAAATCCAAAATAAAAACAAAAAGTACTGGAAAAACTTGGCAACTATGACAGCCTCTGTGGAGAGAATAATAGAGTTAGTGTGGTCCTTAGTGCAAGTTACCTTGCTCAAGAATTGCCATGATTGTTGCAGCCCAAGACTGATTGGAGTTTTGATATGAGAGTTCTTTGAAGTTGACACATGTTGGATTCCAGAGTCCATGGACATGGTGTTCATATGGCTGCAGCTCATGGATCGTGCAGTGAGATGTTTGTGCCTCGTGTCCAGTGTAGAGATCTTTTGATATAAATCATTAGGTATCTTTGACTTTCATGCTGACAATTCTTGTGATCTAGCTTGCTCATAGCAGGAGGTAGAATAGGAAACTGCATATTAATGAGACTATATATACATACATAGAACAGAGAGCATAGAACAGTACAGCACAGTATAAGCCACTTGGCCCATGATGCTGTGCCGAGCATTTAACTTAATCTAAGATCAACCTAACCTACACACCCCTCAATTGACTGCCGTCCATGTTCTTGTCCAGCAGTTGCTTAGATATCCCTAATGTCTCTGACTCTACTACCACTGCTGGCAGTGCATTCCATACACCCACCACACTGTGTAAAGAATCTACCTCTGACATCTCCCCAGTACCTTCCTCCAAGCACCTTAAAATTATGACCCCTTGTGACAGCCAGTTTTGCTCTGGGGAAAAGCCTCTGGCTATCTACTCCATCTATGCCTCTCATTACCTTGTACACCTCTATAAACTAACCTCTCTTCCTCCTTCTCTCCAGTGTGAAAAGCCCTAACTCACTCAGCCTCTCTTCATAAGACATGTCCTCCAATCCAGGCAGCGCCTTGGTAAACTCCCCTGCACCCTCTCTAAAGCATCTACATCCTCCTCCAATGAGGTGACCAGAACTGGACACAATATTCCAAGTGTGTTCTAACCAGGGTTTTATATAGCTGCAGCAAAACCTTGCAGCTCTTAAACTCAATCCCCCTATTAATGAAAGCCAAAACACCATACACCTTCTCAAAAACCTATCAACTTGGGTGCAAACCTTTGAGGAATCTGTACGTAGACCCCAAGATCCCTCTGTTCCTCCATACTGCCAAGAATTTAACCCTGCATTCAACATTCAACTTCGACCAAACAAAATTAATCACTTTGCATTTATCCATCAGTCACTTCTCAGCCCAGCTCTGCATCCTGTCAATGTCTTGTAGCCTGCAACAGCCCTCAACATTATCGACAACACCACTGACTGTGTCATTGGCAACCTGACTAAGCCACCTTTCCACTTCTTCATCCAAGTCATTTATAAAAACTATAAAAAGCAGAGGCTCAAGAACAGATCCCTGTGGGGCACCACTTGTCACCAACCTATAGGTGGAATACTTTGCATCCACTACCACTAGCTGTCCTCTTTTGGCCAGCCAATTCTGTATCCAATCAGCCAAATTTCTCTGTATCCCATACTTCCAAATTTTCTGAATGAACTTACTGTGGAGAACTTTATCAAATGCCTTACTGAAATACATATACACCATATCCACTACTTGACCTTTGTCAATTTGTCTCGTATCCTCAAAGAACTCAGTAAGGCTTGTGAGGCATGACCTGCCCCTCACAAAGCTATGCTGACTATCTTTAATCAAAGGATTATGGATTTATGACTAATTGAAAAAATAATCTGAGTGCTTTCCAGTACTTTGCTTACCACAGACGTAAGACTAAATGGTCTGTAATTCCCCGGGATTTTCCTATTCCCTTTCTTGAACAGAGGAACAATATTCACCTCCCTCCAATCATCTGGTACTACTCCTGTGGAGAGTGAGGATGCATAGATCATCGCCAGAGGTGCAGCAATCTCATTCCTCCCTTCCCGTAATAACCTTGGATATATCTGCTCTGGCCCTAGGGACTTGTCTATCTTGATGCTTCCCAGAATTTACAGCACATCAACTTTGTTAATATCAATATTTCAAACCTATTAACCTGATCAGTGTTCTCATTATGAACAAGGTTCCTCTCCATAGTGAGTACTGAAGCAAAAAACTCATTAAGGCTTCCTCTACCCTTCAGACTATAGGCACAAGTTCCCTCCACTATCCCTGATTGGCCCTACCCTCTCTCTGATCATTCTCTTATTCCTCACGTACATGTAGAACGCCTTTGGGTTTTTTCTAATCATTCTCGCTAAGTCTTTTTCATGTCCTCTCCTAGCTCTCCTCAGTTCATTTTTGAGTTCTTTCCTAGCTACACTATACTCCTCTAAAGCTGTGCCAGATCCTTGCTTCCTCAACCTTAAGTAAACTTCCTTCTTCCTTTTGACAAGAGGCTCATCTGCTCTTGACATCTGAGGCACCTTCACCTTACCATTCATTGCCTGTCTCAGTTGGACAAAGTTATCCAACACTCACAACAAGTGTTCCTTCAACAGCCTCCACCTTTCTGTTCTGCATTTCCCACAGAACAATTGTTCCCAATTTTTACTCCACAGCTCCTGTCTAATAACAGTATAATTTCCCCTCCTCCAATTAAATACCTTCCTATACTGTTGGCAACTATCCCCCTCCATGGCTATGGTAAAGGTGAGACAGTTGTGGTCACTGTCATCAAAATGCTCTTCCACCGAGAGATCTGACACCTGGTCTGGCTCGTTGCTGCACATCAAATCCAAAAAGGCCTCACCCCAGTCAGCCTATCTATATTCTGAATCAGGAATCCCTCCTGGACACACGAGACAAGATCAGCTGCATCCAGACCATCTGCACTGAGGATGTTCCAATCAATATTGGGAAAGTTGAAGTCACCCATAACAACAATTCTGTTACATCTGCACCTTTCCAAGATCTGCTGTCCAATGCGTTCTTCCATCTCTCTGCTGCTATTGGGGGGTCTATGGAAAACACCCAATAAAGTAACTGCTTTCTTTTTACTGACTTCCACCCATACTGACTCAGTAGACAAATCCTCCTCAACAACCTTCTTTTCTGCAACTGTGATGCACTCTCTAATTAACAATGCTTCTTCCCACTTCCCTTCTCTTTTAAACCCCACCCCCCGTTCTTTTTAAAAGATCTAAACCCTGGAACATTCAGCACCTTTCCTGCCCCTGTGAAATCCATGTCTCCATTATGGCCACAACTTCATAGTTCCAAGCACTGATCCGTGCTCTAATTTCATCACTCTTATTTCTGACACTCCCTTGTACTGAAACAGACAGACTTTAACCCATCCCTTTGCTCTATCAGCTGTGTGTCCTTCCTGACAGACTCTCTGCATTCTATTTCTACCCGTTCAACAACTACCTTGTCCTCTGATCTGTAGCTCTAGTTACCACCCCACTGCCAAACTAGTACTCTACCAAAGTACTCTACCAAATCTCCCACCCAGGACATTGATGCCCCTCCAGTTTAAGTGCAACCCATCCTTCATGTACAGGAGCCACTTTCTCCAGAAGGTACTCCAATGATCTATGTATCTGAAGCCTTCCCACCTGCACCAGCCCTGTAGCCATGTCTTTAGCTGCACTCGCTCTCTGCTCCTTGCCTCACCAGCACGTGGCACCAGTAGTAATCCTGAGATTACTACTCTGCTCGTCTGCTTTTTAATTTCCAATCTAACAGCCTAAAGTCTCCTCTTAGACCCTCATCCCTTTTCCTGGCTATGTCATTAAGTAATGTCATTAATGAGCATTAATTCCCCCTTAATAGGCAATATGATGCTACCTAGCAAGAACCTCATCTTGACAACTGGAATTTTACTTAAGATGCAGCAATTGTTCTCGAAGTTGAGATATTCTTACCGGATGACTTGCACAATTCAGCCATATTTCTCCTCCTAGCCTATATCATTCAGGCCCTTCAAAGACTTCACCCTAAGGGTATGGCTTGCATCTCAAACTGTGATTGTACCAACATCTGTGCATACTGGTAGCGATGTATTAGCTGGAAAATTTCAGAAAAGCATATGAGTTTGCACATTGGCGCTGCAGTGTGATTCTGCCAATGCACAGAGTTGGTGACCTGCTGTAGTTTGAGAATAATTTCTCATTGGTCCCAGCACAGATTGCTATCCGCCTTTCAGAAAGCACGGTGCTAACATGTCAGCTCTAACTCCTTTGTCAATTTTAGCTTGCTTTGTGTGTGTGGTACTACATTTTCAGCACATATGATAGTAATAGTTGTAAAAGCCTCTGCCATTTATCACTTACATTGTGTATGCAGTTTACAATATGGAAAACTTAAGCAAAAACAGAAATAGCTAGAGAAACTCAACAGGTATGGCAGCATCTTTGGAAAGAAAGCAGAGTCAGTGCCTTGGGTCCAGTTAACCTTCTTAAGAAAAGCTTCATCACCTTCTAAAATTTGCCTTTTGCTTGATTAACTCTGAACATCATTGTTTATGTCCTAACACATTCCTTGCTGCCATGTTACGGTGTTTTTTAGATTAGATTAGATTACTTTAGATTAGATTACTTACAGTGTGGAAATAGGCCCTTCGGCCCAACAAGTCCACACCGACCCGCCAAAGTGCAACCCACCCAGATCCATTCCCCGACATTTACCCCTTCACCTAACACTGCGGGCAATTTAGCATGGCCGATTCACCTCACCTGCACATTTTTGGATTGTGGGAGGAAACCGGAGCACCCATAGGAAACCCACGCAGACACGGGAAGAATGTGCAAACTCCACACAGAGTCGCCTGAGGCGGGAATTGAACCCGGGTCTCTGGCGCTGTGAGGCAGCAGTACTAACCACTGTGCCACTCTGTTGTATGGTGTTGTTGGTAACTTGTGATTTGCTCTAATGTCTAATGGTCCTTTTGAACTCTCTTTTCTGCAAATGTACACCCAAAGTCCTTAGTTCACATGTTGTATGGATATCAAGAAAAAAATGTACAACCTTTGGATACTTGTGACAAATTGCATCCCTGACCGATTTTGGTGGTTTGCTGCTCTTTGCTGATGGCTGATCCTAAAACATGCAATTGTTGTTGGTCTATCAGTGTGTCTTCATACTTGCCTCGTCCATCCTCAAGTAATATGTCAATGGTATGCCCTTTCTCTTGCCAAAAGATCCTTCCTAAAAGCTTTAATTGGTGTGGAGGAGATAATTATTTTACCAGAGTGGTGAGGAGAGAAGGAGTGGTGAAGCGAGGGCTGCCGGGAAGGGTGGGTTTTCCCGCATTAAAAGGGACTTACCTCGGGAGTCGGGCCTCCATTTGCTGAGAGTTGCGAGGGAGGAGCGAAGAACTTCTGGGAAGTCATATATTTGTGTGGTTGCGTTACATGAAACACTAGTCGGGTAGTGTCTCCCACCCATCCTCCTCCTCTAACCAAAAAAAAGGTTCTGTGCGCCAGATTGGTTAGGTAACGAGTTTATTTTTTATTCCTTATTTTTTCAATAATCTCTTTGGGAATTTAGAATAGTGGGAATGGAGGTTAGGGCAGTTGAATGTTTCTCCTGCAGAATGTGGGAGGTAAGGGTCACCACTAGTGTCCCTCCTGACATCATCTGCGGGAAGTGCACCCAACTCCAGCTCCTTGAAAACCGCGTTAGGGAACTGGAGCTGGAGCTCGATGAACTTCAGATCATTCGGAAGGCAGAGGGAGTTACTGAGAGGAGTTACAGGGAGGTAGTCACTCCTAAGGTACAAGAAAAAGGCAGATGGGTTACAGTCATGGGACGGAAAGGGAACCGGCAGGCAGTGCAGGGATCCCCTGTGTCCATTCCCCTCAACAATAAGTATACTGTTTTGATACTGTTGGGGGGGATGACTTACCAGGGGAAAGCAGTGGGGCACAGGGCTGTGGCATAGAGTCTGTCCCTGCTGCTCAGAAGGGAAGGGGGAAGAGGGCCTGAAGAAGGGCCTGTGCCCGAAACGTCGAATCTCCTGTTCCCTGGATGCTGCCTGACCTGCTGTGCTGTTCCAGCAATAAAGTTTCAACTTTGATCTCCAGCATCTGCAGACCTCACTTTCTCCTCCAAGGGGGAAGAGGAGCAAGGTTTTGTTCTATCAATGGCTACAGCATGTCTCCTTCAAGTAGTCTCACAGTGTTTTTTTTAAATAGGTAAATAAAACTATAACTATTAAACTCAGCAGCTATCCAATGGTGTGCCTTGTGATGTAAAATATGCATACCCATTTCATAGAGCTCAGAAATGCTTACTTCTAAATTGTTTTAGAGGTATGTTATTTCCAACTTCATCACATTTCTAGGGGGAAGTAACCAGCTGTTGAAGGTGAATGGGCCAGAAGTTCAGTAAATGGGCCAAAATTTGGCAGATGGAGTTTAACATGGAGAAGTGTGAGCTTGTCCATTTTGGTTATAAGAATAGAATGAAAACTCATTATCTAAATTGAGAGAAACGTCAAAGTGCTTTGGTGCAGAGGGAGCTGTGTGTCCTTATCCACATATCACTGAAATCTAGTATGTAGTACAGCAGGTAATGAGGAAGACAAATAGAATTTTGGCATTTATTGCTAAGGAATAGTATATAAAAGTAGGGATGTGTTGCTGCAATTAATGAGACTGTACCTGGAGTATTGCATATATGTTTGGTCCCTTGGCTTGAGGAGGGATGTAATCATATTAGAGGCAGTTCAGAGGCAATTCATTACATTGATTCCAGAAGTATGAGGTTTGGCTTATTGAAGGGAAATTGAGAATTTTAAGTCCATACTTTCTAGACTTCAGAAAAAGGAGAGAAGATCTCATTGAAGTACCCAAGATACTAAAAGGAACTGACCAAATAGACACAGAGAGCATGCTTCCTCCTGTGGGGCAATTTAGAATGAGAGGTATAGTTTTCAGATAAGGGAGTAGCAGATTTAAATCAGAGATGAGGAGAAATTATTTATGTCAAAGGTTATGATTCTGTGGAATTCAATATCCCAAACTGCTATTAATACCAGAACACTGGGCAAATTTAAGGAGGAGATAGTCAGATTTTTTCATTAGTAATGGGTTCAAGGGTTAAGAAATGTGAATGGGAAAGTAGAGTTGAGACTGAAACGGGATCAGCCATGACCGTATCAAATGGTGAAGTAGGCTTGAAGGGCTGACTACTCCAGATTCTAGTTCTTATGTTCTTACGATATTTTGAGAGAAAATTAAATGAAAAATATATTAAATTTTTCTCCAAGAATGGAAGAAATGTGTAGAATTTGGCATTGGGGGATTGCAATTAAAAGAGACTCTAACTAAGCAGCTACCAGAGCTTATTTTACAGTACTTCCTCTGTGAAGCATCACAAGTACTTCAAAGACAGCCTATTTCACGTCATGCTCTTGTAAGTTAACAACATCTGACAACAGTACACACTCCCATCTCAAGAAATTTGCCAAATTAATTATGACAAGTTCTCAAGGGTAATAGGTCAGTGTAAATTAATGTCAGACCATTTTAAAGGAATAGTTGTAGATGAGAATTCGACTTCAGTGTTCCAATACAAATTTTTAACAATTATTCTTTGGTATGCACACAATTAGAATGAAGTGAAAGGTGAAGCAAGTTCATTGCTAAGAAAAAATGTTGCCTTTGTCCTCAAAAGAGGACATATTTTATTCCACCTAAAAGCTACTGTAGATCTACGAAAGCTTATCTTAACTTCTGGTTAATTGCTACAGAAGGCTGATATGAAAGTTGGTAAAGTGTTGGAAAAGGTTATAAGAGAGAGGATTTATAATCCTCTAGAAAAGAAGAATTTGATTAGGACAGTCAGCATGGTTTTTTGAAGGGTAGGTCGTGCCTCACAAATCTTAGAGTTCTTTGAGAAGGTAACCAAACAGGTAGATGAGATTATAAGAGAGAGGATTTATAATCCTCTAGAAAAGAAGAATTTGATTAGGACAGTCAGCATGGTTTTTTGAAGGGTAGGTCGTGCCTCACAAATCTTAGAGTTCTTTGAGAAGGTAACCAAACAGGTAGATGAGAGTAAGCCGGTTGATGTGGTGTATATGAATTTCAGCATGGCATTTGATAAGGTTCCCCACAGTCGACTATTGTACAAAATGTGGAGGAATGGGTTTGTGGGAGATATAGCAGTTTGGATCAGTAATTGGCTTGCTGAAAGAAGACAGAAGGTGGTGGTTGATGGGAAATGTTCATCCTGGAGTCCAGTTACCAGTGGTGTACCTCAAGGGTTGGTGTTGGGTCCACTGCTGTTCGTCATTTTTATAAAGGACCTGGATGAGGGCGTAGAAGGGTGTGTTAGTAAATTTGCAGATGACACGAAGGTCGGTGGAGTTCTGGATAGTGACGAAGGATGTTATAGGTTGCATAGAGACATAGATAAGCTGCATAGCTGGGCTGAGAGGTGGCAAATGGAGTTTAATGCGGACAAGTGTGAGGTGATTCACTTTGGTCGGAGTAACCGGAATGCAAAGTACTGGGTTAATGGTAAGATTCTTGGTAGTGTAGATGAGCAGAGAGATCTCTGTATCCAGGTACACAGATCCTTGAAAGTTGCCACCCAGGTTGACAGGGTTCTTAAGAAGGCATACAGTGTTTTAGATTTTATTAATAGAGGGATCGAGTTCCGGAACCATGAGGTTATGCTACAGCTGTACAAAACTCTGGTGCAGCCGTACTTGGAGTATTGTGTACAGTTCTGATCACCGCATGTGGAAGCTTTGGAAAGGGTGCAGATGAGATTTACTAGGATGTTGTCTGGTATGGAGGGAAGGTTTTATGAGGAAAGGCTAAGGGACTTGAGGCTGTTTTCGTTGGAGAGAAGAAGGTTGAGAGATGACTTAATAGAGTCATATAAGATAATCAGAGGGTTAGATAGGGTGGACAGGGAGAGCCTTCTTCCAAGTATGGTGACGGCAAGCACGAGGGGGCATAGCTTTAAATTGAGGGGTGATAGATATAGGACAGATGTCAGAGGTAGTTTCTTACTCAGAGAGTACTAAGGTTATGGAATGCTTTGCCTGCACTGGTAGTAGATTCACCAACTTTTAAGTACATTTAAGTCGTCATTGGTCAAGCATATGGACGTGTAGTTTAGATGGGCTTTAGATTGGTATGACAGGTCGGCGCAACATCGAGGGCTGAAGGGCCTGTACTGTGCTATAATGTTCTATGACTAACTCAGTGAATTTCTCTGACCACATGACTGTACAAATTAGCAGCAGAGTAGGCCATTCATTCTTCAAGTCTGTTCCGCCATTCAATAATATCACGTTGATCTCGAGCTTCCTGAATTCCGCATTTCCGTCTATACCCAATAACTTTTGATTTTATTGCCAAACAGTAATCTACCTATCGTCACTTTAAAGATACTCTCAGTTAGAGAGTTCCAAAGTCCTAAAACTTGTTGAGAGAGAAAAATAAAACTCTCATCTATTCTAAAAGGCCAACCCTCTAATTGTAAGACTGTGGCTCCAGTTTACTTGCAACAAGAAACATCTTTTTTGTGTCCACTTGCAAAGACCTTTCAGGATTCTAAAAGTTGTAATGAAATCGCTCCTTATGATTATGAACTCTAGTGAAAATCACCCCAGCCTGTCCAATTCTTCTGCAAAGGACAACCTTCTGATTCAAGATGTCAGTCTAGTAAAGTTCCTGTGAACTGCCTTCAATGCATTAACAGTTTCCCTTTGGAATCATATTTCTGCATTTTGCTGCAGAATATTTCAACAATATGTTCAAGAGTCTCTTCGAGTTGGAATGGCATGAGTTGTAGTCCGTTAACCCTGAAGTTAATGTGGACCTTGAGATATACAATCATAGGTGGAGAACGTTCCATCTCTTTTCAGATCATCCACAGAAAGATCAGATGCATTAATTCAACAAAACCAATAACAAGCAGGAATTTTCAGATTCTTTTCTTAGAATCATTTATTGTTCAATCTGTAAAGCTGTTTGTATATTTTTGACAGTTGTAATTTATTAAAGGGATCACTGGATGTCCATTCCATAATGATTTTATGTTAAAAAGATTGGACTGTACTCTTAAACCACCATAAGTTTTAAAAAGTGTAAATAAAAAGTCCTCCTTCTTTAAGAACCAGAATTTGCAGCTGTTGTGAGAGATTGTTAATTTTGTGTCAGTTTTCAGGATCAAAAAATTTTAGACTCTAAGTTCTCTCTCGTGCATGACGCTGTGTCTCAGCTTGAAAGTCAATTGTAGCTTTTTTTGTATTTTTACATATGGCACTTTTATAAATTTATTTTATGTTTAAATAATTTACGTTGGATTAAAAATGTGTTCTTTGTTAGTTTGTTAATGCCCCCTCCACAGATATGTACAGTGTCCTGTCTTCACAGAAATTCTGTTGCTGAAGGGAGAGAAATTCTTGCTTTGCCAAGTTCTCTGTTGTTCTAAGTTATTAAGTGGTTGGTCTTCAATTACTTTTTCAAATAATTGTCACCAAAGTATTCTTGTCTTCTGTAGACAGCCACTGCTATTATAACAGTGTATATTTGCCTCCAATAAGGTGCTTTGATCTGGTGTAGCAAAACTTGTTATCTTTCATAACATGAGAAAATGGGTGTGACTATTCTGGTATTGTATAATCTGACAGGCATTTATTACACTTAACTATTATGAACAAGCATTACATTGCTCAGGCACATAATTGTCTGAGCTAAGATTAAGCTACTAAGTTACAGCAGAACAATGTGCTTTCATCAGACTGTAATGTTTCAAGTGATCTGAGGTAGGATGGAGCATGGAACCTTTAACACCCTTCACTCACATGCTATGATTCAGTAACGATATTATGAGCATGTCTCTCAAAAGTATAGGACAAACTCTGTCTCTTAAAGGTAAAGTGATAATGGGAAATAACACTTTACTGGTAACATTGGTGTGAATCTACACTGTGTCGTATCAAAGGCCATATATCCTTATTAAACAGCAGAGCACTTAACTACACACAATATTTCACATGTGGTTTAACTAAGCCTTTGTGTATGTGTAGCAAAATATGAGCCTTATCATTATAATATTCGATAAGCTTTTCAATTTTTTTTTGTGCTTATTTACTACATTTTAATGATCCCTCCTAAATCACTTTGGACATCCACTGTTATGGCTGTTCATAATTTAAATAGCATGTCAGTCCATCCTCTCTCAGTAGAAAATGGATGATCGCACATTTACTTGTATTGATATCATTCTTCCACCATTTTGTGTACTCATGTAATGTATTAATACCTTGTGATTTTATGCTCTAACTTGCATTATTTGCAGCATCAGCAATTTTTGTCCACTCTCTGACCTTAATTATTAATGCCAATAACTTCTCCACAGTAGATGTTGGTCTAATATGTGGATAGATTAGATTAGATTACAGTGTGGAAACAGGCCCTTCGGCCCAACAAGTCCACACTGACCCGCCGAAGTGCAACCCACCCATACCCCTAACCTAACACTACGGGCAATTTAGCATGGCCAATTCACCTGACCTGCACATCTTTGGATTGTGGGAGGAAACCGGAGCACCCGGAGGAAACCCACGCAGACACGGGGAGAATGTGCAAACTCCACACAGTCAGTCGCCTGAGGCGGGAATTGAACCCGGGTCTCCGGCACTGTGAGGCAACAGTGCTAACCACTGTGCCACCGTGCCGCCCGTGTCTTTAATATTCTAGTTTCTCTCACACCTTTTCTTAAACGATGGAGTTATTGTTCTGATTTTCAGTGTAAATGAACAAATCTTATTTGAGAGAGCTTTTAAAGATTGAGTTTGTTAGAGTGATTCTCACCATGTGGCTCAGCAAGATTTTTTTTTAAAACCGTCTCACCAAATGCATGGCTTTAATTGCTATTTGAGTCCTAATGATGAGAATCATCGTATTTCAGCACTCCCATATAATGTGCATTTCCAGAGAAACTTGCCACCCACCTAGAGATTCCAGAATTGACTGGCATCTCTGGCATCAGCATCAGATTTAAAAGCCTGGTATATATCCAAACAAGGACTGTCGGTCTGGTGCTGCCCCACACGGTTCCTGACATTTTTCCTAGACTTGTTAGACAAGAGGTATCCTCCCTCCTCTTTTCAGGTATTGTCCTGGAGATCATGGATGGAAGAAGACAGTAAGATATAGGAGCAGATTTATGTCATTCAGCCCATAGAATCTGCTCTGCCATTCAATCATGGCTGACATGTTTCTCAACCCCATTCTCTTACCATCTCCCTGTAACCATTGATCCCTTTACTAATAAAGAATGCATGCATCTCTGCCTTAAATCCATTCAATGGCTTGGCCTCTTTAGGCTTCAGCAAAAATGAGATCCAAAAATTCACCGCCTTTGGCTGAAGAAATCCTATGGTCATCCCTGTCTATGGTCACCCCTTCACACTGAGACTTTGCCTTCAGTCCTAATCTATCCTCATGGAAACATCTTCTCCATGCCTACTCTATCTAAGTCTGTCAGTTCTATAAGTTACAATGTGACCACCCCCTCATCCATCTAAACCCCATAAAGTACAGACGCATAGTCCTCAATTGCTCCTTATAAGACAAGCACTTCATCCCCAGGATCATTCTTGTAAACCTTCTCTGGACCACCTCCAATGCCAGTGCATCCTTCTTTAGATACACGATCCAAAACTGCTCATAATATCACAAATGCCTTCTGACCAGAACCTTATATAGCCTCAGCAATATATCTCTGTTCTTGTGTCCTAGCTCTCTTGAAATGAATGCTAACATTGCACTTGCCGCCTTAACTGCAAATTGAACATGTCAACCTTAAGCGAATCCTGAACTATGTCTCCTAAATCTCTTTGCTTCAGATTTACGAAGCCTTTTCCCATTTAGAAAACAGTCCACACTCTATACCTCCTCCCAAAATACAAAACCTTTTTCACATTTTATTCCATTTGCCTCCTCTTCACCCACTCTCTTGGCTTGTCCAAGTCCCTCTGCAGCCTCCCCACTTCCTCAATATGACCTGTGCCTCCACCTATTTTTGTGTCATCTGTTAACTTAGCAACAGTTCATGCATTTAGATTGTTAATGTAGAATGTAAATAGTTGTGGTCCCAACATTGACCCGCTGCCATCATGAAAAAGACCCCTTCATCATTCTTTGCCTTCTGTCAGTAAGCTAATCCTCTATCCATGCCAGTACCTTGCCCGAAACACCATGGGCTCTTATCTTATTTCGCACCCCGTTGTGGCATGGTGACACAGTAGTTAACACTGCGTCACAATGCCAGTGACCAGGGTTCAATTCCAGTCTTGGGTCACTTTCTGTGTGTGGAGTTTGTACATTCTTCCCATCTCTGTCTGGGTTTCCACCAGGTGCTCTGGTTTCCTCCCACAGTCCGAAGATGTGCAGGTTGAATGGATTGGCCATTCTTAATTGCCCTGTCTTATCCAGGATGTGCAGGTTAGGTGGATTAAACATGGTAATTGCATGGTTATGGGAATGGGCTGGGTTTGGATGGAATGATGTTAGAAGGTCAGTGCAGACTCAATGGACCAAATGGCCTCTTTCTGTACTCTAGGGATGCTATGATTCTGACAAGTATATTGTCAAAGGCCTCCTGCAAATCCAACTAGATTGTGTCCATTGGCTCTCCTTTGTCTAACTTGCCTATAACCAATTCAAAGAATTCTGACAAATTTATCAGGCATAGCCTCCCCTGCTGACTCAGCCTTACTTTACCATACATTTTCAAGTACTCCACAATCTCATTGCCGACTGTAAAATCTTACCAATGACTGATGTCAGGCTTAACTGGCATGTAGATTCAGTCTTTCCCCTCCCTTCTTAAACAGGGGCGTTACATTAGCGATTTTCCAGTCCTCTCAGAACCTCCCTGACTCCAGTGATTCCTGAAAATTACCTGAAACATCTATATTCTCCTTAGCTACCTCTTTCAGAACTCTGGCGTGTAGTCCATCAGGTCCAGGTGATTTATCCACTTTCAGCTTCCCCAGCACCTACTCTTTCGTGGCAGCTACACTCACCTCTGACCCCTGACTCTCTTGAAGTCCTCGATGCTGCTAGTATTTTGCACAATGAAGGCTAACGCATAGTACCTATTCTGTTCTTCCACCATTTCTTTGTTTCCCATTTACTGCTTCACCAGCCATGTTTTTCAGTGGTAAATTGGAACAGCTCCCTCCTTTCCTAGTACTGATACCAATGGCCCATTAATTTGAAGCAATTTCTCCCACATCAATCTTTGAACCATGCATTTACCTCATTAATCTTGTTGACCCTGTGCTAATTAGTTCATAACTCAGGTACTCATACAAAGATTATCATCTTTTTGGTTCTGCTTTCTAAATTATCCCCATGCTGCTCATGTTTTCTCAGCACAACCTCTTTCCTTTTTCTACCCATATCATTGGTATCTACATGGACCATGACAATCGGATCTTCCCCCTCCCATTCCAATTCCTTTGTAGCCCAGATGAGATATCCTGAACTCAAGCACCAGCCAGGCAATGCAACCTGAGGTCCTCTCGATCCTGGTCACAGAACAGTGTCTATTCTCTTGACTGTACTTTCCCCATTTACAATTACATTTCTCTTTTCTCCCAGCTCCTGTTGAATGGCTCCATTACTACAGTATATAAATGGGTTTTTATGGGGATTGTTGCAAGAATTGGGAACAGCATCAAGTATAACTTGGTTTTCGGATAGGTTGCTATTTGGTAATCTATTCTCTTTTGTTTGTGTTTCATTCAGTAATCTTGTAAATAAATTCTGTTTTGTTTAAAACTACGTGGATTGACCAACTGCATCCCTCCTGGAATATATCTGCATTACACCTGCTTAAAAAAACTAGCAAAGTTAGTGTCTGGGCTAAAATTTTCTGCTTTCTTTAAAACAAAATGGAAAAGGTTTGTGTTGCGTGATGTAATATGAAAATTTTAGCACTATCTCACTTCTTCCCAACTAAAACAAGGTATTCCTGAGACTGCCTGCTTCTTTCTGAGACTATAACACTAGCTCAAGACATTTTCCTCTGTGTAGATTACTTGTTACTCACAGTGTCCCTTCAAAGTGGAGCATAAGAAGAGTTCTCCTGCAGTGTTCATCTCTTCCCAGGGTGGGGGATTTTTTTTTTTTAATTGACTGCACCTCCTTTTGTATGCCTCCTTTTGTAGTGTCATTTGATTTCTTTTTATCAAGAGTTCCTGAGATTTGCAATGAGAGTCATGATTCATTCTTTGTTTTTTTTAATGAATCAGTAAGATTCATGTAGTGGATCTCAAAGCTTTTATTCCCATCACCTTGTTTCCTGTGTTAAGTTCTGGAAGGACCAGGAGGTGAAGTGTTAAACAGCATGACCTCTAATACAGAGCTATTTACTCCACAGGAAGCAAAATTAGACTAAGCTGTTTCTAGCAGCTGACACCATCATTATGCTATGTAATCAGACTTTAAAGTGACAGCTCACTATACTTAAATAAATACACAACAAAACCAACAATACCAGCTCAAACACGAACAACCAAAGCAGCAAGTGCACCAGAAGGGATGGTAGCAACAGCACCAAAAAAGGTAAGAACATGAACAACAACAAAGACCAATAACATTTAGTTTTTTTCATGAACAGATGCTGCTCCACATGACACAGGACATTTTGCAGAGCTCCAATTCAAAAGATACAATATTCTAAGGACAAGGTATACAGTAACCCTAATCAACCTCCCTGACACAATGGAACATTGATAACTCAGGAATCTTATGTTAATATCTGCAGCCTCCTGGAAGAAGATGTTCTTCCACATCGAAGGTAGAAATACATTGCCTGTGGCTGTCAAATTCTCCATAGCACTAAATATCTTTTTCTCCAACACCTGGAAGGGATCTTCTTGTGACAATTGCAAGGTCTCACAGTCTGTTTCCGATAAGTGTATCTCCCTAATTATAGATGAGGTAAGTCAGAGACAGACGTCACTCACATTGACTGCATATAGCTTTCAGTCAAGGTGCTCTTAAATACCTGGAATATTTATCAATTGAAAGAGATTCTGTGTCAGAGTTGATCTTGTATGTGACTATGAGTAGGTTGCTGTACAGGACTACACAGTTGGTTGTTGTACAAGTCTGAGCTGACCTACATGCTAACAGCATCCTGCAATGCATTGCCTTGTATTGTCGTCTTGAGCTTTTCCCCATAGCTAAATATACTAGATTCTTATTACTTCTGTCTTTGCTGTTTATTGTAGATATGAAGCTAGTGTGACGATGCTGTCACTTCTGCTTTGAAATGCTGGTCATAGCATTAATCATTCCAGCCTCCGCACTACTCTTCTCCCACTCCAATTTGGTAAAAACAATGACTGCAAATGCTGGAAACCAGATTCTGGATTAGTGGTGCTGGAAGAGCACAGCAGTTCAGTCAGCATCCGAGGAGCAGTAAAATTTATGTTTCGGGCAAAAGCCCTTCATCAGGAATAAAGGCAGAGAG
>NC_057728.1:23839822-23840861 GCF_004010195.1 Chiloscyllium plagiosum
TTAGCTTATCTCTCCACCCTTTAGGCTCTCTGCCTTTATTCCTGATGAAGGGCTTTTGCCCAAAACGTCGATTTTACTGCTCCTCGGATGCTGACTGAACTGCTGTGCTCTTCCAGCACCACTAATCCAGAATCCCACTCCAATTTGCCTAACAGATCCACATCAGATGCCATATCACTTGCCCTTCACTCCCCCCGGAACATCTTGACACCAAGCGCAGCTACGTAAGAATCCTACTCATTGACTACAGTTCAGCCTTCAACACTATTATCCTCTCGGGACTGATCACTAAACTTGATGATCTTGGACTAAGCTCCACTCTTTGCCATTGGATCCTCAGTTTCCTAACCCACAGGCCACAATCATTGAAAACTGGGGACAATATTTCATCCTCACTAACACTCAACACTGGAGCCCCCTAGGGGTGTGTACTTAGTCCCCTACTGTACTCACTATATACCCATGACTGCGTTGTCAAAACCGGAGTAATGCCATTTATGAATTCACTGATGACACCACCATAGTCGGTAGAATCTCAGATGGTGACGAAATGGAATACAGACAGGAAGTGGAAGACCTAGAAAAATGGTGTACTGAGAACTACCTAGTTCTCAATGCTAGCAAAACCAAGGAACTCATTATTGACTTTCGGCAGGATGGTATCTTTGGAACCCCCCCCCCCCTTACACATTAACAGCACAGAGGTGGAACACGTGGAGAGTGTCAATTTACTGGGAGTGGTCATCAGGAACAAGCTTTCTTGGACTCTTCATGTGGACGGACTGGTAACAAAGGCCCAACATTGTCTCCTCTTCAGGCAGCTGAGAAAATTTGGCATGACAGTGAATACCCTTGTCAACTTTTATAAGTGCGCCATCAAGAGCATTCAGTCTAGATGTAATCACCATCTGGTATGGCAACTGTACCATTCAAGAATGGAGAAAGTGAGGTCTGCAGATGCTGGAGATCAGAGCTGGAAATGTGTTGCTGGAAAAGCGCAGCAGGTCAGGCAGCATCCAGGGAACAGGAGAATCGACGT
>NC_057728.1:23842134-23853568 GCF_004010195.1 Chiloscyllium plagiosum
ATTCCTGAAGAAGGGCTTATGCCCGAAACGTCGATTCTCCTGTTCCCTGGATGCTGCCTGACCTGCTGCGCTTTTCCAGCAACACATTTCCAGCATTAAAGCTTGGAGACTGTTACAGAGAATGGTAAACTCGGCCCGTACAAAGGCCAACCTCCCATCTATAGAATCCATCTACCAGGCCCACTGTCAAGGAAAGACTGCCAGCATTCTCAAAGATCCATTCCATCCTGGCAATGCTTACCTACAACCTGTACCAATGGGGAGAAGGTACAGAAGCCTGAACACAAGCACTAGCTGGTTTCGAAACAGTTTCTCCCCTACTGTTGTTACAATACTGAATGGACTCTGAAACTCTTAGCATGTGCCTGTTTTGCCGCGGTTTACCTATTATTTAATTATCTATGCTATTTATGTGATCTGCCTGTATTGCTCGCAAAACAAAGCGTTTCACTATGCCCCGTTACACGTGACAATAAATTCAATTTAATTCAATTCAAGTCAATTTAAAAACATTTTTTGTTGGTTTTTTGTAGAGGTCGTAAAGGCAGAGCTGCCAAAGAACCTAGTTTAACAATGGAAGGGAAGTGGTCTGTTCTCCAAGTTCAGGTTATTTCCAGTTTAGTTAGTTGTAGCAGTCATGAGATGTTGGAGAGATGCAAGCTTCAGTAAAGGATTCCTCTGACTTCCTCTGAAATCTCTCTCTGGATGTTGTTCCTTCCTGCCTGTAAGAACCTGTGTTTGAATTTACCTTTTTGCCAAGGGCTGTGTTTATGGGGTGTTACTGTATTGGAACAGTTAATTAGTAACAGTTACTGTTCTGGATGTAGGTTTGCTCGCTGAGTGGAGGGTTTGTTTTCAGGTGTTTTGTCACCATATTAGGTAACATCTTCAGTGAGCCTCCGGATGAAGCACTGGGGATATAGCCCGCTTTCTATTTATATGTTTGGCTTTCCTTGGGTTGGTGATGTCACTTCCTCTGGTGATGTCATTTCCTATAGTCTTGCCATTTCCTGTTCTTTTTCTCAGGGGGTGGTAAATGTGGTAAATGTGTTTGTTGTTTGAGTTCTGGTTGGAATGCCATGCTTCTAGGAATTCTTGTGCGTGTCTCTGTTTGACTTGTCCTAGGATGGATATGTTGTCGCAGTCGAAGTGGTGTCCTTCCTCATCCATATGTAAGGATACTAGTCCTACGAATCACAGCCCTACTCAAAATACTTAAGCAATCTGGAGAAATAAATAAGATCGACTTCCAAAAAATGAAATCAGATTGATCCAACACACCACACTTATATGGGTTACCCAAAATTTACAAACCAGGTGCCCCCTTCAGACCCATAGTCTCGTAACATGGAACACCAACTTACAGATTGGCCAAGGACTAAAACACTTAGTAGAAAAATCACGCTACTCCATAAACTCCACCCAAGAATTCTTGAAGACCATCAAAGACACAAGACAGAAGAGGATGTAACAGCCCTGTTCACATTCATCAACATCAACTTGACCAAGGAAACACTGACTCTGATATTAGAAGAACCAAAGACACATACACCAAACACCACCAATTTCATCAGCAAGGACAATATCGTCAAGCTAGTGGACCTATGCCTTACCACCCACTTCACCTTCAACAACAAAGTTACAGACAAATCAATGGAACACCAATGGGATCTCCGATGTCAGGGTTCTTATAAAAGGCCATAATGAAGAGACTTGAACATAGCTCTGCCAACCATCCAACCAAAATTTGGGTCCGCTGCGTGGATGACACCTTTGTTATCACTAAACAAAACAAATTAGAGAAAATCTTCAAGACCATCAATAAAGCCTTCACTGGCATAAAATTCACCAAAGAGGAGGAAAATAACAACAAACTGCCATTCCTGGATGTTGCAGTAGAGCAAACAGCCAATGGGGAACTCTAAACCAGCATCTACAGGAAAACAGCACATACGGACCAAATATTGAACTGCAGAAGCAGTCATCCTAACAGCCACAAACGAAGCTGCATGAGAACATTTTTTCAACGAGCCACCACACACTGCAGCACAGAGGAACCATGCAGAGCAGAAGAAAAACACTTATACAGTGTATTAAAAAAGAATGGGTACCCAATGAAATCCGTTGATTTCTCAGCAACAAACCCAAACAAGCAGACAAAACGAGTCCAGAAACCCTAGCCACTCTCCCTTCTATCAAAGACATCTTGGGAATGACTGCCAGACTACTCAAGCCCCTTGGTAGCCCATAAACCAAGCATCATGGTAGCCCATAAATCCACCGACACACTAATACAGCAGCTAATGTACTATACAGACATCAAGCAAAACTAATGTCATTTACAAAATTAAGTGCAAGAACTGCAACAAACACTACTTTGGGCAAACAGACAGAAACCAACCACCAGGATACATAAATATCAACTACCCACAAAAAGCTATGACCCACTCTCACTAGTATCCGTACATACGGGTGAGGAAGGACACCACTTCGACTGGGACAACACATCCATCTGAGGACAAGCCAAACAGAGACACGCACAAGAATTCCTATAAGCATGGCATTCCAACTGGAGTTCTATCAACAAACACATTGACTTGGATCCCATTTATCACCCCCAAGAAAAAGAACGTGACATCACCATAGGAAATGACGGCACCACAGGAAATAACATCATCAACCCAAGGAAAGCCAAACCTATAGATATAAAGTGGGCTACACCACCAGTGCTTCATTCAGAGGCTCACTGAAGATGTTACCTAGTATGGTGATGAAATATCTGAAAACAAACCTCCAGCTCAGCGAGTAAACCTACATCCAGAATCTCAACCTGAGCTACAAATCTTCTCAAAACTCGCTAATAGTTACTGTATTGGATTGGTTAAGTTTTTCAATAGTTAAATTATTCTAAACTTTGCTTTCCTTTGTTCATGATTCAACTGTAGTGTTGAAATAAATTTTGTTTTGCTTAAAGCTGAGTTGTTTGACCAGTTGCATCATGCCTAGAACACCCACTTCACGCCTGCCTTTAAAATAAGAAAAAGTTAGGATCTAGGCTACCTTAAAATATTTTGTGGGGGGTGTGGCCTGGTCCATAATACTAGGTCATGGTTCTCATCAATCCTCAGCTAAGTTGAAGGGTATAGCCTTAACACCAGGTGCTAGCTTTGTAAGTAAAAGGCAACTTGCAACAACAATCCAAAGGCCTGTCAGTCAACCACTCAGGATGGTCAGAGTCAAAATAGTCTCCATGTAGAGGGTGAGCCGTATGTCTGGCAGCCCACTTCTGATCTCGAATCTTTTTTTCTGCCCTATCAAGGGCTGTTTCCTCCTGTAATGATGTGGAGGTGCCGATATTGGACTGGGGCGGACAAAGTTTAAAAATCACAACACCAGGTTATAGTCCAACAGAATTATTTGAAAGTAGTAGGATCGTAGGACACAGAATTTATAGCAAAAGATTATAGCAACTAACTCCTGGAATGAGAGTGAGACCGGTATTATAGAAAATGAAAATGGGTGACACAACTGTAACTTTGGAACATGTGAAGAATTGTTACAAACAAGAGAGTACGCAGAGCAGAGGGCTTGCAGGATTAATGGTGTCAGGATTTAGCAGAGAGAGTTGGGAAGATATTTCAGGCAACAGTGGAAGTAGTAGAACACAGACCTTCGTGGAGGTAGGCAGAGTAGCAGAGATGGAGTGAGTTTGAGTTATCAGAGAAGATAATGACACTTATGCTAGATAAGTGAGAGGTTCATTTACATTCTTTTCATACTGTTGCTCTTGGAGTTTGGAAGAACGAATAGGGATCTGATTGAAATTTACAGAATATAGAGGAGCCTGGATAGAGTGGGCATCCAAGACTCTTTCCACTTGTGGGATAGTCTCAGGCCCAAGGTCATAGTCTGAGTGAGGGGATGACCCGTTGGAACTAAAATGAGAAGGAATTTCTTCTGTGGTTAATCTGTTGAACTCATTGCCACAGAGGACTGGGGAGGCCAAACCATTGACTGTATTTAAACAGAGATTGGTTCTTGATTAGTAAAGGGATCAAGTGTTAAGGGTTGAAGGCAGGGGAATGGGGTTGCGAAACTAGTCAGCCATGAGTGAATGTCAAACCAGATGCAATGGGCTTAATGGCCTAATTCTGCTCCTGTGTCCTATGGTCTTAGTTCTCCAGATGACAGACTACACTACTTGATTGGCGACCTCAGACCAGGCTGGTATGGTCTGATGGCCTGGTCCCTGCTGCTGATTCTGGGGGAAGAGAGCATCCTGCAACTGCACCACCACTACATAGCTTCCAGCTAGACCCCCAGGTCCCTCCCTGCAATAAGGGGCACAAACTTGCTGCTGTCTGCCACAATTGTCAGGAATTATTTAGGACAGCTCAATACTGATAGTGCTTATCTTGGTGCACAATGGGTTTTTAAACTTGATGTGGGCAAAACAAATGCCAGTCTTTCGACAAATATCTGGTAAGTAACAAGTTGTTCTAAGTTTGCCACGTGGTAAGGTGATGTTATAAATGGATCTGAAGGATGCTTACGATAGGGGTACGAAGTTAATTAGACATGCTGTGTAAGACGAGTCTCACAAGGCCTGTCAGCAAGAATACCTCTAAAAATTGGATGCAACTTGGACTTACATTTTTTTGGCTAAGATTTAGCTGCCAAACTCACATGATTGTCTGTGTAATAACTGAGCTACTTGGAAGTGGGTGCAGTTAGTGAACAAATTGATTCAGAGGTGCTAAGATTATTGCGATATATGGTTCTAAAGCACTGAGCAGTGCGCATTCCAATTGTTTAAATGTTTCCTGAGGCAATATTGAAAGAAATGTTGGACTAGACTTCATGGCAATAAATCAACCATTGCTACCTATGGGTGGTCCCCAAAAAATCATGGAAAATTGTACAATTAAAGCTGCAGTTTTGTAGTTAAACTAATTTGTGAGTTGCTTTCTGCAGAAAACCTCTGAACCCAACAATTATGTTGTTGGATTGCTATTTATTTCTGATTATTTTTGAGCTAAGATGTTATTTAAATGCTCAGGCCAGTTAAGGCTTCTGTGCTATTTGTGTGTGGCTGATAAAGAGATTTATTTTTCAAGGAAAGACCATTGTTGTTCTTGCTTTTGAAATGGTGAATTTTCTCATGGAAACAAATATTTTCATTCTAAAAACCTCTTTGTAAAGTTATATCAGTTCATGGATAATTGTTTTGAATAATTATACTTACTTGATTTGGTATGGAACATTTGAGTGGGAAAACAGCTGAATTTTTAAAAATATAAATCTCTTCTTTGTTCCCTTCGTAAACATCATGGATGCTTTTGAGGAGAGATTTGATTTTTTGAAATCAAATCAATTTCTGGTAGCTAAAATATGTGTATGGCTTTGGTTTTCATCTGTTATATGGAAATGGGTTGGAGGTTTATTTTACATTATTCACTTTGAAGCTTACAATGAGGTGCATTTGGTGGTGTGGGTGAACTGGTGAATTAAATTTAAACACATCACTCTGAATGGAATTCTAAACTGTTTGAAATTTTCTTTATTGGATAATGAATATGAATATGCACAATATTTTATCTTGGTGCAATTAGTTATCAGTTTTGTCAAAGTTGCATTAAATGGCTGAAGATTGTCAGAAGCTGTGAATATTGCACTTAAAATACAACTTGTGTTTCACTGTACAGTTTTAATATTGTGCTGAGATAATACCTGGCATTGAGGATTAATATGAAGGATTCAGTCACTTATATTTTTATTGTTTTGAAACTTGTTTTTTAATGAATTATAATTTATTTGTTTCTGGTAAATTTTGTATGGTCAGTTTCTGACACATTGATCTTGATGACTGCTAGAAGCAGATTTATTATATTTGTGTAGTCCAATTCCTTGATGTACTTTTCTGTAAATCACATGGAACTTTCAGATCAGGCAAAGAAAGTGGCACCAAGCAAGGTCGGTTCAAGACGTTTTAAAAAATTATTCAGGGGATGAGAGCATCACTGACTAGGCCACCATTTATTGCTTGAGAATCAACTACAATTCTGTGGGTCAGACCAAATGAGGATGGCAGTTTCCTTTCCTAAAGGACATTAGTGAACCTTTTTCTGACAATCGATTCATGGCCGTTATTAGACTCTGAATTCCAGATTTTTATTGAATTTAGATTCCACCCTCTGGCACGGTGGGTTTTGAACATGGGTTCCCAGAACATCACCTGGGTCTCTGGATTTATAGTTTACCAATTATATCACTAGATCATTGCTTCTCCTTAATTAGTATGTCAACATGGTAATGTCATTTGCATGATTTAAAAATTTAATTACACTGCTTCTCCTTTTAAAAGAAATATGGATTTGCTTTTTAATCTCTTGGACTTTTTTTGAAAATCAAGAGCAAAAACTAGTCTGCAAAATGTCCTTGATCTCCTCACTGGTTTTGCTGTACAAGTTAAGTTTTGAAGTGTTTGGCTTAAGTTCAGCAATAACCGAAGATCCTGGTTTTCATCTTATCCTTTGCTGTATTTGGTTTATTTTGATCAATATTTATATCATTGTGGTTCATAATGTCAGTTAATTTATTAATAGTCTGTGTTATCAGATTGTGTTCCTGGTGAATTATCTTTCCCTGATTAGCTTTCATGCTAAGTCTTCATACTTCTGGTTCAATTTTAGATACAATCTTCTGTCTTCCATTCCACAAGAGCGTATGTAAACAGTTTCAAATGAACAACTTAACATGACTGAGGCTGCAAAATAGTTTTTGTGGGCTTATTTCTCCAATTTTGACGATGGTACATTTACGAACTAATCTGGATTACTCTCTAGACTAGTTGTGAATTTTATCCTGATTATTCCTATGTGTTTTCAGAATGGAATCAAATGGCAAAAATTCTGTCCATTAACAACAAGGTACCATCATTCTGTGTCAACATGATATTGCCCTGGTTCACGTGACAGCTCATTGTGGAATTTGTTTAATTCGTCCTCTATGCGAATAGTCAAATTCTACCCACCCATTCAATACCTGTTAATAGAATTTAACTGACTGACTGTTTCTGAAGGATAACTTTTTTTTGGTAAAGTGTCATTTTTTTTGTTGCATTTCGTGGACGGTTTCTCTGTAAAGCCTCACAGGTGTTCTTATTATTGTCCCAATCTCACCTCATTAACTATCATTAATGCCCTGTGGCACTCGTGCAATCTCCTGCTAGCCTTATTCTTCCACTCGTTATAAACTGAGGTACTAGCCACTACCCGAATGTCTTGGGATAGCCAGGAGTAGGCCATTCAGCCCATCAAGCCTGCCCCACCATTCAATGTGATCAAAGCTGATTGAACAGTTTATTGCATTTTACCTACCCCATTGCCACAATGCTGTACATCATTGGTAATCAAAAATGTATCAATATCTCTTCTATTTTATTTATCTGTTTTAAATATCTTCAAGAGATTGAACTTCTGTAGCCCTTTGTGGTCAATAATTTGAAAAGTTTACAACTGCTTTCTCTTTGTCGTGGTCTTAATTGTTATCCACTAATTTTTAAATTGTGTCCTCTTGTTCTGGACCTCCACCTGCATCACTACCCTCTCTAACCCTTTAAGTGTTTTGTAGTTTTCAATAATAATACCTTTATCCTTTGAAATTCTGGAGAACACAGGCTTATTTTGCCAATTTTCTCTTCATACAACAGTCCAACCACCCCAAAAAAACAAGTGTGGCAAACCTTCGTAACATTCTCTGTGAGTCAACAATACCTTTCCTCAGATAAGGATACCAAAACTGGACACAGTGTTCTAGGAGCGTTTGAACTAAGTGCCAGTACAACTGAAGGAAGACATTACTACTCCTATACTTGAATCCTTTTGCAATAAAGACGAACACTCACTTAGCCTTCCTAATAGTTTGCTGCACCTACATGTTAATCATAGAGTCATGCGGCATGGAAACAGACCCCTTGGTCCAACTAGTCAATGCCGACCATAATCCCAAACAAGGCTAGTTCCACATGCCTGTGCTTGGCCCATTTCCCTCCAAACATTTCTTCTTCATTTACTCATCTAAATGTCCTTTAAATGTTATTATTGTACCTTATCCACCACTTCTTCTGGAAGTTCGTTCCACGCATGAAACACTGTGTAAAAAAAAAAAAAGCCCCTTGCGTCTTTTTAAGATTTTCCTCTTCTCATCTTAAGAATATGTCCTGTACTCTTTTAAATCACCCATCCTAGGGAAAAGACACCTGTTATTCACCTTATCTATATCCCTTATGATTTAAATAAATCTCGATAAGGTCACCCCTTGACCCCCTATGCTCCAGTGGAAAAAGATGCCAGGCTCTCTTTATAACTCAAACCCTCCTTTCCTGGCAATATCCTATTGAATCTCTTCTGAGCCATCTCCAGCTTAATCTCTTTCCTATAATACGGCAACCGAAACTGGGCACAGTACTCCAGTAGAGGCCTCACCAATGTCCTGTACATCCTCAACATAATGTCCCAATTCCTATATTCAAAGGTCTGAGCAATGAAGGCAAGCATGCTAAATGCTTTCTTACCCATCTTATTCAAATGTGATACAAACTTAAAAGAATTCTTGAACCCCTAAGTCTTTGTGTTATACTACACAGCCAAGGTCCTATTTTTAATTGTATAAATCTTGTCTTTGTTTTTTTTTTCAAAATGTAATGCCTCGCAACTATCCAAATTAAATTCCATTTGCCACTCTTCAGCCCATTGACCCAAATACGTCTTCACAGACTTATCAACAAGGATATCTAGACCCTTTTGTATACTTTTCTACACTTGCTATTCATCTGCACTTTTCAAACTCTTTACCATTTAAGAAATGCTCTGCACACCTGTTCTTCCTACCAAAGTAGATAACATCACATTTTTCCACATTTAATTTCATTTGCCATGTTCTTGCCCGTTCACCAATTCTGTCCAGATTCTCCTGAAGATTTCTTTACATCTTCCTCACAACATATTCCCATGTAGCATTGTGTCATTCACAAATTGGAAATATTACTTTTGGTCCCCATTCCTAATCATTGATACATATTGTGAATAGCTGGGTCTCAAATACTGTTTCTTCTGGTATCCTTACCAATGTGCGAATGGACCATCAGCTTCATGTTGCCCAACTTTAATCCATGCCAGCATATTACCTCCTAATCCATGTGCTTTAAGTTTTCTAACCAGCCCCTTGTAGGGACTTTATTAAAACCTTTTATTAAACCATCGGCTCTCCAATATCAATTTTGTTTATGACATCTTCAAAAAAGACCTTAACAAATTCATCAAACATGATTTGTAAGTCCATGCTGACTTGGTCCAAACGGATCATTATTCTCCAAGTGTCTATTTATCACATCTTTTATTAGAAACTCAAGAATTTTTCCTACTACTGACATGTATGATAATAGGTTTAAATACCCATTTTCTTTCTTGCTCCCTTTTTAAATAGTGGGTGATAGGTTATCACTTTCCAACCAATAAAACTCATTCCAGAATCATTTGGAAGATAATCACCAATGCATCAAATATTTCTATAGTTGCTTTTTTATTAACCTTATGAGTTGTTGAATGCCAGTCCCTGAGGATTTATCAGCTTTCAAACCCATTCATTTTCTAATACAATCTTCTTCTTGTTATGGACCAGGTAAGACACCACTAAACATTTCAAGTAGGTAGCCCAGACCCTAACTTTGCTAGTTGTTTTAAGCAGGTGCATAGTGGATAATCCAGGAGAGATGCCACTTGTCAAACCACTTAGTTTTAAACAAAACAGAGTTTACTTACAAGATTACAATGAAACACAAATGAGAACAGAATACAGAATAACTTAACCTATCTGAAAACCCAACAGATTATTCCAACTTAATGATGCTGTTCCAATACTTGCAACAATTCCCATAAACATCACTTGGCACAAAAGGTAAAATCGAACACAGGGTCTTACAGGAGAGAACTCAGAGTACCAGCCTGGATCTGCTTCTTTGGGTCCAGCAACTTCAAAACACTACTGCTAAAATCCAAATCAAACCAAAGTAAAGCTGAGCTGGGAGAACTGGCCGCTCCCTTTCATTGTACAGGTGTTTTTATTTCAAAAAACTTGAAAGCCTGTTGGCTGAAAGCAGTATCTGTTAGTTGTAATCAAACTGGCCATAATACCCTTCAACTTAGACTTTTCAGAGCCTATGTCTTTTATGACGTCTCTGAAACAAAAATCAAGGACAACATAACCTTGTTAAAGGAGTAGCTTTGTCACATTACTAATCCAAACTTCCTTCAACTCTTCATTCTCCTTAGCCACTTAAATATGTAGTTCAGAGAGTTTTCCTGTCATCCTCCATGCAAACAGACATAAAGTAATCATTTGGCTTCTTTGTCATTTTACATTGACTGACTGTAATGAACCCACATTTGTATTAGCCACATGTTTCTTTTTATGCATCTGTAGAAGCTTTTAGAGTTTTTTTTTGTTAGATTGCATATCATTCCATTTTTCCTGTCCTTATCAGTTTTCTTGACCTCCTTTGCTGTATTCTAAAAACGTCCCCAATCCTCAGATTTACTGCTATTTCCCAAATCATTATAAGCCATTTTAATTTTTTTTTTAATCAAGTTTGCTAACTTCTCCTATTTACCTCAGTTACAGACCAGGGTTGATAGAAAGTAGACTAGACTTCTCTATTGGACACCTAATTAGACTCTAACCGCATTAAACAGTATAGCAGAGGAACAGGCCCTGTGGCCTACCATGTCTGCATTGACCATGGTGCCATTCTAAACTAATTCCAACTGCCTGCACATGGTCCATATCACTTTATTCCCTGCCTGTTCATGTCTGTCTGAATGCCTCTTAAGTATTTGAATTGTATCTGCTTCTATCATCTCCCATGGTAATGAGTTCCAGAAACCTACCACCTTCTGTATTTTAAAAAAAAATTCCTCTTACATATCCTCTAAAATTTTCTCCTTTCACCATGTATGTCCCAGTATTAGAATAAAAACTGAAAGAACTACGAATGTTGGAAATCAGAAACAAAAACAGAAATTACTGGAAAATCTCAGCATGTCTGGCAAGATTTCTGGAGAGAAATCAGAATTCATGTTTAAGGTCCAGTGACCCTTCTCAGAATCTTTTCCACCCTGTTATTTCCTTCGACAACCATCCTCACTACCCACAACTCAACCAATTTTCATCAATCAGATCACCTACATTTTCATTCCGATCACTTTTTTATATATATTACAATGAGTGTTGCAAGAAAGATAAACTGGTTTTCTTTAGCTTTAAAGTTAGTTTTGAGCATAGATAACAGCAACCATTCCTGAAGTGAGGCAGAACTGAACAACTTTCTCTCTCTCTCTCTCTCTCTCTCTCTCTCTCTCTCTCTCTCTCTCTCTCT
>NC_057728.1:23858294-23889676 GCF_004010195.1 Chiloscyllium plagiosum
CTTTGTCTCTCTCTCTCTCTCTCTCTCTCTCTCTCTCTCTCTCTCTCTCCCTCTCTCTCTCTCTCATTTCTTAATGTATCATTAGTTGAATATTACTTTGCCTTTCCGTTTTTCACATTGAGCTGCATAAAGTCCCAATTATTCGCATTATACTGCATCTGTCATGTGGTTGCTGACCTACTCAACTTATTAAATTGCGCTACAGCTTCCTTATATCCTTCTCATTACTCACAATCCCACTATCATCAGCAAACTTATAGTAACTGTATAAAGTATATTGATGATCTAGTCGCATATGGTAACACTTGGAGTTATGCCTTGGAATAGCTAGAAAACCTGCCTTTTTTGAGAGATCATAATCAACTGATTTAATGGTAAACCTTGCAGACAGTGAGTTTACAAAAGCATGGGCAATTTCCCTAGGATATATTGTGGGTCAAAAGCAGATGTTGCCAAGAACAGGAAAACTACAGGCCTTTTTAGTTTTTCCCATCAATTACAGTAAACGGGAAATTGTGCGGATTTTGGGAGATGTGTTACTTATGCTGAATGTTCATATCAGACTTCAGTGCTCTTCTCGCCCCCTGGATGAACATTTATTGTGTTATATAGTGTGGCCACTGTTGGTTCATCCCTATTTACTCATAAGAAGGTGGTGGACACTTGTCTTCTTACACAACTGAACTCCATGTAGGTGCACCCACAATACTGTTAGGGAGTTACTTAGAGAATTTTGGCCCAGCAACACTGAAGGAATGGAGATATATTTCCAAAAGAAGATGGTGAGTGGCATCTGCTGCTCTTTTTTTAGACTGTAGCAGTTATGCGTTTGGAAGGTGGTGTCTAAAAAGCCTTATGAATTTTTGCAGTGCATCTTATTGTTAGTACAAATTATTGCTAATGACCAATACTGTGGAGGGACTGAATGTTTACAGATGTGATGCCAGTCATGCAGGCTGCTTTATCCAGGATGGTGTCAGCTTCTTCGTGCTGTTGGAGCTGCACTCATCCAGGCAAATGGGAAGTATTCCATCACATTACTGACTTGTGCCTTCAACATTGTGAATATGCTTTGGGGAGTTGGGAAGTAAGTTACTTGCTGCAAGGTTCCTAGCCTTTAACTGCTCTTGTAGCCATAGTGCTTATCTGACTCATTCAGTTCAGTTTCTGGTAACGTCCGTGATTTTGATATTTGGCAATTCAAAGATGGAGACACCATTGAACGTGAATTGGTGATGGTTAGATTCTCTCTTATTGGAGGTGGTCTTTAACTCGCACTTACGTGGTATAAGTGTTACTTGCCATTAGTCACGCCAAGTCTGAATATTGTCCATGACTTGCTGCTTTTGGGCATAAGAACATAAGGACACAAGAATTAGGTACATGAGTAGGCAGTTCAGCTCCTTGAGCCTGTTCGAGCACATGATATGATCATGGCTGATCTCATCTCAGCCTCAACTCCACTTGATTGCCCACTCCCTATAACCTTTTAATGCATTGCTAATTAAAAATCTACGTCCTTCCAATATTTATTCAGTGTCTTGGCATCCACTGCACTCTGGGGTAGTGAATTCCAGAGATTCACGACATTTGAGAAAAGTAATTCTCCTCATCTGTATTAAGTGGTAGCTTAAAACTATGAACTGTTAATTTAAGTTGCCCCTCAAAAAGAAACATCCACTTTACATATACTTTATGAATCTGCTTTAGCATCTTATGTACCTCAATGTGATCTTATTCCATCCTTCTAAGCTCTAGCAAGTATCTGCCTAAACTGCTCAATCTCTGAGGAGAATATAGAGAGAAGTCCGGAATGATGATGAACAATGTGTAGTCACCAGTGAATATCTTCATTTCTAGCCTTGACTGTATACCTCTGCTGGATCTGTCCTACTGGTGGAACAGCACATCACCAGAAATGGTGATGGCATTGTATGTAAGGTACTGTTCCATGAGTATGACAATGTCAGGCTGTCACTTGATGAGTCTGTGAGGTGGCCCACTAGTATTGAACTATACCCCAAATATTAGTAAGGAACACTTTGCAGATTCAACAGGCCTTAGTTTGCCATTATTGTTTCCTGTGGCTTTACTTATTATAAATTAAGATGTCTACAGCAAAGCTGGTTAATGCATACAGTTTGAAATACTTCAATATAAATATTTAAATAACCTGTCATGATTAGAGGGCATGAAACTAAATGCAAAGAAAACTTTATTATCATCATTATTTTTGGGTTTACATTCTTGTACTTTCAAAAATGGACAACCAGCTAAAGCAAATGGAGATGAACAGTCAGCTCTAGATAAAGAAAAACATCAAGAGCCATTAGCCATTATGCTGTAATGAATGCGAATGTTTTTACAGTTATCTCAGTATTTCACAATGGAAACTTTAATGGGGCTACACTGTTAGCATAACAACCCTTGAATTATTCCACTGAGCTGGGCTAACAACACTTGAAGTACCTGTCCTTTTCACTGTGCTGAAATAAGAACCGGTTGAATTGCTTAAAAAAATATGAATCTGGGGTCCTAAGTGAGTTGCTGTTCAACCTCAAGAGTTAAAGCCAAACTTTCAGGCTGAGTTGGCAACATATCTTTGGACCCTCCATCCCTCTTTTCAGAATGCTGAAAGAAATCTACATTTTGCCTGTGAGAAGGAAAACTACTGGACCCAGCTCATTGAGGACATTATTATTGGATAGTGACATCCAGGAAATTGTAACTGTTGTGAATTGATTTTAATACCTCTGGATTTAAATTTATAATTTATAATCTATCTCGTCTTGTCTTCCTTAATTTCTTGAGTTTGTAAATGTAGTAGTGAAGCAATTCCCCCCGTTTGAATGTTTTATTAATAAATGATATGTTTGAACCCATTTTTAAGGTTTTTGCTATGAATTTATTTCAAAAATTTGAATCCAAAATCAAAGTTTGGATGAATGTTCTTCTGAAAATGTGTTGCTGGAAAAGCGCAGCAGGTCAGGCAGCATCCAAGGAACAGAAGAATCGACGTTTCGGGCATAAGCCCTTCTTCAGGAATGTTCTTCTGACTACCTATTTAAGGGGCAAGAGTAAAAAAGGAAAAGGGCAAATCAAACAAGACTTCAGTCTCAGGTTTGAGGGGAAAAGTAATCATAAATTAAATTCAACCCATTTCTTCCTATGTCCATGATAAACCCATACAAGTGTTTGCATGCTGACACAGTACGCATATATCATGTAGAGAAAAATATAGTCATTTCCTTTGAAAGACTGACTTTGGGGGAAGAAAGGTACTTTGGCCAAGAATTGTTACATTTTGAAGGGATGAGAAAGTAAAATATGAAATGTTCAAAATGGCCTTTGGCTAGCATCCTCTGACATATAGAGAGTATCATCAAACGTGGGTAGTTCTCTCTGGTTCTTTGCGGATGCAGTTCACTCAGGAATTGTCATGAAGTACTCTTTCAGATTTTTTTTGGAGACCGGCATGATCAGGGTTTCAGTTCCCACACTGAGCTCTCAACAAGGTTTCTCAGAAAGCTGGAGCTCCAAACAAAAATCAAATCCAGACAGCTATATACCCAGTTAGGTGATTTCCAGTAAATTGGTCCAAAGCAAATAAGTTGAAGTGTTGTCTGAATTTTCTTCTTTTTTAAAAAAAATTACCATTATTCTTTTAAAACCCATTTTAAAAAGAAACAGATTGTGTTGCCTGAATGCATCACTGATCGCAAACATTTAACATGTATCCTCAAAACAAGAACTGCTAGTGAAATATTTCATAACACTAGTTTGCAGATCCATTTGCCACTTTAAACTTTTAAGTCAAACTCTGATAATGTGGCACATATGTTTACTACTGAATGCTGTCTTCATTTGTTTTGAAACTGTACTACTCATTCTAGATTTCTGCAGAGTGAGAAACATCCTCCCCTCCTTTACTCTGTTAATCCCCCTTGGTATCTTGTATGTTTCACTAAAGCCACCTTTTTCATCTGAACTCCAATGAGTATCAACTCAACCTTTCCTTATAAGGCAACTCCTTCACATCCCAGGAATTAACTCAGTGAATGTTCTTTGAACAGCTTCAATGCAATTATATCTCTGCTTAAGTATCAAGATCAAACTCTACACAGTATGAGTAGTTCTTCTATAAAAGATGGTTGCATTCTTGTGCAACCCTGTATTATCGAAAAATCACGCACGTTACAGCCAACACACATTTTAAACATTAGTGTTTTAGAAACATCCCCAATTCATCAATCAAGTTATAGCGAATTGTTTTAACAAAATGTGTGTTATATTCTAGATGTGGTCACACCAATGCTGCTTACTATGGTAATAAGACTTCAGTACTTTTTTGCACCATCCTCCTTGCAGTATCAGTCAACATTTTATTTAAATTTTAATGACTTGTGGTGCATGCATCGTATGTTTTTGTGAATCATGTATGAACACACCCATTTAAATAATATTTTTTTTCTATTCCTACTACCAAAATGGATAACCTCATATTTTTCTGCATTATGCACCAAATGGAACATTTGTTGCACTCACTTAACTGGTATATAGCACTTTGCAGACTATTCATGTCCTCACAACTTTCTTCCCTACTTATCATTGTTTCATCAACAAATTTGGCTATAATATATACTTGGTCTATTTGTTCAAGCCAATCAAGTAGATTCTAAATATTTGAGGCTCAACTATGGATTTCTTTGGCACCCTGCTTTGGCTCCCTTTTTGCCAACCTGAAGATTACAGATTTATCCAAACTCTCTCTTTCCTGTTAGTTAGCTAATGCATACTAATATATTCTCCTCAAAATCATGAACCTTTTTACTTTTTGTAGTAACTTTTCAAGTGGAACCTCTTTGAATGTTTTTTGGGCTTCTGAAAATGCAACATCTGTTTGTTTTACTTGATTCACCCTGTTTAAACCTTCTCAAAAAACTCTAAGAAATTCAGCTGTTTGTTAGTATAGAACTTGTACTATCTCAGAGGAGAGTTCTAATTGGTTGGCAAATGGATTGTGATTGGCAGAGGTGTCTACTATTCATACAAATTGTTGATTACCATAAGATGAAAGGCTTTATAAATTTGAGTCTTTTTTTTCAGTAATGCTGTAAAAGATTGCCAAACATAATTTCCCTTTCAAAGAAACATCATGTTTCTACTTGATTACAATATGATATTTTAAATCCTTTGCTACTATATTCTAAATAATGGATTCCAGGATTTTCCAAATTCCAGATGTTAGTCATTTGGCATATAGTTTCCTGCTTTCTTCTCTGTCTTTTCTTGGGATGTTTATTTGTGGTTTTCCAATTAATCTGCATGTGTGGGCAGCCACTCAAATGTCTCCTGCACGGTGATTGGTGTCAGTATTCTGATAGTGGTATTGACCTCAGTTCCAGAGTTTACTATCATGCAATGCCTCAGAAGCCCCACATAATTGAGACTCTCCAGTAATGTACCGGTCAATCTCCTCTGCACCCTTTCCAGTGCAATCACGTCCCTCATATAATTCCAGAACTGCACACAATACTATAACTCTAGAATAACCAAATTTTATACAGTTCCAGCTCACCTCTCTGCTCTTAAAATCCTAAGCCTTGGTTCATAAAGGCAAGTATACCACATGACTACTTAATCACTTTATTAATTTGTCTTGATACTTGACGGACCAAATACCTGCGCACGTGGTACCTATGATCCTCAGTGCTTCCCACAGTTCCCACAATGAAATATGGCAGAGGGGAAAAACTGTTTAGCAGTCTTTATCCTGGGTACTATTGTTATGATTATCTTTGATTGTTATCTTGGCCAGCACTTTTCTTCAGTTGTCTTTCTTTGGTTACTTCCACTGCTTGGTAAAAGATGCAAGGTGACTGGTTCCCTTATTGAAAAAAAGTATCTGACTTACCAGTTAAAAGTCATAGCAAACAACAACTGTTGCAGGAAATATGAATTAGTTTTCTTTGGGTTCACAGTGAGTTTTGAGAACAGGGAGACTGCTCCTGAACTGGGGAAGAACTGGACACTTCTCTCTGACTCTCTCTTTATAATTTGTTCTTAGCTCTAAGCTGTTCCATTTCCTGAGAACCAACCACACAATTATTAGCAGACGAAAAAGTCTCCATCATATAAAATTGATCACTAGTCAATACGTCAATCAACCTCCTATTTTCAGCAAAAAGTGCATCCATGCAGCCCGTTGGCTCCAAATCATCTGCAACTCAACTGCTTTTTTAAACAGTTGTTTGCATATTGACTGCAATTGGTGTCAGATTACTTGCTTTCAAAACTGCAGCCACCCTTTTAAACACTTTTTAAAAAGTTCTTTCTCTGTTCAGTCCCCGGCATTAAAACCTCAAAAAAAAAAGACAGGGAAATTACTCCTCTTTTACACATGATCTTTAGGCAGTTGTGAAAATGAAGGCTTTTAATTTTTGATTGCTGCAGAATTAATTGCAAAGGTTCCATTTAATTTGGTAAAATGGTGTTTTGATGTCTACGCATGACATGATGTGCTTTGTAGGCAGGCTCCCACTATTTCACATTTAGAAAGGTCAAGCTGCCTTCAATCCATGGCAACATTAATGCCTTAGTTTCATCTTACCATTGGGAAGCTGGCAGTTCACCTCTTCTGCCTTGTTTGCCACTGCTTGTAGCTATATAGGTTTCTTGACAGTATAGTGACTATGTATCTCATAAGGAATTTAGAAGAAACGTCTTTATTCAACATTTTGAATATGAAATTTATCACTACATAGAGTAGTTGAGATAATTATTATAAATGTAGAAGCTGGATAAGCATAAAAGGGAGAAAGGAACAGAAGGATATGTTGATTTGGTTGTAAGAAAGTCAGCTGGGACAGTGCTTGTGTAGAGCATAAACATTAGTTCATTCCTATTGGGTTAAATGGCTTGTTTTCATGCTGTAAAACACATGAAAGTATTTAGTGTAAAACAATTCTGATGCCTTGGGATGTTAAAATTTAACTTGCCTCTAAAGAATCTGTCACAAAATTTACAAAAAGAGATGTCTTTGGAACATTTTGCTTCTGTTTATAATTGTCTGGCCAATTTACTTTTATGTTTAATATGTTTTTCTGCATTTTGTAAAATCTGATTTAATTTCAGATTCTTTTGACCTTTTTTGGTTGTTACTATCTCTGTACTGCCGTTTTTTCTCACAGAAATGCACTTCCTTTCTCATCCACTTTAGTGGCCTGAATGCCATTCAACATTTTTTTCTGTGCATTTTTTTCAATGTCTCCTTCCTTTTTCATGCATTCTGGAGTCTTTTTCTTCTCAGTCCCAAACTCTCCTCAAGATTTTGTCTCTATGTTATTATCGGACTTAGCCTTTGTCAAATATGAGTTATTTAGAATGTATTTAACAATACTGATTTCCTCGACATTTCTAGTATTATGTGGAATGATTGTGATATTTAACATGATTTAGTTTTAAGCTGGTTAGAGAACAGTGGGCGCTGCAAAGTGCGGAATAGTGAGCAGTTACAAAGGGAAAATGGGAAAAGGGGAGCAGAAATATTGTATGGTCGGGGGATGGGGAGAATAATATAACAAGTAAAATCGAACAAAGTAGAAGAGCTAGAAATGTAAAGTACTAAGCAACTGGGGAGGAAAATGGGGTTGAGTACAGGGGATAATGCGGGAGAGGAAGACTAAGGAATTGCATGGTATGGAGTGGAAAATAGAAATTTCTGTTTGGCAATGAGGATGAGGAAGAGAGCATTGTGTTTGGTGCAGGAAGTGCATGAAAACAAAGAAATAACATGACAGTGGTTGGTAACAGGGCATTTGCCTGAGGCAATGATGAGAATGGGATGCAAATCTTTTGTTTTCATTCATTCATAGAGTCATAAAGCATGGAAACAGACTCTTTGGTCCAACCAGTCCATGCCAACCATGATCCCAAACTAAACTAGTCCCATCTCCTACGTTGGGCCCATATCCCACCAAACATTGTTTCTTCATCTGCTCATCTAAATGTCTTTTAAATGTTGTAACTATACCGCATCCACCACTTCCTCTGGAAGTTCATTCCACTCATGAACCACTCTTTGTGTAAAGAAAATTGCCTTTTGTGTCTACTTTATATTTTCCTCCTCTCACTTTAAAAATATGTCCTCTAGTCTTGAAATCCACCATCCTAGTGAGAAGAGACCTGCCAATCACCTTATCTATACCCCTCGTGATTTTTATAAATCTCTATAAGGTCACCCCTCAACCTGCTACGCTCCAGTGGAAAAAGGTCCCAGCTTATTCAAACTCTCCTTGTAACTCAAACTCTCCATTCCCGGCAACGTACTGGTAAATTTCTTCTGAACTCTCTCCAACTTAGGAATCTGTTTCCTATAACAGGGCAACCTGTATAGGACACAGTACTCCAGAAAAGGCCTCACCAACATCTTCTACAACCTCAACATAACATCCCAACTCCTGCATTCAAAAATCTGAGCAATGAAGGAAAGCTTGCTCACTGCCTTCTTAATCACCCTCGCTATATGTTAGCAAACTTCAAAGAATTATGTACCTGAACCCCTCTCTTTCTTTCTGCAACACTACCCAAGGCCCTACTTTTAGTTGTATAATTTGTGTTTGTTTTACCAAAATTAATACCTCACATATGTGAGATGTAGGTGTCACTGGCTGGTCAGCATTTATTGCCTGTCCCTCATTGCCCTTGTGAACTGCTGCAGTCCATGTGCTATAGGTGGATCCATAATGTCCTTCGGGATCAATTCCAGGATTTGACTCAGTAACAGTGAAGGAACGGCAATATATTTCAAAGGTTGTGAGCGACTTGGAGGGAAACTTGCAGGTTGTACTGTTCCAATGTATCTGTGGCCATTATCCTTTAGATGGAAGTGGTTGTGTGTGAAAGGTGCTGTCTAAGGATCCTTGGTGAATTTCTGCAGTGCATCTCATAGACAGTACTCCACTGCTGCAAATGAGCATTGGTGGAGGAAGCAGATGCTTGTGGATAAGATGCTAATTAGTTGGACTGCTTTGTCTTGACTGCTAAGTGTCAAACTTCTTGAGTGTATTGGAGGTGCACCCATCCAGGCATGAGGGCAGTATACTATCACACTCCTGACTTGTGCCTCGAGGATGGTGGACAGGCTTTGGAGAGTTAGAAGGTGAGTTACATTATTTTTAAACTCTGATAACTGTTGTAACCATTGTGTTTATATAGTCATAGAGGCATACAGCCCTTCAGTCTAGCTAGTCCTTGCCAACCATGATCTCAAACTAAACCAGTCCCACTTGCCTGCTCCTGGCCCATATCCCTCCAAACCTTTCCTGATCATGTACTTACAACAATTGAAAGACATTTGAGTAATTCCACCAGTTCCCCAGGAAGTTCATTCCACACATGAACCGCCCCTCTGTGTAAAAAAAAACAAAAATGCCTCATATCTTTTTAAAAATCTCTCTCCTTTCACCTTAAAAATGGAGTTGGTTATTCACTGGCATTTGTGTGGCGTGAATGTTATTGCCACTCATTTAACCCAAGCCAGGGTATTTTCCAGATCTTGTTACATTTGAACATGACTGCTTCAGAACCTGAGGAGTCACAAATGGTGCTGAACGTTATACAATCATCAGCAAATATTCCTACATCTGACCTGTATAATGGAGGAAGGTCGTGGAGAAGCAGCTGAAAATAGTTGGGCCAAGGACAGTGTCTTGAGGACCTTCTGTTGAGATGTCCTGGCACTGAGATGATTGACCTCAAACAGCCACAACCATCTTCCTATGTGTCAGATATTACTCCAGAATGTAGTGCTGGAAAAGCACAGCAGATCATGCAGCATCCAAGGAGCAGGAAAATCGACGCTTCAGGCATAAGCCCTTCACAGCCCCTCCTGATGAAGGGCTTATGCCCGAAACGTCAAATCTCCTGCTCCTCGGTTGCTGCCTGACCTGCTGTGCTTTTCCAGCACTACACTCCCGACTCTGAGCTTCAGCATCTGCAGCCCTCACTTTCTCCCAGATATTACTCCAACCAGTTTAATACCCATTGATTCCAGTTTTGCTAGAGTTTCTTGATGCTTCATGCAGTCAAATGTGGCCTTGATGTCAAGGCTGTGACTCTTACCTCACCTCTGCAATTCAACCTTTTTGTTCATGTTTGAACCAAGGCTGTAATGATATCAGGAGCTGAATGGCCCTGGCAAAACCCAAACTGGGTGTCAGTGAGCATGTTATGCTAAGCAGGTACTGCTTGATAGCACTGTTGATGATACCTTTAATCACTTTACTGAGGATTGATAGTAGACTGATGGGGCAGTAATTGGCTTGGTTGAATTTGGCTTGCTTTTTGTGTACTGGACAGACCTGGGCAATTTGTCAGGTAAATATCAGTGTTGTAACTGTACTGCAAGAGCTACATCTCTGCAGTACTATTGTGAGAATGTTGTCAGGGTCCATAGCGTTTACAGTATCCAATGATTTCATATCGCATGGAGTGAATCAAATTGGCTGCAGACCGGTATCTGTAATGCAGGAGGCCACATGAGGAAGCGGAGATGGATCATCCGCTCGGCACTTCTAGCTGAAGATTCTTGTGAATGCTTCAGCCTTATCTTTTGCACTGGTGTGCTGAGCTCTTCCATCATTCAGGATGTGGATATTTGCAGAGCTTCCTCCTCTAGTGTGTTGTTTAATTACCCACCACCATTCGTGACTGGATGTGGCAGGACTGCAAAGCTTAGAGATGTTCCATTAGTTGTGGAATTGCTTGGCTCTGTTTATCACTTGCTGCTTATGCTGCATAGCTTGCAAATAGTCCTGTTTGGTAGCTTCACCTCATTTTCAGCTATGCCAAGTGTTGGTTAATTGGGGGGATATACTGGCCATGAGGTTGCAGATTGTGCTGGAGCACAATTCTGCTGCTGTTGATGGCCCACACCACATGAATGCCCAGTCTTGAGTTGTTAGGTCTGTCTGAGCCATTTAGCACGGTTTTATTGCCATACTTCACAAGTGTATTTCTTTAGCATTCTGAAAGTGGATGGCAAGGTGTCATAAAAGCATAGACCATAAGACATAGGAGCAGTAATTATGCTATTTGCCCCATTAAATCTGCTCCACCATTCAATCATAGCTGATAAATTTCTCAACCTCATTCTCTCTGTAACCTTTGATCCCCTTGATAATCAAGAACCTATCTATCTCTGCCTTAAACCTACTCAAGACCTGGTCTCCACAGCCTTCCTTAGCAATGAATTCCATAGATTCACCACTCTGTGGCTAAAAGTGTTTCTCCTCATCTCTGTTCTAAAAGGTCTTCCCTTTTCTCTAAAGCTGTGCTCTCGGGTCCTCATCTGCCCGCTAACATTGGGGAACATCTTCCCAATATGCACTCTGTTTAGGCCATTCGGTATTATGTATGTTTCAATCTGATCCCTCTCCTCATCCTTCTAAATTCTTTTGAATATAGACCCAGAGTCCTCATATGTTAAGCCTTTCATTCCTGGGATCATTCTTGTGTAAGGTAGGTTTTACTGGAAATTCTACGCGATTCTACCACATTTCTCATCATAGCTGTAAGGCCCTATAAGATTCTGTCATATAAAAGTTGATCAGCATTCTTTACTGAACTAATGTAGTAATTTGTGATTATTTCCTATGTGTACCAAAGTTGTCGAAGAGTATTAAATTCAGGATGCAAGTATGCTGTACAGGTCGTTCTGCTGTAATGCACATTTCGTTAATGCAAATTTATTGTAACACGATTGACGAATTGGGGACTCTGTTTCTAAAGCACCATCTTTGAAAATGTATTGGCTGTAGTGTGATTACATTGCCAACGCTTGAAGTGCTGTTTCTAAAGCATATTTTTTCTATAATGTGGGGTTTCACAAGAATGCAACCATTGAGTTATAGAACTACCTGTACTTATGATATACATAGAGGAATCTGACATAATGCTGCAAGGAGCATTAAACCTGTTGAAAACTTTAGTGATGCTCCTTCCATAATAGATTTAAAGTCGATGTATTGTCTTGCTTCCATTAAACATCTGGGAGGCATATTTCTCTAAACGGGTAATGATTGTATACAGGTAAAAACAAGAACTACAGATGCTGGAAACCAGATTCTAGATTAGAGTGGTGCTGGAAAAGCACAGCAGTTCAGGCAGCATCTGAGGAGCAGGAAAATCGACGTTTTGGGCAAAAGCCCTTCATCAGGAATAGGCTTTTGCCCGAAACGTCTATTTTCCTGCTCCTCGGATGCTGCCTGAACTGCTGGGCTTTTCCAGCATCACTCTAATCTAGAAAATGATTGTATACAGTTTATTTGGATAACTGCCAAGCAAAACAAAGAGTTATGAATAGATGGCTTGCAACAAATTATCTGATATACTTTGCATTACTGCAAAATGTCAAAACTGTCAGGTCCCAGCCCTGATGAAGGGTTATGCCCGAAATGTCAACTCTTTTGCTCCTCAGATGCTGCTGATCTGCTGTGCTTTTTCCAGCGCCACACTTTATCGAATCTGACTTCTCCAGCATCTGCAGTCGTCACTATCTCCTAATTACTGCAAAAGCTTAAAGCTAATAATGAATGTGATGTAGCTGAAAATGTGTTGCTGGAAAAGCGCAGCAGGTCAGGCAGCATCCAGGGAACAGGAGAATCGACGTTTCGGCCTTCTTCAGGCTTGTGCCCGAAACGTCGATTCTCCTGTTCCCTGGATGCTGCCTGACCTGCTGCGCTTTTCCAGCAACACATTTTCAGCTCTGATCTCCAGCATCTGCAGACCTCACTTTCTCCTCGATGAATGTGAAGTAGCCTGGTTCACTTATACAAGTTAAATATGCATTGATTGATGATTTCTGGCTACTTAAGCTGGCATTTGTAAACCACTTTTGGATATCATAAGCAAGGACAACGTTACAACTTATATTTGGAATGTTTCAGTCCCTGGTGCATTTCGAAACAATTGACACTTTTACACATATAATATTAGCAAAGTTATTAATTCAATTCTAAAGAAGAGACACAAGAAATTGACTCATTCCATTGATGTCGCAAGACCCTCATGAGTTTCTCTCTCACTTGCTGTTTTTATTTAAAATTATCTTTACTTTGACACTTTGTCCTGTCATTTATTTTAGCGGACAATGAGTGTCATTTTTTGCATATAATCATTGTTTTCAGAGGGAAGGATTTTCAGTATAGTTAGCTACCGTTTGGCATACAACAGAGACAATCCATTTCAACAAAGAACATTGTGTCCTTTGACAAAGTTATCAAAATGCCGCTGTGACAGATAGGGAAGTCTTTAACATCCTTTTACAGAATAGGTTTGGATACTTTAGTCTGTGGTGGTCTTTGCAGACAAGATCGCCTTATTGTCTTTAGGTATTTTGCAGATAGCTGAAACTGTAGCAAATGTGAAATTTTTCAGGAGAGTACTCCAAACATGTCTTTTGTAGACAGAGTCATAGAATCATACAGCCCTTCAGGCCAATGAAATCTGTGCCAATGTTTCTATACTTTCAAGCAGTTGGCCCATAATCTAGATTGTTATGATATTTCAAGTGCTCATTCTCATACTTTTTCAAGGTTGCGAAATTTCACACCTTTACTACCATTTCAAGCTGTGCATTCTAGATTCCTATCATACTCTGGGTGAAAAATCTTTTCTCCGATTCCCCTCTAGATTTCTTGTGTTTCACCTTAAAATTATGCACGCTTGTTATTGACCATTCAACTATGGAGAACAGCTACTTCCAACTTGTTCCCCTCATAATACTCTACACCTCAATTTGGTACCCCTCCCTGCCCCAGCTTTCCTCGAAAGAAAATAATTCAAGCTTATCCAGCCTTTGTTCATAGCTAAAATGCTTCAGCCCAAGCAACATCCTGGTGCACTTTCTCTGCACTCCTTCAAGTCATATCCTTCCTATGATGTGGCAACCAGAACTGCACACTGTATTCCAGCTGTGGCTGAACAAAACTTTTCTACAACATAGCCTCCCTGGGCCATGGCTGATAAAGGCAAGTGTTCCTTTACCACCTTATTAAGCTGTTCTGCCACCTTCAGGGATGTTTGTACAAGCATCCCAAGATCCCTGTGTTCCTTTGAGCTTCCTAGTGTCCTGCCATTTATTGAGTACTCCCTTATCTTGATACTTCTTCCTAAGTTCATCACCATGCATCATCTCACAGTTTTCAGAGTTAAGATCCATCTGTCACTGATCTGCCGAGCTGACCAACCTTTATTTCTAGGACAAGCCCATATATCTTACTGTAACCTAAGACCTTCTTATTCACTATTAACCACCTGCCCAATCTTTGTGTCATTGCAAACTCACCCCCTATATTTTCATCTGGATCATACATATGTCACAAATGATAAGGGACTCAGCACTGATATCTGTGGCTAGCCACTGGACACTGGGCCCTAATCTCTCTCACACCTCTGTTTCTTACCGCTAAGCCAATTTTGGATCTATCTTGCCTGGATACCCTGGATCCTATGAACATTTAGTTCTTTATCAGTCTCCCATGTGGAATGTTGTCAAAGGCTTCACTGAAATCCATATATAGAGGAACCTCGATTATCCAGCATTTGATTAACCATCCAGATCGCAAGGTCCCAATGCTTGGCTAAACAATGTTATCCAGCATTTGATTATCCAGAATTAGATTAGCCGAATGAAATATTCCCCGCCTGTGTCCTTCGGATAATTGAGGTTCCTCTGGAAACTACATCAACTGCATTACTCTCATCTGTACACCTCATCAGCTCCTTGAAAAATTCAATCAAATTTGTTAGGCATGATTTGCCTCTCACAAAGCCATGCTGATTAACCCTAATCAAACCTTGCTTCTGTCCGTGAAGATTGATTCTTTCCTTCAAAATTTTCTCCAGTAATGTCCCTACCACTGTAGTGAGATTCACTGGTCTGTAATTCCCTGGTTTATCCCTACCACCCTCATTTGCTGTCATGCAGTCCTCTGGCACCTTCCCTGTGGCCATAGATAATTAGAAATTTGGGTCAAAGCCCCTGTAATTCCATCCCTCACCTCCCACAGCAGCTTTGGAATTTGTCCGCTTTTAAGCCTGCCAAAACTTCCAATATTCCCTCACTCCCTATGTCGATCAGCTCAAGAACCTTACAGTCTCTCTCTCTTGCCAAATTCTGTACCTACATCCTACTTCTCCCATGTGAAAACAGGAGTGAAGTACATGTTGGGCAAGTTAAAATCCTCAAATTACACATTGTTGTTATACACACCTCAATGAAAGGTTTACACATTTGATCCTCTATTGCCGGCTGACTGTTTAGGACCAATAATACACTTCCAGCAATGTGACTGTCCCCTTTAAATCTAAGGTCAGAGTTTTTAAAAATGAATTTAGCCTTTCTCGTAGATCAGATGACCTTTGCAGCTAAAATAACACTATGTCCAGGCTCATTTAAAGGTATTTTCTTAGAAACAAATATCAGTCAACTAAAGATGAATAGCTCATGTATCACAACTTAGTGACAATTGAATATTTACAATTTGAAAGGAGCAGCCTCAAAGTTAATTTTTTTTAAACACCTAAGGCACCTATTGCACCCATTTTCCTCACCTTTTCTTCAACATAATTAATGCAAAATGCTTTAAATAAGATGCTATAATTATATTGAATTATACCCAGTTATGTTCACATACCAACGGGACAAATTAATCTGATTTAAGAGGCATCAAGTTTGCACCTTGAACTATAAATGCTTAAATATACTTTAGATAAGTTTAAAACCTGTGAACTCAAATTAGAACTGTTTTACACTTGGAAGACTAAACTGTGCTAATAGTCCTGAAATTGAATAAGTGGTTTCCTTGATTACCTGCTACTCTCAGTGATTCAGGTCATTGCTGTAAGACTTATTCTAATCTCTTAACAAAGTTATAACAGAAGGTCAGTTCAATCTTACAAAATCTCTAGAGGGGAAAAAAGAATTCTCAGAGATACCATCATACACAGTATTCAGGGAACTCTTCATTACCATATGTATAAGTCTTGCAATTCAGAATATTGAATCTCTTATTCAAGTTGAAACCTTCCATTCCAGATTCATTAATCTCTATCAACTTAAAGTAATACACACAGAAATAGCTGGAGAAAATCAGCATTTCCAGCAGCATCTGTGGAAAGAGAAACAGAGTTTAAGTTTTGAGTCCAATATGACTTCTTCTGAAATTGCATTATAGTGGACTAAAATGTTAACTCTCTTTATCTCTCCACAGATCCTGCTAGACCCATTGGATTTCTCCAGCACTTTGATTTATTTCACATTTTTAGCATTGACAGTATTTTGCTTTTATAGTAAAACAAGTTCAGTTAGCATATGGGAAATTTTGCATATGCTTTGCTTATGTTGACAATTCGGAATAAATCACTCCAAAGTTAAACTGAACTATTGCTGAGCCACCCACACACGGCGTATAAGATTGTTGTTTCATCCATATTTTTAAAGAAAATAGTTTAGGTAGGTCCCACAGAATGATAGCTGCAAGGCATAACTTCTAGACGCAATCAAGGTGTGTATTATTTTAACAGACATCTTCCTTGGTAGTAGACACATTAAATTTCTGGTGGATTGTGGATCTTGAAATATTGCAAATGTTTGCCTACATTGCAAATCTTACATACTGTCATGTTGCCAAAACATGATTCTGGAAGATACCACTTAGATTAAACAGAAAAGATTCTTTCCAGAACAGTTTAATGAAACTTCAGTGAGAAAAGCACATTAAAAAACAAAACTAGATGACCGAACATCAAAACATACTAGTAATTAACTAATACCCTTAAAACCCAAAAAGAAGCTCAGTAGACTAAAAGAGACGTTGGTCGTCCTGTTAGTGATCTCCCAGGAAAGGATTGGTCCAATGATAAGCCATAAGCCATAAAGAATCCAGCAGATTTGTCTATTGCTGGTTTGTTTCCATCTGACTAAATATGTTTCACTTTAAATACTTGCACATAATTTCAAGTCCCAACATATGACTAAATTATCCAATAAATAAAGCCAAGTACTGTGCATGTTGGACTTCTAAAATAAAAACAAAGTGCTGGAAAACTCAGCAGGTCTGGTACCACCTATGGAGAAAAAAAAAGAGCCTAATGATTCTTGTTCAGAACTAATTCTTCCAGGGTGGTTTAGTAAGATTCAACATTTGATATTTCTGCAATATTATGACAAACTGTTTAGTGAATGTTATTATGGATATATTCAAAAAATACACATGTAAGAGAATCAACTACTTTCATCCCCTTGTGTTAATTGATGCAGTATGGGTGTAATCTTAACCAAATAGATGTACATCTTGCAATGAGACCAGTAGAGTTTCAAACAATCAGAATTTTAGCATGATGACAATCCTTATTCATTTCCTTTCTATTCAAAGGTGTTCAGACAGGTGCCAGAATGATAGCAGAAAGATTGTTTCTGAAATAAACAAAAGGCAAAATGATGGAAGATGTGAGATGCTTGCACTCTACTTGTCGATGTAGTTCTCTCTGTGTTGAAGAGGGTATGCTGGAGGCAGTGACGGCCAGAAGGAGATCCTCTTTCAAGTGGTTTCAAGGAAGGAGCCAGCTATCTACATGAAGCAAGTGTAAAACATAGAACAGTATAGTACAGGCCCTTTGGCCCTCAACGTTGTGCCAGCCTTTTATCCTACTCTAAGATCAAACTAACCTCGGTACCTTTAATTGTACAGTCTTCCATGTGCCTATCCAAGAGTCACTTAAATGTTCCTAATAAATGTAAATGAAAGTATCAGAGGCTATGAACAGGATTATGGAGCTCATGACCAGGTTTCAGTGTCAATCAAAATTTAATTACCTCATTAGGTCAATTTAATATAATTCTAGGTGACTTCCATCACTTCCTGAATTCCCAGCATACTCATGACTCTGAGAAATGAGTGTGAGAAAAGCACAGATTGAGCGTATATTTTGAACGCTGGTTATTCAAGTGGAGGTTTGAGGACATGTCTGGAGGAAAAGTACCAAGACTGTGTAAAACTACCCAGACTGTTGGTTAGATGAATGTTGTGCATGAGTACTCTGGGAATTCAGGAAGTGAACGGCAGAAAACTGAGGTTCAGACTTCAACCAAAGCCACTTTTGCTACATTGGAGGAAGACACCTAAAACATAGGCAGTGAGGCACAAAATCACAAAAAACTTTACAATGAAAGTGAGTCACCTAGAGACCTGGTGAAAATATTAGATAATACATTGACACTTGAAACTAATAGTATTATTTTGATGTCACAATAAATTGAAATGTCGTGATGTGCACAGTGCAGAATTTGAAACAGCAATAACTATTCATAAAGATCTTTCAAGGGTGTAGGAGCAGCTAGTGAAGATTAGTCCAAGGAGTCATCAGAAGAGGACACGCTCATTGAGGTTGCATTGTTAGGTGCCTCATGTTGATCCTCCACTAGCACTAATAACATACACCTTGGTGGCTGCTAGAGTACATAGTGAGGTACATATCACATGTGAACAGGATCAGGCGTTAAAAGAAGGACAACTCTAGCAATCCTAATTGGAGGGTGCAGGTGGTCAGCACAAAAAGGACACTTCAGGAGCAATAATAGGAAATGAATGTGTTTCTGTCAGCAATGTGAGCTAGTGTGCACACCTTTAAAGAGAGTGCTATGATGACTCAGCCATTTGCACTGCTGATACTCATCTCTGTGGAAAATGGCCAATGGCATGGAGAATCAGGCGGTCAACGAGGTGTATGCTGGGCATGATAAACAACCTGCATTCTCTGCTTGTGCCTGTTGGAACAAAGCTTTACCTTGGTGACTTAAAGCGTGTTTTGTAGCTCTTGACTAGCAGAGAAGCACAGATATATCAAAAGAGGGGAAATGAGAACGATGCCTTCTCAAGACAGTTCTGCTTCTCATCCCTTTCTCCTCTTAACCACTGCCATGTCCTAGTATATTCTCCAGGGAGGAGAAAGTGCAGACTGCAGATCAGAGTTGAGAATGTGGTGCTGGAAAAGCACAGCAGGTCAGGAGGAGCAGGAGAATCGATGTTTCGGGCAAAAGCTCTTCATCAGGAATGAGGCTTGTGAGCCAAGGGGCTGGAGAGATAAATGGGACAGGGGGTGGGGCTGGGGGGGAAGGTAGTTGAGAGTGTGAAAGGTCGATGTGTACCACATTCGTTGCATTTGTCACAGTGACAAGTAACTTTGTCACAAGTAATTTTGTTCTATTTTTGCTGAATCAGGAAGACTTCATATTTACAGAAGGAAGTGCACAATAATATTATCGGAGCTATGCTGGTATTTATTTTGATTAATAAATTTCCTGAATCATAAATGCAGAAAATGGCCATTCAGCCTATTGTGTCTATACCAGTTCTCCAAATGAGCACTATGACTTAGCATCATTCTCCTACCTTTTCCTCAAAACTGTAATTATTCATTTAATGTCGTAATTAATGCCTCAGTTAAACCTGCCTCCACAACATTTCCCGGAAATGCAATATAGACCTGGAATACCCATTATATAAAAAGGTTTTTACTCACATAATATTTCCTTATTTTGCGTAAATCTGTGTCCTCTACTTCTTGATCCTTTTACAAATGAGAACAGTTTCTTCATATCAACTAATTCCAGCTACCCTTCATTTTGAAAACCTCCAGCACATCTCATTTTGACCTTTCTCTCCAAGGAGAATAGTACCAATCTTTCTACAGTATCCTCATAACTGAAGTTTCTCAGTGCTGAAACTATTAATGTAAGTGTCTTAAGACCATAAGACAGGAGCAGAAATTAGACCATTCACCCCATCAAGTCTGCTCCACCATTCAGTCATGGTTAGGGACAAAAAAAAATTGTAGATGCTGGAATCCAAGGTAGACGAGTAGGAGGCTGGGACAACACAGCCAGCCAGGCAGCATCCGGAGGTGGAGAAGTTGACATTTTGGGTGTAACCATTCTTCAGAACTGGGGGTTGGTGTAAGGGGAGCTGCAGATAAAGGGGGTGGGGGGGCAAGGACGTGAAGTGGGGAGAGGTGAAGACAGGTAGAGGGTATGACCTGGTTGGTCAATGGGAGGGATGACTCTGGTAGGTGGCTGAGAGGAATGGAAGTGAGTGGCTGGGAAGGAAATCGGGGGATAGGAAGGGAGGTTATTTGAAATTGAGTTCTCCAATGTTGAATCCTCTGGGCTGTAGGCTGCCCAGGCGGAAGATGAGGTGCTGTTCCTCCAATGTGCAGTTTGATTTGTTGTGGCAATGGAGAAGGCCAAGGGTGGTCATGTTGGAAAAGGAGTGGGAAGGGGAATTAAAATGGGCGGTGACTGGGAGGCCCGGTCAACCCCTGCAGGCCTGGCTGAGATGCTCAGCGAACTGTTACCTAAGTTTACGTTTGGTCTCCCCAGTGTAGAGAAGACTGTATTGGAAGCACCGGATACAGTAAACTAGGTTGGAGGAGAGGAAGGTGAACCTCTGTCTCACCTTGAAGGACTATTTGGGGCCCTGGAGGGGTGGTGTGCTGGCAGGTTTTGCATTTTCTCTGGTTGCAGGGAAAGGTACCTTGGATTTCAGGTGGGGCTGGTGGGGAGAGTGGTGCAAACCAAGGATTGGTGATGGAAATGGTCCTTGCGGAAGGCAGAGACAGGTGGGGAGGAGAAGATGTCCTTGATGGTGGGGTCTAGTTGGGCGATGTGTTGGATGCGGAAACTTATGGGGTGGCAGATGAGGACAAGGAGACTCTGTCTTGTGTTTGGGACAGGTTAGAACAGTGAAATGGGGAATGGAGGTGGTGTGGTGGAAGCCTGTCTTGGTGACAGGGGTAGGGGAAAGCACGTTGTTTGAAATAGGTGGATATCTGGGATGTTTAGGAGTGGAATGCCTCCTTGTCCAAGTGGATGCAGTGGAGGCGGAAGAATTTGGAGAACAGGATGGAGTTCTTGCAGGATACTGGTTGGAGGAGGTGTAGTCCAGGTAGTTGTGAGAGTCTGTGGGTTCATAGTAAACGTCCATCTGGACACTGTTGCTGGAGATGGAAATGGAGAGGTCAAGAAAGTGAGGGCTTTGTGGAAGTTGTGGGCGAAGTCAATGAACTGCTCCAGATCATGAAGTTTATCGACTTTGCCCACAACTTCTTCCCCACCCTCAAATTTACTTCATCTATCTTGGACACCTCCTTCCTCTTTCCGGACCTCCTAGTCACCGCCCATTTTAACTCTCCTTCCCGCTCCCTTTCTGACATGACCATCCTTGGTCTCCTCCTTTGCCACAAAGAATTAAACAAAGGGGCGGGCATGGTGGCTCAGTGGTTAGCACTGCTGCCTCATATCACCAGGGTTCCAAGTTCGATTCCAGCCTCGGGCGACTATCTGTGTCGAGTTTGCACATTCTCCCAGTGTCTGAATAGGTTTCCTCCGGATGCTTTGGTTTCCTCTGGTACAGGTTAGCTAAATTGGCCGTGCTAAATTGCCCATAGTGTTAGGTGCATTAGTCAGAGGGAAATGGGTCTGGGTGGGTTACTCTTCAGAGGGTCGGTGTGGACTGGTTGGGTCGATGGGCCTGTTTCCACACAGTAGGGAATCTAATCTAATCTAAATGACAAATTGGTAGGACAACACCTCCTCTTCTGCCTAAGCAGCCTACAACCCGGAAGACTCAACATTAAGTTCTCCAATTTCAAATAACCTCCCTTCCCAGCCCCTCCCCCTCCCTTCCATTCCTGTCAGCCACCTACCGGAGTCATCCCTCCCATCGACCTATCAGGTCATACCCTCTACATTTATTCTTACCTCACCACCCTGCCCCTTTATCTGCAGCTACCCTTAAACCCACTCATAGGCTTGAAGAAGAGTTACACTCGAAAGGTCGACTTCTCTACCTCCTGATGCTCCCTGGCTTGCTGTGTTCTCCCAACCTCCTGCTTGTTGACCACCATTCAATCATGGCTGATAAGCTTCTCAATTCCATTCCCCTGCTTTCTTCCCATAACCCTCGATCCTCTGGATACTCAAGAACCTATTATCTCACTGTTAAATATACTCAATGACCTGGCTAAGCTTATATGTTAAGTTTTCATTCCCGGGACCATTCTCGTGAACCTCCTCTGAACACGCTCCAGGCCAGTACATCCTTCCTGAGATATGGGGCCCAAAACTGCACACAATACTCCAAATGTGGCCTGACCAGAGTTATAGAGCCTCAGAAGTACATTTCTCCTTTTATATTCGAGTCCTTTCAAAGATGGCATTGACCTACCTAAATACTGACTCCATCTGCAAGTTTGCCTTGAGGGAATCCTGGACTAGAACTCCCAAGTCTCCTTGCACTTCAGACTTCTGAATTTTCTCCTCATTTAGAAAATAGTATATGCCTCTATTCTTCCTACCAAAGTGCATGACCTCACATTTTCCCATATTTTACTCCACCTGCCACTTCTTTGCCCACTCTGTGAACCTGTCCAAATCCTTCTGCAGCCTCCCTGCCTTCTCAATGCTACTTATTCCTCTACTTATCTTTGTATTGTCTGCAAACTTAGCCAGAATGCCCTCAATTCCTTCATCTTGATCGTTAATGTATAAACACCTTGCGAAACACCACTTGTCACTGGCTGCCATCCTGAGATGGACCCTGTTATCCCCACTCTCTGCTTTCTGCCAGACAGCCAAGCTTGTATCCATGCTAGTACCCTGTCTCTGACACCATGGGCCCTTATCTTACTCAGTAGCCTTCTGTGTGGACTCTTGTCAAAGGCCTTCTTGAAGTCCAGGCAGATAACATCCATTGGCTATCATTGGGGAAGTAACAAGCATGTTAGATCAGAGAATTCTAGCAGATTTGTCAAGCATGACCTTCCCTTGATGAAACCATGCTGACTTTGCCCTATTCTACCATACATTTCCAAGTATTGAGAAATCTCATCCTTCACAATGGATTCCAGGATCTTACCCATGAGGATCGACTAATTGATCCATAATTTTCCCTCTTTTGCCACCTTCTGCACTAACTAAATCAATAACAGAGAACATTGGTGTGCAAACCTTGTGTCAATGGCAAAGAATTAAAAGGGAACCAAAGAGAAAGAAAGCAACTCAACTATTGTCCATACAGTGTGGCACCCAGGACTTTACACAATACTCCAGCTGAGATCAAATAAGTATTTTATACAAGTTCAACATCACTTCCTTGCTCTGATACTCTATTCCTTATTAGTAAAGCCCTGGATGCAGATTCATGAAATTATTTTTCCACCTGCCTGCCTTTTCAATGATTTATACACATTTATACTACAGGACAATCTGCTCCTACATCTCCTTTAGAATCGTACACATTTTTTTAAAGTTGTGTTTCAATATTCTTTCTTCCAAAATACATTACTTCGATAAATTGTGACAAGTTTATGGTAGTGGACTAGAAATCAAACCTCCAAATATTTCCCATTTACCTTCCTGATAAACTCCAGTTAAAAGAAAACACTCACCAGGTTTCTGTACAGAGGAACCTTGATTATCAGAACGAGATGGGCAGTCACTATTTTGTTCGGATAATTGATGATTCAGTTAATTGATTCAATGCCTCTCCTCTGGGGCTCAGAGTTTTCTGAAGTTTCCTTTTTCCTCACTCTGCCTGCCTTGCTCCCTCCCTCCCTCCCTCCTTCTCTCTCAAGGTTTGTTTCTGAGCAGACACACACTTGTGTGTAAGGGACCTGCAGCATTGCTGATGCTTTCTCCCGAACCCCTCAATCGGTTCAATAAGATGAATGCAGCGAGCACTTGCTCAGTCCGCTCCCTGTTCGGGAGTCTAGGCAGCAGCACACCGCGTGTAAGTCCTGCCCACCAACCCTGGCCAACCCTGCCCCCTGCACCACTGTCTGCCTCCCTCCGGGGCAGCCAGACTGCACACCAATAGTAAGACAGCTGCTGCCTTTGGGGGGTGAGTCTCAAAGTAGCACACACACACAACGTTTTTACTGCAACTTTTTGACAAGTTCCACCTTTGACAATGTTGGAGAAATTATCTGGGGAAGTGGCGTTCAGGGTACACCCATGTAGAACTTCAGGGAAAGTGTGGTGGGGGCGAGAGAGAGAAACGGCGGACAGTCATTCATTTGGAGACGGTGCCTGGGCTCCCATTGATGTCCAGGACTGTTCTCAGCAGCATTTCAGTAAGCCGGGTTCATCTTGAACAGGCACGATCACTGTTGAAACGCCTCTTTGAATTTGTCCTTTCACTGTCTTTGACAGTGTTTTATTCCTCCTTCAGCAGGGGATTTGCTGGGAAAATTGAGTGGGAAAACTACTAGGTATTACAAGTACCTCCATACATGAGAGAGAGAAAGAGACATAGAGCGTTTTCTGTTTTTCTTTCTTTGCAGGCTATGTGAATGTCTGCTGCCTTGGTCTCTTAGAAACCATAGTAATTTGATCAGGAGTCAATCAAAATATTGTTGTCGAGCAGTTTTCCTAAGTTCAAAATTCATAAGCTTTGTGGTCTCTGTTTCTGCTCTCTGTTCCAGGAAAAAACAAAATTGTATACAAATCACAAGGTACTCCAGTAAGAATGATTTTAAAACTACAGCAATCTCTTTGCACAGTTCCCTTAGCCTAAAGTACTAAGTTAATTGTTGTAATCCACAGTGTGAAGCTAAAATGAAATAAAAAGTAGTTTTTACATGCTTCTCTGCATTGAACTTCGTCTGCCATCAATATGCCTACTCCACTGACTTGCCTCTGACCTTTTTGAAGTTCAAAACTGACTTCCTCACAGTTTACAATGCTTTCAAGTTTTGTACCACCGGCAAACTTTGTAATTGTTCTCTACGCACTAAGATCTAAATCATTAATATGTATTCGGAAAAGTAATGATCTGAACAACCAATCCTGGTAAACTTCAAGCTTCCTTCAGCCTGAAAAAGATCCATGGACCACTACTCTCTGTTTTGTATCACTCAGCCAATTTTGGATGCATGTTGCTCCTGTCCCTTTTATTCCATATGGTATAACTTTTCTCAAAACTGTGTTATGTATTGAACATCTTCTGAAAGTCTATGAACACTACAAGAAGGTATTACCCTCATTGACCTTTTTTGATAAACCTTGAAAAAACCCCAGAAAGTTAGTTAAGCACATTTTCCCATTTAGTCATCCATGTTGACTTGTCCGAATAAATACTTGTTTCTAGAAGCTTAACCACGATTAAGTTAAGCTGAATTATCTGCAATTGTTGTAATTATTCCTTACAATCTCTTTTTGAGTGAGGTTGTGATGTTTTCAATCTTCCAGTCTCTGATATCTCCCGAGTCTGGGGAAGACTGAAAGATTATGAGCAGTGCTCCTGCAATTACACTCTCTCTGACAAACGAGGACATCATAGACTGGTAAACTTCCTCTTGAAGAATCCAAAGTCACACGATACCAGCTTATACTCCAACAATTTGAAATCACAAGCTTTTTAAGTGCTGCTGTGTTGTCAGGTAAAGTGCAGAGTGGTACATTGGCACAGAACTTATAGCAGAGAGATCAAAACATCATAATAATGGTGTGAGTGGAGTGTCAATATGTTGAATAATAAGTCTCTGCAGATGATCAAAAATATCAGATGGTGGAAGTAGTGTCAACAGCTGAATAGCAAGTGATGGGGATGACCTATAATCCGATTAATTCAGGCAGAGAGATAATTACAGAAAGTTAAAAATTAGACAAACTAAATGGCTGGAGTAACATGATAGGAAAAAGAATTGCATATAGAGGGTCAACCAAAGTAACAAGTAATCCAAAACTGTACAAACTAATCAGATCAGTCTCATTCTTAGACACACACATTGCCATCAAGGACGGAAACCTCTTACCTCACTCTACTACATGTCCATGGATGAGCTCACTTCTCTAGCCGCCACCCTAAACATGTTAAAGAAGCCATACTCTATGGACAAGCCTTACATATACACCAGATCTGCTCAGATGAGGAGGAATGCGACAGATAAAGACGCTGAAAGATGCCCTCCTAAGAATGGGATGCGATGCTCAACTCATCAATCGTCAGTCCTAACGTGCCACAGCAAAAAACCGCAATGAACTCCTCAGAAGACAGACACAAGACAGGACCGATAGAGTACCCTTCGTCATCCAATACTTCCTGGAGCAGAGGAACTATGCCATGTTGTTCGCAGCTGTCAACATGTCATTGATGAGGATGAACATCTCACCAGGGTCATCCCTAAACCTCCACTTCTTGCCTTCAAACAACCACCAAATCTGAAATAGATCTTCATGTGCAGCAAGCTACCCAGCCTTGAGGACAACACAACCCTTCCACAGAAACCTCTGCAAGACATATTGGAACATCGACATGAATACTACCTTCACATGTGGGAACACTACCCACTATGTACAAAGCCAATGTTGGCTGGCTGTCAGTTAATTGTGACAGGGTAATTTAATGGAGCAAGAGAAAGCACTTAACATGTTTCCTCTTATGCCGCCATCATCCCTCTGCCCTATATGAAACTAAATGTATGTATCTTTCACCCATCTACATGGAGCACTAGATTGCAAAGAACTATATTGTTGTTCTCCTCAGGAGCTGATTTACATAGTAGATTTACCAGATTCATCTAATTTCTGGAGGAATGAAAGGCTTTTCATAATACTCAGTTCTATTTGTGAAATCTCAATATTCAAAGAAATAAAGAAATAACATCTTCCACATATACTCAAGGTTATGGTGTAAAGCCTAAGATATACAAAAGTGTTCTAATTGTTTTTTAAATGCAAATATGTTTTTAGAATGCCAATGACTTTTGAGTATAGCATTTAAATTAAACAAAATATTTTAAACTTTTATTGTTTGGCAAATAATTGTGTTAAGCATGTAAAATATATCACACAAAGCAAACCTTCTGTAGATCTATTGCTGTTCTTGTAGTTAAAACACTTCATCAGTTTATTTAAATTAAAATAACTGAGGAGCATTACTATAGTAGTAAAGTAAATGCTAATTATAGAAACAAGTACAGGTCTACTTGGATAGGAGTAGCACACACTGAGGCATATGAACATTCATTTGCAGATGTTAGGGTTTAATATTCCTGATGAAGGCTTATGTCCGAAATGTTGACTGTCCTGCTCCTCAGATGCTACCTGACCTTCTGTGCTTTTCCAGTGCCACACTTTTCAACTTTAACATACCTTGGGAAAGTATACAGAAATCCTTTGACCAGTGCTATAATGTTTATGCGTGATGAGAGGTTACATGTAATGACATATTTCTCAATTCAAATAAATTACAATTGTGACTGCAATAACACATTTTTCTCTTTTCTTCTACATGCAGGAACGGGTGGAATATCTCTTTCTCATCATTTTCACAGTGGAAGCATTTTTGAAAGTAATAGCTTATGGGCTTCTGTTTCACCCTAATGCGTACCTCAGGAATGGCTGGAATTTACTAGATTTCATTATAGTGGTTGTAGGGTGAGTACAGATTTATTTTTGTCATCAAACTTATTTTTGTCATTTAGGGGAGGCGATGGCCTAGCAGTATTATCATGGGACTGTTAACCTAGACTGGAGTTTGAATCTTGCCATGCTAATTGGTAGAGTGTGAATTCAATGAAAATCTGGAATTAAGAGTCTAATGATGACCATGAATCGATTGTTGATTGGTGGATAAAAAATTTGGTTCACTAATGACCTTTAGAGAAGGAAACTGCTATCCTTACCTACATGTGGCTCCAGATCCACAACAATGTGGTGACTGTTATTAGGAATAGACAATAAGTGCTCATCTAGCCAATGAAACCCTCATCCCATGAATATAAAAGAAGAAGTTGCTTTCCTGCTACTTTTTTGGTTCTGAATTAGGCTACATTTTGCAGTAGGATCGAGTTGTAAGTTTTAAAAAAACCAACTTGTCATATACACTGACTTTAGTAAGGTGTTTGATAAGGTTCCTCATGGTAAACTAATGGAGAAAGTGAAGTCACACAGAGTGCAGAGTGTTCTATTTCAGCGGATAGAGAACTGGTTGAGCAACAGGATATAGAGAGTAGTAGTTGAAGGGAGTTTCTCGAAATGGAGAAAGGTGATCAGTGGTGTTCCACAGCGATCAGTGCTAGGGCCACTGGTGTTTGAGATATACATAAATGATCTGGCAGAGGGCATTGTTGGTCTGATCAGTAAGTTTGCAGGTGACACGAAGGTTGGTAGAGTAGCAGAAAGCATAAGGGACTGTCAAAGAATACAAGAGAATGTAGATAGACTGGAGAGTTGGGCGGAGAAGTGACAGATGGAGTTCCGTCTGGGCAAATGTGAGTTGATGCAGTTTGGGAAGTCTAATTCTAGAGCGAACTATGCTGTAAAAGGAAGAGCCTTTGGAAGAGTTGATGAGTAGAGAGATCGGAGTCCTGAAAGTGGCTGCACAGGTGGATAGAGTGGTCAAGAAGGCATATGGAATGTTTGCCTTCATCGGACAGGGTATTGAGTGTAAGTGCTGGCAGTCATGTGAAAATTGTACAAGACATTGGTTCGGCCACATTTAGAATACTGTGTACAGTTCTGGTAGCCATATTACCAAAAGGATATGGATGCTTTGGAGAGGATGCAGAAAAGATTTAAGAGGATATTGCCTGGTATGGAAGCTGCTAGCTATGAAGAGAGGTTGAGTAGGTTAGGATTTTTTTCATTAGAATAAAGGTGATTGAAGGGGAACCTGATTGAGATCTACAAAATCATGAAGGGTATAAACAGGGTAGATAGAGATAAGCTTTTTCCCAGGGTGAGGGATTCAATAACGAGAGGTCATGCGTTCAAGGTGAGAGGTGGAAAGTTTAAGGGGGATACACACGGAACGTATTTTAACAGATGATGGTAGGAGCATTGCCAGCAGAGCTGGTAGAGGCAGGCACAGTAGATTCACTTAAGGTGTGTTTAGACAGATGCATGAGTGGGTGGGAGCAGAGAGATACAGATCCTTAGGAATTGGATGAGAGGTCTAGACATTGGACTGTAAATTTTCTTTGTTCTTTATTCTTTGTTTGGACGTTCTTTTGAATGCCATCACAGCCTGAGCCAGAGGTACACTCCCATCATGCCACTTGACCTTCTATTGTTTGAGTTATGTGCAGACTTCTACTCAGGGATGCCCAACCTGATTCACCAGCATAATTTGCCTGGAAATAGTCAATTAACTGGGCAGGACCATGATCCTGGTGGATTACATTTAAGAATAGCAGGTAAACTGCACTGAAGGGATGGGGCGAGGGGATGGTAGTGGTGATGACGGGGGGAGGTAGGTGTTGTGGTGTGGAAGGGCGTGGTTAGGAGGTGGCATCTTGAACACATAAGATTGCTATCAGCTGCAGGGAGGGGAGTTGCTCTGAAAGTGGGTTGATGTCTTTAAAGGCATCTAAAAATGTAAGAACCCTCTAAAGGTTTCCAATTGTTTTAAAAAAAAAACAAGTGAGACCAGAATGCCTTTGAGGAAATCCCACCACAGGATGGTCTAATGATCATTGTTGCTCCAGAATTGGGTTCTGGTGGTTAAAGGATACATTATTCGCCTCTAGAGATGAAAAAATATCCCTTAAATGGTCCTATGCATTTGAGCAGACTGACCTACTCACCTCTGTGAAATCCTCCAGAGATATAAATGCATCAGGGCCATCCTGATGCAATTCCCTTCTAAATATCTGCTGTCACCAAACTTCTTCCCATTCCAATCACCTTACCCAAGAACTGGCCCCACCAACCACCATCACCACCCTGCCTTCGCACAGATGGGATATGCAATCCAATGTTTCAGATCTTTGACCTTCCAACAGATCTTAAATGTAAACGGTTTTACTCTTTGTAGATGTGACTAGGCTAACATGGTACAAGGGTTTCTGTTTATTTTTTGTTTCAAATTACCAAAGTTTGCAGTAGTTTACTTGTATGTTAGTTCTGATACTGATTTGGGGATATTAAAGCATAGTGTTATTTATTATTGTCTTAAATATGTAATTACTGGCAATGTATAGGTTGTGAAATTAAGTTTGAGATCCAGGTAAACAACAAAAGATATCTTCAATTTTTACTATTGCCCTAAATCATGAACTGGGAAAGTGCACATCAGAATTGTAAACATTAAATTTTACTTTATTTTATGTCCAAAGTCTGTTACTTTATATAGGGAAATGACAAAAATTATTTACACAAAAGTCATGGCTGAAATGGAACTTATTTTCAAATTAGGGTATTTACAAATAATTTAAAGCACACTCACGTACTTAATATTATGTCACACCTTCCCACATTTCCCCTTTATAAAGATGTATCAAAGTGTATGCATTTATAATTAATTAATTATCTATAAGTGGAAATATTCCTTTTTTTTAATAGATATTTTTATTAGAAATTTAACATTTTTACAAGTTTACAGAAATAAACAAAACTCTCAGATATAAACATTGATATACAATTAGCTCAAATATACAATAGCCAAAATTTAACAAAAAAACAAAACATCAAAAAAAAACCGAAAAGAAAAAAAACAAACAAACAAAACTCAACTATCTACTAATCTAACCTACAACTAACCAGAGCGTATATTTAAGTCTCTTACATGCTCGGGATGTGTTAACATCAGATATGATAAAACCCGTATTCGTGCGGGATTCCTCCCCAGAGGGGCCGCGGACCAGCCAGGTTTGTAATCTCAATTAAATAAAAGCCCTTGGTAGGATAGCCGAAATATCTGTATTTATGTAATTCAAAAAGGGCTGCCATATTTTATAAAATAATTCGGTCTTTCGGTACACCATATTTGTAAGGAAGTCAAGGGGAATACATTCCATAATTAGTCTGTGCCAATTTGAAAGTCCAGGGGGGCCCTCAGCCGCCCAGTTCACCAAAATATTTTTCCTTGCACAGAAAGAAAGAAAGAATAGAAAATAGTCTCTTCCCATACGTGTCCAGGGAGGGAAAGTTCGAAAAGCCCAAGAGGAGAGATACGGGGTCCACTTTAATTTCCGTTCCTAAAATTTCTATCAGGGTACTTGCTACTTTAGTCCAATATCCACGGATCTTATGACAGGTCCATAAGCAATATACAAGAGTGCCCACCTCTATTTTGCATTTAGGACACATTGGAGATGCTCCTGCCTTAAATTTTGCCAATCGAACCGGTGCTATATGGGCCCTATGAAGTATCTTCAGCTGGATAGCCTGGGTTCTGTTACAAATAGTAATTCTTCTAGCATTTTCCCAGATATCATTCCACGTTTCTGTGGAGATTTCTAGTCCCAGATCCTGATCCCATGTTTTAAGCAGATTATCCAAATCTCCCGATACTTCATCATGTAGTAAATAATAAATA
>NC_057728.1:23893290-23902008 GCF_004010195.1 Chiloscyllium plagiosum
AGTCTTGGGAGGAGCACTATAGACTCAGTCTTACTGGGTCGCCGCCATCTTGGATCCCCCCGGAAATATTCCTTTAAATGTTCTCATAATTCCTTTATTTAAATTCAGGGCAATGGTAGAGTGCGGTTGCCTAATATCTTATACTTTTGGTAAGGATAATATTCCTAACACTAGGGGTGTAACCTTACAAGGATCTGAGTGATGTAGCCTATGGTGAGATATGTGGGTAAGTCAGAAGAGAAGTACAATGATGTCAATCTTGATGTTGTGATCATCTTGCCTCATCTTTTACACTTTCACAAGTTAAATGGTGAGATTCTCATGAGGAAATGGTGATTTATCAGTTAACGCTTAATACTTGGTAAGCTCCTTGTGGCTCAAATTGCCAAATTCACCAAACAAACTTCAGTCAGGAAAACCCAAAGTGAAAATCAGTGCAGATGTTTGGTAGCTTCACTTTTCTGCCTCCTCCAATAAGGTCTCATTCTTACCCACAACCAATCTGTAGAGCAGGGCATGATCAACAACCACCGGTTGTATGCACCCTTCCATCACAAACAAAGGCACTTGACTTTCAGGGGACCATTGCCACCATGCTGGCATCTCTCTAGTGCATTGACAGACTTGTCTAGGAGTGCACACTGGCAACCAGCAGTGTACATCTGCATTGGTTAAGTTACCACAGGGACAAGCACCCAATTAGCATGAACAAAGCTACCTGCCAGGGCTGCTCCCATGCTTTCTCAGCATGCATTCACTTAGCGACTACCAATGTTCATAGCTTGCATCCCTTTCCTTGTCTGTTGTACCTTGGACAGGCAATAGGCACAGTGGTTTAGATTCGAGTGGTGCTAGAAAAGCACAGCAGGTCAGGCAGCATCCGGGGAGCAGGAAAATCAACGTTTGCCAAATAGCTGCGCTATGCATCAGTCCTCAGTGTTCTGCAGTTGGGTTGGAAAGTGCCTGCCCATAGCAAAGGCAACAAAAACAGAAGTTGTTGAGTCCAGTGACCCACTCAAAATATTAATTTTACCTTTTGTCCACAGATGCTATCAGACCTGCTGAGTCTTTCTAGCAATATCTGTTTTTGTTTCAGACTTTCAGTATCTAGAATTCTTTGTTTTATTTTATTGTCATAGTGAAGGCCGTTGACTCTGGAGATTGCATCACATTAGCCAAGTGTTTAACTCTGGACGGGTCAGATATGCCAAAGATCCTCTTGCTAGAGTCTCTCAGCTTGAATTTCCAAGTCTTGAAAGATGGTAGGCAGGATGGAGGTGGAGCTCCCTGAGTGTAAACAATCAAAGGCCCTGTGTGTGTCTCCTCCTCCATGCCACCTGGTACTGCCCTATCTCCTCGACAGTGCACCTGGACTGCAGTCAAGACTTCCCACCCCACTCTTGTCCTGCCTTTGGTCCAGTGGACCAACATCAGGGATGATGCAGATGTATGTGATTCTCTAGGATCCCCTGAAGTGCTGGGCCTGTTTCTACATGGCAGATTGGGAGATAATGAGGATTACAGATCTGGAAAATCAGAATCAATAAAATGTGGAGCTGGAGCACAACAGGTCAAGCAGCATCAGAAGAGCAGGAGAGTCAATGTTTCTGACAGGACCCTTCATCAGGACTCCGATGTCCAGGAGTGGAATTGCTCATCCCGGGAGCAGATATGGCAGAGGCGGAGGAGTTGGGAGTATGGAATCACATTTTTGCAGTGGGGATGGTGGTAGGAGGAGGTGTAGTCAAGGTAGCTGTGCGGTGGGTTTGAAATAGACGTTAGTGCTAAGTTGGTTGCCGGAGATGGAGATGGAGACAGAGAGGGCCAGGAAGGGGAGAGAAATGTCAGAGATGGTCCAGATGAATTTGAGGTCAGAGTGGAAGGTGTGGATGCAGTTGGTAAACCGTTCGAGCTCCTCATGGGAGCACAAGCAGCACCGATACAGTCATCAATGTAGTGGAAGAAAAGGTGAGGAATGGTGCTGGTGTGGCTGCGGAAGAGGAACTGTGCAACGTATCCTACAAAGAGGCAGGCATAGCCCGGACCCATGAGGGAACCCATAGCCAACCCTCTCATTTGTAGGAAGTGGGAGGATTCAAAGGAAAAGTTGTTAAGGGCGAGGACCAGTTCCGCCAAATGAATGAAAGTGTTGGTGGAGGGGGCTGGTTGGGTCTGCAGGAGAGAAAGAATTGGAGGGATTTTAGGTGCTCCTTGTGGGGGTACAGTGTAGAGAGACTGCATGTCCATGCTGAAGGTGAGGTGTTGAGGGCCAGGGAATTTGAAAGTGATAGAGTAAGTGGAGGGCATAAGTAGTGTCCCAAACGTAAGTGGAAAGGTCCTGGACTAAAGGGGATAGGATGGAATTGAGATAAGAGGAGATGGGTTCAGTGGGACAGGAGCAGTTGGAGACAGTCAGTCGATCGGGGCAGTAAGGTTTGTGGATTTTGGGTAGGAGTTATGAATGGAAGGTGTAGAGATTGTGGATGGGAGATCTTCTGAGGCGATGAAGCTGTTGATGATGTTGGAGATGATGGTTTGGTGACTAGAGGTTGAATCATGATCGAGGGGGAGGTAAGAGGAGCTGTCAGCGAATGGGTGTCTGGCCTCAACGAGGTGGAGGTCAGTCCGTTCCCCCTTGTCAGCTGATTTAATCGTGAGGTTGGGGTTGGAGTGGAGGGCTGTGTTATTGTGAAAGGGAAAGGTTGGGGTGTGTGAGAGGGATGGATAGATTGAGGTGGTTGATGTTGCGATAGCAATTGGAGATGAAGAGGTCAATGGAGGATAGGAGGCCAGGACAGGATGTCCAGGATGATGGAGTTTGTTGGAGGTGGGAGAAGGGGTCTTCAGAGGGTGGATGGGAGTCACTCGAAGAAGGAGGCAAGGAGGTGGAGGCGATGAAATAAAAAGTTAACATCATGGCAAGTGTGAGATTCATTGACATGTGGGTGCAATGGAATGAAGGTGAGTTCTTTGCTGAGGTCTGACCATTCGTCCTCAATGAGAGTGAAGTCTGGGGGATGGGTAAATACCTGGCAGGGCTTGGGGCTGGGGCCTAGTGTTGAGCTGGAGTTGGGGTGAAGTGTGTCTCTGGAATGGGTATATGTGTTTGGGAAGGGTCATGTGATTGGCAGTCACATCATTGATGGTGTAGACGGGAGTGATGTCGGTGGTGGCAACAAAAGTGTAAGTGATCTCATTGACTGTTTAAGCAGAAGTGATGATTAAATGTCCTGCTGAAGGTTTCTGCCTGAAACGTTGACTGTCCTGCTCTTCTGATGCTGCATGACCTGCTGTGCTTTTTCCAGCTCCAAATTTTATTGACTCTCGATGGCAGACATCACCTATCTATGGAGGTCGACAAATAGTTGCCATACTGGCTGTATTGTTCCAGCTACTGAATAATAATGGCCAATGATTTACAGGACTGGTTGTATTGTTCCAGCTTGTATGGAGAGCAGACAGGAAAGTAATGGAGTGTGGGCAAAAAGTGGAGTTGAGGCCAAGGTGAAATGAAATCAACCATGATCGTATCAAGTGGTGGTGTAGACTCAAAGGACTGAGTTGCCTTTTCTTGCTCATATTTATTTTGTTCTTAGCAATAGGGTGGTGTGTCACACACACCCTGCCACTCCTGCTTCTCCCTTTGCAATTCTACAAAGTGCCTGATTGTTGAGACCGCAGGGACCTCTCCTGTCAGAGGCTGAACAGATGCCTGGTCTCTGTCATTCCTCTGAATGCCAGTGGCCTGGGGTGTTTCTCCCTCACCCAACAACAGTTGGTGCAAGGTCCTCAGCAATTTCTAGTCGTACACTCAGTTCATCTATCAATCCCATTGACACTTTAGTATCAAAGTTGAAGGGGAGGCCCAGGGATGTTGATGTTTCCTGGACACTGTTGTTTGCAGAAGTCAAGGATGTGCCCTCAGAGGAGATGGATCACTTTCTGCAAATTGAATTAGGACACTGGCTGCACCTGTAAGACACGAGGCAGAAAGCATTGCGGCCTCTGTTTAGAAATGGTGCTTGATGCATGACACTGACCACCTGGCTAATATCATGTTTCAGTGCAATGACAGATGGTGCTCATTCAACGGTCAGCTCCTGGATACCTCTGCATCCCTCAGGAGCAGTACCAATCCACTCCTGTGACAGCAAGAATTCTCTCCTCAACTAGAATATAGACACTAATATCAGGTACCCACCCCACCTGTATAATGTCACTCCACCTTGGAGTTATGGGCTGTCTCCTCCTTTGTAAAGGGTACAAATGAGTAAGATTCAAGTGGATGGCATGATAGTTAATGGTGATGCGTAATGGGGGAAATGTCTTGTTGTTCTGAGGGAGTGAGGACAGTGCGAAGGGGATGCAGGATTGGTGATTTGCAAGAATGGAGGCTAAACAGTGTGAGTGAATTTGTTGCATGAAACAGAGTAGGTGTAAGAGCGTGACCCTTGGTGGAATGTGGGTGTAATGGCAAAGACAGAGTGAGTGTATGGTAGCAGACAGCAGAATATGGTACTTAGTGGTGAAGTGAAGAAAGTTCTTCATGCAGCACTGCAGCCCAGTCTTCCTCACCTTCAAGACAGCATTGACTCAGGGAGCAATCTCTTTCCAGGTTGGCATGGTACTGTGCTTCAGCCTTCTCTGCTGGCCCTTTGGGAAAAGAATAGCCCTCCTCTGCACCACACTGTTGACGAGGGCCTCCAGGGTCCTATTAAAGAGCTGCAGCACCAACTTCTCAGCCATCACTCCTCAGTCTCCAAAAATGAGCTGGGCTGCTGCCAAATGCCAACTTTCTTTCATGTGTGCAGCAGACTTTGAAATGTGGTAGATGCAAGGGATTTTGGTCTTGAAATTGATATCTGGTAAGTGATACATTGTTCGGGGAACAGCATGTGGTAAGGTGGGGCCAATAATGGCAATTAATGTTACAAATTGTTTTGGTGAGATAACTTGCTCAGCTTCGTGGCAAGAATTATTTCACCAAACTTGATGCAACTTGAACTTAGCCAAAAAATTGTGAAAATTTGGCTCTAAATCTAATATGGGTTTACAGGTACAGGTGAAAAAACTGCAAAAAGAAAGACACGTTTTTATAGAGTGCTTTTCACAACTAAACATCATCTCAAAGCATTTTACAGGCAATGCAATCATTTTGAACTATAATTACTGTTTTGATGTAAAAAAATCGGCAACCAATTTGAGCCAAGCAAATTCCCATAAACAGTAATGTGAAAGTGGCCAGACATGTTCTTTTGTAGAATTTATTGAGGTATAAAAACAGCAGTAACTCCCCTGTTCCTTTTTGATGTAGCGTCATGGGTATCCAACTCAGAGAGCAGATGAGGCCTTGAATTAATGTCTCATCCAAAAGTCACCACCTCCACGCTGCAGCACTTCCTTACTACTGGATTGTTACCACAGAATGTTGTATAGCTGCTCTGAAAAATACTTGACCCCTGCATCTAGGAGGCAGCATACCATCCTGAAGTCTCATTTGTGGCCATTGAAACATCTTAACTATTCACTTGAAATTGAATCTTGTATTGCTACAGCCTGGCATTTCACTTAATTCTTCCTCTCTTATGCAGCAAGGATCAGCCATGGTGCAATGAATTTGGGTGCTGCTACTGTCCTCTGACAGACCATTCCTCCCAAATCTGTTTTACATGAGATTAGCCACAGGGGTTTTTTCCACTGCCTTCCTTGTCCTCTTACTCTGCCTGGTGGTCATCCATTCTCTGCCTGTGGAATCTTAGCCTGTAGAGTGACCACCTCTTTGTACATGCTAATCATGATACTGTCAGCTTTGCAGATGCCCAAAGTTCCAGGTACTTCCCATGTAGAACAGGAGGAGCACACCACAACCTTGAGCTCTCTTTCCACAACTTATCTCTTTAAGTTAAATCCTTTGATTGCCCTTAAAATCATATAATGTTAATTATTCTGGCGCCCTTTTTCTCTATTGCGAAAGTGAGGACTGCAGCTGCTGGAGATTAGAGTTGAGAGTGTAGTGCTGGAAAAGCACAGCAGGTCAGGCAGCAAGAGAATCAACATTTTGGGCAAAAGCCTTTCATCAGGAATGAGGCTGGGGGCCTAGGGTGTGGAAAGATAAATGGGAGGGGGTGGGGCTGAGGGGAAGGTAGCTGAAAGTGTGATAGATGGATGGAGGTTGGGGTAAAGGTGATAGGTCAGTATTGATGCCATGGGTTGGAGGGTCCCGAGGTAGAAAATGATGCTTTCTTCCACTGGCGCTGGAGGAGGCCCAAAACCTGCATGTCCTTGGCGGAGTGGGAGGGGAGGTTGAAGTGTTCAGCCACTGGTCGGTGGGGTTGGTTGGTGGTGGCGTCCTGGAGATGTTCTCTGAAGTGCTCTGCAAGTAGGCGTCCTGTCTCCCCAATGTAGAGGACACCACATTGGGAGCAATGGATACAGTAAATGACATGTGGAAGTGCAGGTGAAACTTTGGATGTGGAAGGCTCCTTTGGGCCTTGGATGGAGGTGAGGGGGGAGGTGTGGGTGCAGGTTTTGCAATACCTGTGGTGGCAGGGGAAGGAGCTGGGAGGGGAGGGTGTATGTTTAGGGGGGAGTGGACCTGACGAGGGAGTCATGAAGGGAACGTTTTTTACGGAAAGCGGATTGCGTGGGGAGGGAAATATATCTCTGGTGGTGGGTCCGTTTGTAGGTGGCGGAAATGGTGGAGGATGTAGCTCTGCACTATCACCCTTATACTCAAAATAAGGGCCTTTTGATCGATAAGCAAAAAAAAGTATAAATACTTTGTTGACCTTGCTCATCCAATCAGTTGCTTCCTCTTGCCCCATTTGAGTTTTTTTAAAATGCTGACATGCAGTCATGTATGGCTGCACTGCTGTTCCTGCAGCTCTGCTGTGCTGCTCCAGACGAGGTTTCCTCTTTCTGTCTAGTCTCTTGTGCTTTCTGATAAACGAGTGTCTGTGTCACATCTTAATCTGATGTTTGGTTTGACCTTGCTGCCTTCAAATCCTTCCTATCCCTCTACCAGCCAATAAACTTATAGACTTCTTGTGATGTCACTCTGTCTTTTATTGCAAAAATAGATAATTTATGAATAAAATATATAAATAAATCCAAAAGGTACACAACAGCTCAGTCCAGACTTTGCAGAAAATACAATGGAATTTGATATTCCTCATTGTTTTTACAATAAGAACTGTTTGTAGGGTTTATAATCTGCTTCACCGCAGCAGTGACTGCAATCACTATTCCCAGGCTGAGGTTGCCTTAAAATGATTCTCTCATCGCTCAGCTGCTTCTCTAGTTGAAAAAGCTACTACAGAATCTATACATCTACAGTACTCTAAAACATGTGCTCGAGTGTGCAGGATCTATCCATCTTGTAGGCAGGAGTTTACCATGATCATATAATTAAGGGCCAATTGGAAGATGGTTCAGAAATTGACATGCCTGAGTAGTTAGGCAGATCTTCAATAATATTTTGTTCACAATCCAATAGAGGCATCAATGGAAATTTTACCCTTGCATTTTTTGTTGATAAGAAACATATATTGCTATCCAAACTGTAGCAAACAAATTAAATCTGTACCTTGGTACAATGAGAAACAGCTGTTTCTGCAGACAAGCATTTATACTTCACAAATGTGGCCCCTATTTAAACAGGACTAAACATCTGGTTTCTGTCAAATTTCATAAACAGCATCATGCTGCACTAATGAAATATATCAAGCTTCTTTTTGGGGAAAAAAGTCCTGGTGCTGGTACAAGAGAACTGAAATAACTTTCTCTGAAATAACAAAATCTTTCACTTATTGTTGGATTGTCCATTGATTGTGGGACGCGATGAAGCCATTTCGCTCATCAAGTCCATGTCAGCTCTCTGTGGAGCAATCCAATTAGTCCCATACACATACTCTATCACTGTAGGTTTATTTAGAGTCACAGAGTTATACAGCACAGAACCAAACCATTACTCACAACTTGTCCTTGCCGACCAGATATCCTAAAATAATTGAGTCCCATTTGCCAGTCATTGGCCCATGTCCCTTTAAAACCTTCTCATATACTCATCCAGATGCCTTTTAAATGTTGTAATTGTACCAGCCTCTATCACTTCCTCTAGAGACAAAAAAATACTGCAGATGCTGGAATCCAAAGTCAGTAGGCTGGGGGCAGGAAAAACACAGCAAGCCATGCAGCATCAGGAGGTGGAGAAGTCGACATTTTGGGTGTAACCCTTCTTCAGGACTGGGAGTTGGTGTAAGGGGAACTGCAGATAAAGTGGGTGAAGTGGGGATAGGTGAAGACAGGCTGAGGGTACAACCTGGTTGGACGATGGGAGGAATGAATCCGGTCAGTTGCTGGGAGGAGTGGAAGGGAGGATGAGGGGCTGGGAAGGGTGTCAGGGGACGGGAGGGGAGTCTATTTGAAATTGGAGAACTCAATGTTGAGTCCTCCACGCTGTAGGATGCCCAGGCGGAAGATGAGGTGTTGTTCCTACAATTTGTGGTTTGGTTCTTTGCGGCAATGGAGGAGGCCAAGGTCTGGTCAACACCTGCGGACCAGGCTGAGATGCTCAGCGAACTGTTACCTAAGTTCACGTTTGGTCTGGAAGATCACAGTGGGAGCACCTGATGCAGTAAATTAGGATGGAAGAGAGGCAGGTGAACCTCTGTCTCACCTGGAAGGACTGTTTGGGGCCTGGATGGAGATGTGACGGGG
>NC_057728.1:23902619-23918154 GCF_004010195.1 Chiloscyllium plagiosum
GGGGGGGGGGGGGGGGTTTAGAACAGTGGAACGTGGAATGAAGGTGGTGCATTGAAGGGCTGTTTGGATGTCAGGGTGGGGGGAAAGTACATTGTTCGAAATAGGTGGACATCAGGGATGCTTGGGAGTGGAATGTCTCCTCATCCTAGCAGATGTGGCGGAAGTGGAGGAATTGGGAGAACAGGATGGACTTCTTGCAGGATGCTGGGTTAGAGGAGGTATAGTCCAGATAGTTATGGGAGTCTATGGGTTTGTATTAAACATCTGTCTAGAGACTGTTGCTGGAGATGGAAATGGAGAGGTCAAGAAAGGGAAGGGAAGTGTCTGAGTTGAACCAAATTAAACTGAGGGTGGGATGAAAGTTGTGGGCGGAAAATGAACTGCTCCAGTTCAGTCCTCCACTTCCTCTGGCAATTCATTCTATGCATGCACCACCCTCTGCATGAAAAAGTTCTCGGTTAGGTCCCTTTTAAAATTTTCCCCTCTCGCAACCTACACCCTCTACTATTGGATCCCCCTACCCTGGAGACTTGAATTATTCTCCCTATCTATGCCCCTTTTATAAACTTCTATAAGTTCACCTCTCAGCTTCCAACGATCTAGGGAAAACAGCCCTGGCCTATTCAACCTCTTCCTATAGCTGAAGCCATCCAATCCTGGCAACATCCCTGTAAGTCTTTTCTGAACCCTTTTGAAGTTTCATGACAGCTTTGTATGTCTTTTCTAAACCCTTTTGAAGTTTCACAACATCCTTCCTGTAGCAGAGAGACCAGAATTGAACACAGTATTCCAAAAGTGGCCTAACCAATGTCCTATACAGCTGCAACATGACTACCCAAGTCCTCTACTGAATGCAATGACCAATGAAGGCAAGCGTACCAAATGCCTTCTTCACAACCCTGTTTACCTGCGACTCCACTTTCAAAGAACCATGAACGTGCACGCCAAGGTCTCTTTATTCGGCACCACTCCCCAGGACCTTACTATTAAGTGTATAAGTCCTGCCCTAATTTGTCCATACCAAAACTTTTGTTAAGCATCCAATTAGTTTCCTTTCAGAAAGCAGATAATTAATTGGCTGCAATTACATTGGTATTTTTACACTGAGATTTAGTTGAATCAGTAAATTTAAATTACTCAGTTTCCACGATGGGATTTGCATTCATGATTTAAGTTTATAAGTGCATTCTCTGGATTACTAGTCATCTAACATCACCAGGAAGCTATCATTCCCTTAAAATTCCACAAATTTAGTCAACTAATGGAATTTAAATTCTCCAATTGTTGGGATGTGACTTGGACTGACATGTCCAGATTACCAATTCAGACCTCAGAATTATTCACCCAGTAGCATAACTATTATGCCACTATACAATATTCAGTAGCCCACTAGTTTCTTTCCCTGTTTCCTGGGCCTCTAATCATTTGGGTTTCAAAGCGCTGAGCTGGCATAGACCTAGGATAGGCTACAATCCAAACCTTCTAGCATCAGATGTCGAGTGAAGCAAGATATATCTGTGCTGATAGTATGCTGGGTCCTGACTTGGCGAACACCCATGTCTGGGACCTCATTGGCTTATAAGGATGGATGCTGCCTCATTAAAGCTACCCATAAACATTAATGAAGTGCAAGTTCAGAACTAACTGAGTTTCTGTCGTTTCCTACTATTGATATGAATCTGCCAAAGAGTTTCAGGTCTCTTTTCTTCAGAATGTAGAATTGAAAGTATCTTCTTTCCCCCTGTAGACCACTGTTTCACGTACAGATCAATCTTGATCGTCAATAGCATTAACAAACCTTCTAGATTATTTCTGTGCCATCTACAGCTGAGTAAAATGGAACTGATTATGAATGTCTCCATAATTCGTCAATTGTGTGGTAACAGCCTGAATATTTTGTCACTTCACATTTTATTGAAAAATGTGACATTAGAGAAAGCACAGCAGGCCAGGTAGCATCAGGGTTAAACCGGAAACGTTGACTTTCTTGCTCCTAGGATGCTGCCTGACCTGCTGTGCTTTTTCCAATGCCACAGTTTATCGACTCTGACTCTCCAGCATCTGCAGTTCTTGCGATCTCCTAGTTCACATTTTGCTCCATTGATGCTGATGCCTCATCTATAGTGGGATCCAGATTAGACAGCCAGGGTGGCTGACTGTTTTAGGCAAGATGGCACGTGATATTCAAATTGGCGCCATATTATATATCCTCCTCGCAGTTGTGAGGCACTGATATTTGACAGTCAAGTTTGGAATTCTCACAACTACTTGTCTGCTGAGTCTTTCTGATCTGATGCTCCATTAAAATCTCACGATGAACATCCTAAACAGCCCAAGGATGTATTGCTGCAGACAAAAAAATCATCAATTTCACCTGGTTGCATTGGAGCTTAGACTATCTCAGTGAGTGTAGAAGGCTAGTGTAAGGCTATGGAATTTCAATGAACGATAATGCCGAAGCCCTTGGCCAATAATCTTTGGTCATGATGCTGAAATCTGGTTTGCATTGTAAGGGCAAAGTTCATCCACTCTTTTCTTTATTTGAGTTCCTTTTTTCTCTGTAACTAAAATCTCACATTTGTTTTTGTATTTGTCCAATTGATTGGGCAATGACTAGCTGTAGGTGTCCAATGGGTGCTGTGGACAGAGTAGCAATGACTTAGAGTGGTATTTAGGTGAGATGTAGCTATGGGCAGGTGAAATTTTTGGCATGGTGGTTAAACAGCAATTAGAGTAAGAGAATTGAGTTGCATCTGTGAGAGACTGTCAGCCATGTTGGCCAGGTTCTATGGGCAGAGTAACATTGGGGTTGCTGTGCCATAATGTTGCCAGTAAAGGGCAATGCAGGATTGCTAAAATATGTCTGGACACACAGCAGCCTTTCAAAAATGGAATGGGCCCAAGGGATAGCAATCTTTTGGCAAATAGCCATTAAATGTCAAGATGTTTTGGGAGCAGTGTACAGTAAGATAGGGTGAAAATCAGATGTGAGAAACACTGTACAGAAAGGGAAGTTAATGAATGAGGCAAATTTGATAAGGATTGCAGCAAATAACCCTCCAAAAATTTCACTACACCTTGAACTCAGCCAAAAATAGTAAGAGTTAGCCTTGGCATTGTGGCTTCCTTCTGGAAGCAAGATCCTACTTTCAGAACTAGACACTTAAGAATTGACACTGAGAAAGGTTTGGATAATCTATAAACATGCGCAGATAACCATTTCTTTTCTCCACAAATTTTAAAGGCATGTGAAATGTGACATAAATTTTGAAAGGATGGTTATTCAATACAATATACAACAGAAATTAACTGAGTAGTTAAGATTTTAAAAATCTATTTGGAGATTCCAAACTGTATGCTTGCCTGCAAATTGTTGGACAGTACCAAGGTGTCAAACTATGCACACTTCAAAAATTAACTGGAGTTAGATATTTAGAAAGGAACAGATTTTTGGAACAGATGACAGATGCTTTAAAAAAAAGTCCTAGGTAAATATTCATTCCAACTAGCTGCCGCCTCATTGTTCTCCAATTTTTGACCTAAAAGAATAAACTATTTTTAAACAGTAGACCCTCGTTCTGACTCTCAATATCTTCAATGAAGTTGATCCTCACTCTTCCACGCTCTAGTGGAAACAAGTTCAATCTGTAAGTCTTACTCATAAGACAAATCACTCGTTTCATATATTCCATGTTTCATGTATGGTCAGTAACATTCATCCCACACAAATTCCTGGTACTGATTATATCCAGAAGAGAGATTCTAACTATCTCTCCTTGACATTCAATGGCTGTGGATCACCATTCATCAGAAACTGAATTGGACCAGCTACACAAATACTGTGGCTACAAGAGCAGGTCAGGGGCTAGGAATCTTGCAGTATGCAACTTACCACCTAATTCCCCAGAGCTTGTCTACCATCTGCAAGGCACAAGTCAGTAATGTGATTCCCACTTGCCTGGATGACTGCAGCTCCAACAACATTCAAGAAGCTTGACTCCATCCAGGGCAAAGCAGCTCACTTGATTGATACTTCTGGAAGGTTCTGTCTTTGTAAAACAACTAGCATCTGTCTCTATCTACTGACATATTGTGCTAGGTAGTACATTGTTTTTCTTTAGTCTACCATTATTTCTAACTCACTGAACTATTTACCTCAATGCATTTAAAAGGCTCGATTTCCAGTTAAATTCCAATCAAACTGACATTAATTGCAGAACTCAGAAATGAAACTGAACCTAAATCTCACCTTAACATGCACAACATAGAAATTGAAATCAAACGTAAACCAAGGCATAGTTTATTTTTCCCATTTTAGAGTCCAAATAATGACATTAAATCATAAGCTAGCTCCTTTGTAACTTTGTTGAAGTCCCCATGACATATTACACTGAATCAAATATTAACTCTTTCAGACCATAAACAATATCTCACTGTCTCATCAATCCCCAAGCCTTTGAATTCTTAAATTCAGACTGTCTAGTGTACCACCATTCTCTCCAAAATCGTGTCCTTTTCTGATTTAAAAGAATAGTAGTTATTGGCTAAAAGAAAACTGACCTAAATTGGCTTCCTGATGGGTCTGATGTCTGCAGAACTGAACGTAATGGACTTCAATCATTTGTTTTTATTATGATGGAGTTTAGTAACACACATTAATTTTTTTGTAGCTGTTTGTGCGATCTGTTTACAAACAAATGACTTTTTAAGAGTACCTTAGATCTTTGAACATTGTTTGTTTCTTCTTTGAAACATCTTCTGCGGTGTTTTCGGCAACAGATCTCCAAATTGTGACAGTGGAATTCCATTCTCATTACACTTGAAAATCCTTTTGATAGTAGTATGCCTTACCATTACAATTTCTTGTTATCTTGCGCTATCTTCCGTCCTCTGTCATTGAATTACTAAGGACAGTTTGTTCACTTCTGCAGTCATATGTTATGATCCCAGTACTTCTTGCTAATTCAGATCCTAAAATGACAGATTATTTTTTAAGTTATAGTTAATATGCAGTAAGTCACTGAAGCACATTCACATGAGCTACAGAATTTTCTTTAACAACAGAACAGGTTAAGCTAATAACCTTAAATGTTTGTACTAACTGTCATAAACGCAATAATATAAGTGATTTTCCATTAAGACCGCAGGTGTTCACAGTCACATGCTCTTTCTTGGGTTGACTTTCTGACCTTTTTTTTAAAGAAAACCCTTCAGAGAAGTAACCAGCACCCACCTTGGTCCATTCGAAATCTGAAATCCTAACTTGATCTTCATATATATATATATAAACAATGCATCTTTGGTCATATGTTACTAGGAGATTAATTATTGATTGATATGACATCCTTTATCATTGTTGGAAATTCTTTGGAAAGTGGAGGGAGCTTGGACATTTCATTTGGCTTTCATTCCTCAACACCTCAGCCCTAATAGTAGACGTGAATTTGGACATGAAGTTATTCACTGTGGCATGTAGTAATCTGACTTGATTCAATTGTAGACAATTCAATTGTAAATATGTTCATCACAACATTGTGATTTAGCTCACATGATTTCCACTGCTTTTAAAAAGTTCAGATTGCAATGGCAACAATGTTCGAGAACATGTGTAAGCAGAGAGGCAGCAACTGAACCATCTGCATCACTCAAGAAGATATACTGTTGTCATAGAGATGTACAGCATGGAAACAGACCCTTTGGACCAACCCATTCATGCCGAACAGATATCCCAACCCAATCTAGTCCCACCTGCCAGCACCTGGCCCATATCCCTCCAAACTCTTCCTATTTGTATACCCATCCAAATGCCTTTTAAATGTTGCAATTGTACCAGCCTCCACCATTTCCTCTGGCAGCTCATTCCATACACGTATCATCCTTTGCGTGAAAACGTTGCCCCTTAGGTCCCTTTTATATCTTTCCCCTCTCACCATAAACCTATGCCCTTTAGTTCTGGACACTCTCACCCCAGGGAAAAGACTTTGCCTATTTATCCTATCCATGCCCCTCATAATTTTGTAGACCTCTATAATGTCACCCCTCAGCCTCCAACACTCCAGGGAAAACAGCCCCAGCCTGTTCAGCCTCTCCCCATAGCTCAAATTCTCCAACCCTGGCAAATCTTTTCTGAACCCTTTCAAGTTTCACAACGTCTTTCCGATAGGAAGGAGGCCAGAGCTGCACACAATATTCCAACAGTGGCCTGACCAATATCCTGGACCCCATGGCATTATCACTATGGGTGATGCTTTTTGCTTTCAATCAAGTATTAACACTTCATAACTCGTATACAATAAACCCAACCTATTCAATCTTTCCACATAACTCAGGTTTTCTATTCTTGGAACATCTTTCAAACATCTTTATTTCACAAACCAATAAAAGATGAGTAAAAAATAGTAAAGGGAGAAAATAAACATTGAAGGTAATTTCCATGTAATGTCAAGTCAGATAGCATGATTTTTTTTATTTTATGAAAAGGAAAATAAAGTTTAATGTACATGGGCCCTTAAAGAATGCGGCTGGAAAAATAATAATGAGTTGATCAAATATATTCCATGAGTCTTTATGGTAAAGGGCACTGACAGCATTCCAAAAATAGCAAATCAAAGGACCAAAGGTGGGGAAAAAATAAGTACTCAGAAAACTAATCAGACTAAAGGCCTAAAATCCTTTAGGTCCTAAAGGCTTGACTTTAAAGATTTTGAAGGAAGGAGCTACAGAGACAATGGATGCACAGGTAGCAATTTTCCAAGAATTCCTGCATTCTGGAAAATTCCCAAAGGATTGGAAAATAACCAGTGTAACACCCTTATTTGCTATGGAAGGGTTTTTTTTTAATTAAAAAAAAAGATAACATAGGCCAAATAGCACAAATCTATAATTGGGAAACTGTTAGAGTCTATTTTACAGGAAATGACAGCATTTGAAATGCATAATATAATCAAGTAGATTCAAGTAGATAAAGGGGAAGTCATGCCTGACAAATGGATTCAAATTTTTTGAGGCGATAACAAGCAAGAGAGATAAAGGGGAACCAGTAAATATAGTGTGTTAGGATTTCTGAAAGGTATTCAGTGTGATACAGCACTTAAGACTGTTGACTGAGATAAGAGGCCATGGTGTTAAGTATAGTATTCTGGCATGGCTGAAGGGATCAATTACCAAATAGAAGGCAGAAATTGAGGAGAAAGGGGTCATTTTCAGTACATCAACTTACATTTTGAGACAGGGATCAGTGAATGGGCTCACAATTCTTTCCAATATATATTAACGATTTGGTTGAAGGAAGTAATGTGCTATTGCCAAATTTGTGGCTAACACAAAATAGGTAGGAAGGCAAGTGGTAGGGATGTTGGAAAGAACTGAACATTATGCTGTTTTGGCTAAATGTCAGTTACATTGGGGTTCTTTGAAACTTTTGTGCCACAACGTGCCTCATTTGCTATCTAACACCACTCTCCTCCCAACAGCATCCCTCGCATCCAATTCTAGTCCTATCTTACCACTCAGTGGATATTCACCAAAAGACCAGCATCTCCAGTATCCATTTAATCTTTAAAAAGCTGCTTTGCACCTGAATAAACATTTGCAATTCAGGAGTGTCCCACACTAATGTGTGCACCAACTTGTTGAATGTGCAATACCAACTGAGTGACCAACACATTCAATCAAAAAAGAGTGTCTGATGTGCTCCAAATCCCTTCCCATCCAGATCAATCTCAATTATTTAAGTTTTTGTTGTACTCATTGCAGCTTATCATCATAGTCATATTGTATACAAGAAGCCCTTCAGTCAATCAGGTTTGCATCAACAAAAATGTACAACTCTAAATCTAAAATAGTTCCACTTTCCAGCAGCTGGTCCATAGCCTTGAATGTGAGCACAATCCAAGTGCTCATCAAAAGTTTTTTTTAAAGATTGTGAATTTTCCTATCTCAACTACCCTCACAGACAGTGCATTCCAGATTCCCACCACCCACTGTGTGGAAACATATTTTATTTTCTAATCCCCTCAACCTCCAGCCTTTCACCTTAAAATTATGATCCTTGTTATTGACCCTTCAAATGAAGGGATCAGCTGCTTCTTATCCATGTTGTCCGTGCTCCTCATAATCTAACACACCTCAATCAGATCCTCTCTTAGCCTTCCCTGCTCCAAAGAAAACAGCCCAAGTTTATCCAGCTTTTCTTCATTGTTAAGCTGCCTCATCCCAGACAACATCCTGGAACCTCCTCTGAATCTCATCCAGCGCAATCACATTATTCCTATCGAGCTGTGATCATAATGGCACAGAGTGCTATGGCTGTGGTTTCACTGGAGTCCTCTACAGCTCCAACATGACTTTCCTGCTTTTACAATCTATGCCCCAACTGATAAAAGCAAATGTTCCCTTTGCCTTTTTATTCACTCTATGTTCAGGGATCTGTTGACAAGCACCTAAGATCCTGCTGTTCCTCTGAGATTCTTAGTGTCCTGTCATTCATTGAGTCCTCTTGTGTTATTGATCTGCCATCTGACCAATCCATCTATATCCTCCTGTAATCTATGACCTTCTTCTCACTGTCAATCACCTAACCAGTTTTTGACTCATTCACAAACTTACTTATCATCTCTGTCCCCTCCATATACATTTTTGTGTATATAGTTTTATATACATATCTCTCACAAAATATAACGGATCCAGCATTGACCTCTGAATGGTGCACCACTGGACCGTGGCCTCCAGTCACACAAACAATCTTTCACAACCATCCTTTGTCTCCTGCTACGAAGCCAATTTTGGATCCAGTTTGCCAAATTACCCTGGATCCTATGTGCATTTTCCTTCTTTATCAGTCTGTCATGTAGGACCTTGTCAAAGGTTTTGCTGAAATTTGTATAAACTACATCAACTGCACTACCCTCATCTACACATCTGGTCACTGCCTCAAAACATTCAACCAAATTTGTTAGGGATAATCTCTCTCTGACAAAGGCATACTACTATCCCTGATCAAACCTTGCCTCTCCAGTTGGAAATTAATTCTGTCATTAGACTTTTCTCAAGTGTTTCCTGATCACTGACATTAGAGTCATTTGACTTTAATTTCCTGGTTTATCTCGAAGACCCTTTTTGAAAAGTAGAACCGTAATAACTATCCTCCAGTCTTTTCGCACCTCTGTGGGTGACCCAACACAACCAAATAATCTCATTGCACCTAGAACATGGTCTAAGCTGCAACATGAGCAAAACACATCTAACGAGAATTCAGAAAATGTATAGTACCCTCCAGCAAAAGTCACCATAACTAAGACTGGAGGGAATTACTAACTGCAAGATCAATAGGAACGTCAAGGATAATTTGCATGCTTTTTGGTTTAATATAAATATAAAAATATCAAGGCTTAGAACTATAAATCACTGTGCTGGACTGAAAGAAGAAGACTAAGCTACAAGAGTCTTTATGCCATTGCTGCAGCTGTCATTTTCCACTTTGCAGGCCTGGAAAACTATGCCTAGAAAGTTAAGTACAATCACAAGGTCTTGCCACCATTTACAAGGAGTTGACTAAGAAAGATCTGGTTACAGCAGGCCTGATGGAGTGGAAGATGAATATCTAGGTCAGGAACTATATAGTTAGATGTATCATCATCTGCAATTCCTGACTTTTTCTATGAGTAAGCCTATATGGTGGGTACCTGAATCACAAACTCCTGCATAGCATTAGGATGGCTTCAGGTAAAGGAAATCATAGCTTGACTAATTTATTATAGCTTTATGAGGAAGACTCAACCAGAGTGGATAGAGGTGAACCAATAGATGTGTTGTAGTTGGACTTTCAGAAGGCATTTGGCAAAGTACCTCACAAAAGACTAAGTCATAAGATAAGAGCCCACAGTGGTAGACATAACATATTGGCAAGAATAGAGAACTGGCAGTGGACAGGAAACAGTAAGTGGGGATAGTGGGTTCTTTTTCAGATTGGTGACTGATGGCCAGTGGGGTTCCATGGAGATGGAACTGGAACTTTTTACAATATATACTAATGACTTGGAGGAATGTACTCTAGCCAAATTTATAGATGACACAAAAATATGTGGAAAGGTATGTTGTGAGAAGGTTGCAAACAGTTCACAGAGAAATATTGGTAAGTAAAGTAAATGGGCAAAAAGCTGGCAAATGGATTGTAATGTAGGAGATTGTGAAGTTGTTCATTTTCAAAGGGAGCTCAAACGAACAGATTTTTTTATTTGCAGAGAAACTGCAGAAAGCTGCAATACAAAGGTACAGGGGAGTACATGTATATCAAACACAGGTGCAGAGGGTAATCAGGAATGCTAATGGATTGTTGGCCCTTCTTTCAAGGGGTTGGAGTATAGGAATAGGTAAGTCTCTCTGCAACTGATATAATTTGATTGGAGTCAGCTCAGAGAAGTTTCAGTAGGATGATCCCTGGTATGGAAGGATAGTCTTATGAGCAAAGGCAAAACTGATTGTGACTCTACTCACTGGAATTTAGATGAATGAAAGCATTCCTCACTAATTGATCTAATTGAAACATAGGACCACAGGACATGTCAGAAGTTTTAAAAATTCATTCATGGTTTCAGGGTGTCCTTAGCTAGGCCAGCAATTATTGCCTATCTCGAATTGCCCAGAGGGCAGTTATGAGTCAACCACATTGCTGTAGATCTGGAGTCATATGTAGAGCAGGTAAGGATTGCAGTTTCCTTCCTTAAAGGATATTAGTGAACCAGATAGGAGAAATTAGCAATGGATTCATGGTCATCATTAGACTCATAATGCAGATTTTTATTGAATTCACAAACCGCCATCTGCCGTGGCAGGATTTGAACCCAAGGCCCCAGAACATCACCTGGGTCTTTGAATTATCAATCCAGTGATAATACAAGTAGGTAATAGCCTCCCATTAGAGCGGGTCACCAATTTAAGATCGAGATGAGGAAGAGCCTCTTCTCTCAGATGGATGTGGGTCTGGAACTCCTTGTCATAGAGAAGTGTGGGGGCATAGTCCTAATGAATATTTAAGATTGTTAGGGGAATCAAGGATTATGGGGAAAATGCAGGGTAGTGCAAGTGAAGAATGCTGGATCATTCCTGATCCGATTGAATGGAGAAGCAGGCTTGACCAACCATACGGCCTACTTCTGATCCTATTAATTGTGCTCTTATGATAAGTGAACTGCCAATATATTTTTGAGACTTGAGTTTATTGCTGTATGTTAAAATACAACTAGACACAATATTATTTTATTTTGTCATGTTTTGTCATTCTTTAAGTGTAAAGTTTTGGTTAGAAAAAAGGATGATGCTGTGTAGTGATATGAATGTACCTTTAAGAGCTCTGCCTTAAACTACTGTCAAAAACTATATTCTATCGAGGTTGATGATACTTTAATTCCATGACTTGTTGGGCAATCTGAAGTTGTAAGTTGTACTATACGTAACTCCGAGCAATTACTTTCTGTAGTTAATCTTACCTTCAAATAAAGAGACCACAATTTTCACCAGGTTTTGTATGTCATTGGTATGTTTATGTCTAAGAAAAGAAAATAACACCAAGTAGGCATGCTGATTGTATTAGATGCTAAGAAGTGCTAGAAACTTTCCACACCAGGTTTTCTTTATCCATCAATTATATAACGTCCTCAAAAAAACTCATTCATATCAGAGAACTACAGCTTCCTTTTCCAGAAACCTTGATGTGATTCTCTGATAGCTCAGTTTTGTGCATCTGTCTTAGTCTGTGTAATAGCTTATCTTTATCTTGGAATTATACGAAAATCTACCCAGAAGAATTCCTCAGCAGTCCTATTAATTTAATAATGTTCCTCTGATTCTTAATATTGGCAAAATAGTTCATCATGTGTTGCTGGAAAAGCGCAGCAGGTCAGGCAGCATCCAAGGAGCAGGAGAATCAATGTTTCGGGCATGAGCCCTTCTTCAGGAAACTTTCAGGCTCATGCCCGAAATGTCGATTCTCCTGCTCCTTGGATGCTACCTGACCTGCTACGCTTTTCCAGCAACACATTTTCAGCTCTGATCTCCAGCATCTGAAGTCCTCACTTTCTCCTCGAAAATAGTTCATCATATCTATATACCAGCCTCATCTTCATTATTCTTTTGGCCAGTTTGACCAGATTTTGTTTGATATGATCTCTATTCTCTGAAGTCTTAGTTACTACTATATAATTTTTTGGAATTTTTCTTGTGTTATTTGATTTGTCACAGGAAATGACTAGGTATCCATTTGGATTTTACTTTGCTTGGATATACATGAAGTACAAAGTGGTTTTAGATATATTTGATTTTTCATCAATCCCATTAATATCTCTGTCTAATAGGTCCCTGTAGCAAGATTAAATTATAATAATTCACTGGAGATGTGAATTTTAAATGTAAAAATTAGCTTTATTTATATTTTTGGCCATGGCTCAACAGTGGCAACTCAGCCTCTGAATTAGAAGATTCAAGTCCCATTGCAAAAAATTGATCAGAACCCAGCTGATGTTCTAATACTGAGGAGTTGCTATCTTTTAGGCATTAAACCAGACGTTCAATGGCCCTTTATTGAACATAAAATATCCAAACACTGCTTAAAGGATAGCAGGGGAATTCATCTTAATGTTTTGGCCAAATGTTATCCTTCAGTAAAATCACTAAAATAAGACATCCAAGCATTATCTCATTGCTCATTGTGGGATTTCTTTGAGGATAAGTCGGCTGCCATCTTTCTTACATTGCAACAGTGACTACACTTCAAAAAATACTTCATTGGTGAGTGCTTTGGGATGTTGTGAAACTATAAGAAAGCATTTCAACAAATTGCACTTGTCTTTCTTACTGCAGCTGGTGAAATGACATGAGTTAATCATAGTGTAAAAGGAAACTGTCTTGGCAAAGTGGACTGTACAGGTTATGTGGCTATGCCTTTGATGAAGTATAATCAATGTTTTTCTTCCTTTCTCTTGTAGGCTTTTTAGTGCTATTTTAGAACAAGCAACCAAAGCAGAGGGAATTAACCCAATTGGAGGTAAAGCTGCTGGATTTGATGTCAAAGCTCTAAGAGCATTCAGAGTCCTACGACCATTACGCCTAGTGTCTGGTGTTCCTAGTAAGTACTTTGGCAAGGTACAATCACAAAATATAAGACCCATGACATAATAGAAGACTTAAAATCCATTTTTATTTGTCATACCACATATCAGCAAAAAGCTCATTGGAAAACTAAATTGGGAGTAGGATTTGGATGGGGGAAATGAACAACACACTCACCTGAAGACAATCTTTTGAGAGCTGCGCTTTTTTAACACCAGTGCTTTATTTTAATTTGGCAGACTGCTAACGAGTTAGGTCAGGATGTGCAGCCTGATAACTTTCCAACTGGCACTTGCAATGAGGATACAGAGACATATTTGAAGCATGAAGCATTTTAATAAGAGGTTACATTTAAGCTCTGGCAGATTTGGATGTAAACTAAGGAAATGGGAAATGATTCACAAGACTGTCCTAAGTCGTGAAACCATTTTCTGCAGGTTTTAATGGGTGGAGAGAAAGGAAGGACTTTTTTTTCCTACAAGTAAGAAGGTTATTACTGGCTTTTATATGCAGTATTGCCTGGAGAGAGGTGACAGTTGATAGTGATTTTTACACGTATCAGCCTTGAAGCCTGGATTTAGTATAAAAATCATGTTAGTAATTTATTGAGAGCAACATGGGTGTGTATGACATTTCATTTCTCCATCTCTCTCAGAACCACCTGGCAACAGCCCTTGCATTTCCCAGCACTCTGATGTTTCCTCCTGTGCATTTTATTATATTAATCTCGGATTCAAGTCATAGAGTCATAGAGATGTACAGCACGGAAACAGACCCTTCAGTCCAACGTGTCCATGCCGACTAGATGTCCCAACCAGACTTTCAATTCATTCAGAAATGGGGATGTATATGTTTTTAAATAAGTTAAACATAATACGTTTCCTCTCTTAACATGTTCTTCCCATGATATGTCTCACTCTCATTTTAATTATAGTGTGATAATCGACCTGATCTTTGGTGAAGACAGGCTCACAGTCTTCAAGATGTCCCTTGCTCATACAAAAACTATAGGTGGTGGCCTTTTTGTCAAGTGTTTCTTAACATTATTACTGAATTGCCTGACTCTGAGTTTTAATATGTTAGATTCCTCTACCAGCTGGTAACATTTCTATCCAGACTATCAATTCCTTTAAAAATCCTGAAAGACTCAATCATATGATCCTTAATCTTTCATATTCATTGAAATACAAGCCTAGTTTATCCAATTTTTCCTTGTAATGTAACCCTCAGAAGCCTGGCAATGTTCTTCTGAATCTGTGCCACACCTTTAAGGCATGCATTTTTTATTCTTTCATGGGATGTGAGCCTCGATGGCAAGGCCAATAATATAACCCAAATCTATTTGCCCTCGTTTACTTTCCAAGGGTATAGTGTCCAGAATGATTCACAATACTCCAGATATGATAAAACCAATGCGTACTGTAACTACCATTAAGGTGGTACCATTAAAAGACACCACTAAAATTCCATTAAGATGACAGTTGTGACAATGCTGCTCCTTTAACAAGGTTATGTTGTCCTCGATTTTTTTCAGAAGGGGTCCTAAAGGCAGAGGTTTCAATATGTCTGAAGATGAGTACTTGAGAAACCTTTCAAGTGTTTTTTTAACACTTGTACAATGAAAGGGGAGTGGGCAGTTCAAGGTTTCATTTGGTTTGGTTTCAATTAGCTGTTTTGTTTGCAGCTGCTGGTCAGATTTTAATTGAGAACCCAAAGAAGCTGGTGGGGACCCAAAGAAGCTGGTGGGGATCCAAAGAAGCAGTTCCATGCTGATCATCTCTCTCTCTCTGTCTGTGTGTCTCTCTCTCTCTCTCTCTCTCTCTCTCTCTCTCTCTCTCTCTCACACACACACACACTTCTCTCCTATATGTACCTGTGTTTGATCTGTCAAGGGGATGTTTATAGGGATGTCGCTTCTGTTGTGGGCAAAGTCTAAGAGAGAATTGTAAGGGATAGGATTTATGAACATCTGGATAGGAATAATGTGATCAAGGATAGTCAGCAAGGTTTTGTGAAGGGCAGGTCGTGCCTCACAAATCTTATTGACTTCTTTGAGAAGGTGACTAAGGAGGTGGACAAGGGTAAAGCGGTAGATGTGGTGTATATGGATTTTAGTAAGGTGTTTGATAAGGTTCCCCATGGTAGGCTACTGCAAAAAATACGGAGGTGTGGCATCGAGGGTGAGTTAGAGGTTTGGATTAGGAATTGGCTGGCTGGAAGAAGACAGAGGGTAGTAGTTGATGGTAAAGGTTCATCTTGGAGTGCAGTTACTAGCAGCGTTCCATAAGGATCTGTTTTGGGACCATTGCTGTTTGTCATTTTTATAAATGACCTGGAGGAGTGGCTAGAAGGTTGGGTGAGCAAGTTTGCGGATGATACGAAAGTTGGTGGAGTTGTTGACAGTGAGGAAGGATGTTTCAGGTTACAGCGG
>NC_057728.1:23918540-23924811 GCF_004010195.1 Chiloscyllium plagiosum
TGAGTTCATGGAATGCCTTGCCAGTAGCAGTGGTGGACTCTCCTTCATTATGGGCATTTAAACGTGCATTGGATAGGCATATGGAGGATAGTGGGCTAGTGTAGGTTAGGTGGGCTTGGATCGGCGCAACATCGAGGGCCAAAGGGCCTGTACTGCGCTGTATTTTTCTAAGTTCTATGTCGCAAGTATTTGGAACAGCATCATTAAGTTACGATAGAGTCAATCGGGTTTTCAGATAGGTTAAGTTATTGTAAATTTAGTTCTCTTTTATTTGTGTTTCATTCAGTAATCTGTAAATAAATTTTGTTTTGTTTAAAACGGGGTGGTTGGGCCAGCTGCATCATACCTGGAATATTCAATTTATGCCTGCTTAAAATGACTAGAAAGATTCAGATTTGTCCTGCCTTCTTGAAATGTTTTGAGGGGGTCTGGCCTGGTACAAAACAGATTGGGGGGCTCATTTAGGATTTGTTCTATAGTTCTGATTTGAGATTAGGGTTGCTGGACTCAAAGGCAGTGAGTGAGAGGTGTGAGTGTCTTTTGTTCCGAGTGTTGAATTTAGTTAATTTAAACAGTGCTTAGTGTAGTTATGGCTCTTTCAGTCACTAAGAGTTTTCTGGGGGTGGAAGAAGTGACTTTGGGGGCAGTACAAAAGGTGAACAAGGAAAAGCTGCTGGAATTGGCAGTTGAGCTGGAGTTGAAGCTGCCTCCTTCTGTGAGGAAAGGAGAGATAGTATCAGCAATAGCTCAGCATTTAAATTTGCTGAAAACACCATCGAAATCTTTGGAGCTAGCTAAACTTCAACTGAGAATGAAGCAGCTTTAGTTAGAGGCAAAAGAAAAAGAAAGAGAAAAAGAAATGACACTATTCGAATTACAATTAAAAGAAAGGAAAGAGAAAAAGCACGAAAGGTACTGGCAGAACAAAAAGAAAAGGATAGAATTGCTTTAGCAGAACAAAAAGAGAAAGAGAGAGAAAAGGCACTGAGACAGGAAAGTCAGCTTAAAGGATGGAGATGAAAGCTGAAGGTAAGCTTAATGAGAAAGAGAGTGAGGATAAGCAAACCCAGGGAGCCAAAGGCCTGGTGGAGATCTGTTTAAATTATTCAAGCATTGCCTAAAATTGATGAGAAGGATGTGGAAGCCTTTTTCATCTCATTTGAGAATGTGGCTCAACAAATGTGGGCGGCACGGTGGCACAGTGGTTAGCACTGCTGCCTCACAGCGCCAGAGACCCGGGTTCAATTCCCGACTCAGGCGACTGACTGTGTGGAGTTTGCACATTCTCCCCGTGTCTGCGTGGGTTTCCTCCGGGTGCTCCGGTTTCCTCCCACAGTCACAAAGATGTGCGGGTCAGGTGAATTGGCCACGCTAAATTGCCCGTAGTGTTAGGTTAAAGGGATAAATGTAGGGGTATGGGTGGGTTGCGCTTCGGTGGGTCAGTGTGGACTTGTTGGGCCGAAGGGCCTGTTTCCACACTGTAAGTAATCTAATCTAATCTAATCTAAAATGTAGTGGCCAGCAACCTTGTGGATTTTGTTGATCCAAACAAAACTTGTAGTTAAAGCTAGTGAGGTATTTGCATCACTATCAGAGGAGGTATCTGGGGCATATGAGGAGATGAAGAAAGCCAATTTAAGAGCATATGAGCTTGTGCCAGAAGTCTACAGATAACATTTTAGGAATCTAAGAAACATCCTTGACCAGCTGTGATTTTCTAGCACCACACTCTTTGACTCTGATCTTCAACATCTGAAGTCCTCACTTTCTCCTAGTTGAATTTAAGGAAGGACCCTGGTCAAACCCACATTGTGTTTGAAAGGATCACGCGAAGTAATTTTGATAGGTGTTTAACGGCATTAAAAATAAAGCAAACCTATGACGCTCTTAGATAATTATTTTGGAGGAGTTCAAAAATTCACTTCCTGAAGTAGTGAGAACTCATGGAAGAGCACAGAGTTAAAATAGCAAGATTAGCAGCTGAAATGGATGATGATTATGAGTTGGTTCAAAAATCAAAGTTTGGCTTCCAACATCAATTTCAATCCAATGGGGTTGGAAATTGGGGAAAATAGAATGTTGTTGGAGTGATGATGGAAAATACAGTAGAGGCTAAAAAGCTGCCCAAGAATGTACAACCTGGTCGGAGGTTGGCCAAGGAGGAAGTGCTAGATCTTCTTAAACTATGTACTTGCAAAGATAAAGTTTACTCGTATAGGCCGAGAGCAGCAGGTAAAGAGTCCTTCCTAAAACAGTTCACAGGTAGATGTGCTGCCTCTTGTGTTTAAACTCAGGCAACTGAATTATTACACAGCCTGGGAATTTTCCTGACTGCTTGGTAACAAGGTCACAAAGTCACCAGTTGAAACAGGAGAGATCAAAGAGAACAGATAAGAAAGTTGAAGTGAAATTAGCAGACACCCTGTTTGATCAAATGGCTGATACAAACCAGGAGCAGATAGCTGACGAAGTAGAAATCTTTAGTTCAGAAAAATTAGCTGAATTACAGCAGAAAGATGTACAATTAAAGCATTTGTATTAAAAGGCATACACAGGAAAAGAATCTGAATGTATCCCTGAGTGTTACCATCTTAAAAATGATGTCTTAATAAGGAAATGGAAACCATCATATATTCCAGCAGATGAGAATGGGCGGAAGTTCCATCAAGTCGTATTACTGGTGGATTATAGAAAGGTGGTGTTGCGGGTAGCATGTGAACTACCAGTAGGAGGTTATTTAGGGACAAAAAAAACTCAAGCTAAAATACAAAAACATGTTTACTGGTCTGGACAGCACAAGAATGTAATTGAATTTTGCCAGACATGTCATACGTGCCAGGTAATTGGAAAACCACAGGCAGAAGTAAAACCCACACCTTTAATACATATTCCTGTACTTGAGGAACCTTTTACAAGAGTCTTAATTGATTCCAACCTCACCTACACAAAAAAACAAAAAATGGGAATCAGTATTTGTTAACAATAATGATTGCGTCCTGTGTATTTCCAGAGGCCATTCCATTATTCTATATCACAGCTAAAATGCTTTTAGAGGAGTTACTCAAATGTTTTACCAGATATGGACTATCCACAGAGATACAATCAGATCAAGGGTTAAACTTTGCATCTAAATTATTCAAGGAAATTATGGACAGTTTAGGAATAAAACAATTCAAACTTATTGCAAACCATCCATAATTGCAGGAAGCGCTAGCAAGGTGCCATCAGACATTAAAGACCATGCTGAGGTTTTATAATCAAGACTATCCAGATGATTAGGATAAAGGAATTCCGTTTGTGCTTTTTGCAATCAGAGATGCACCAAATGAACTGACCAAATTCAGTCCATTTGAATTAGTTTTGGGGCATGAATTGAGAGGACTACTTAAATTGATTAAGGAGAAATTGGTCAGCCAGAATTCAGAGACCATATATTTGGACTATGTGTCAAATTTTAGGGAACAGTTAAATTGAATGGGGGAGTTGGCGAGACAGCATTTAAAGGTATTGCAGCATACAGTGAAGCAGGAGGCAGACAAGAAGTCAAAAACTCGCAGTTTTGCTATCAGAGATAAGGTGTAAGTGTTACTTCCAGTGGTGGGTGAACCTTTAAAAGCAAGGTTTACTGGACCTTATCAAGCCGAAAGGAGGTTGATTGAGGTGAACTATTTGATAAGTACTCCAGACAGAAAAAAATCTCACATGCTCAAAAGGTAGTTTGATAGGGAAGGAAAGCAAGAGGAAAATGTGTTATTAGTTACAACATAGAATGAAGAACCAAGTTCAGAGGATTCTGAATTGGACATTCCTCAAATTAAGTTGAGCAATGAGGAAGTTGACAAAAATTGAGATAAATTATTAAGTTACCTTCCAGAGGAAACTCAAAATGACCTGAAAGAGTTATTGCTATTGCATAGAGAGATGTGTGGAAATAAGCTGGGAAGTGCTAACCTAATTATGCATGATGTGGATGCCAGAACTGCTGTTCCAACTAAGCAACATCCTTATTGGCATAATCCTCTAAAGTTGGCACAGGTTCAAAAGGAGATTGAAAACATGCTCCAAGATGGTATATTCAAAGTGAGTTACAGTGACTGAAGCTCACCCAGAGTAATGGTGCCAAAACCAGATGTTATTCAAGGGTTATGTGTGGACTATCACAAAGGTTATGCAGTTACAAAGACTGATGCATATCCAATTCCACATTTCCAAGACTGTATTGAAAAGGTGGGACAAGCGACTTATATTTCTAAGTTGAACTTGCTCAGAGGCTACTTTAGGTACCCTTGTCCGAAAGAGCGAAGAGAATTTTGGCTTTAGTAACACTGAGTGGACTGTCTCAGGTTAAAGTCATGCCATTTGGTATGAAAAATGCACCAGCCACATTTCAGGGACTGATCAATTTCCAGATTACCCAATTGTGTAGTTTATGTTGGTGACTTGGTGAATTTTAGTCACACATGGAATGAACTTTTGCAATCTTTATCAGAATTGTTCGATCGACTTTGGAAAGCATTTTGGTAATAAACCTGGCTAAGAGTGAATTTGTCAAAGCCTAAGTCAACTTCCTGGGCCGTGTTATTAGACGTGGACAAATGGCCCCACAGAATATAAAAATAAAGGTAATTGGGGAGTATCTCATACCCTCGACAAAAAGAACAGAACTATGATTCCGGGGATTGAATGAGTTTTATTGGAAATTCATACCAAATTTAAGCAGTGCAGCTGCTCCACTCACTGAATTATTAAAGGAAAGTAAGAAGTTTCAGTGGACAGCGGAATCTTAGAAGATATTTCACAGCCTCAAGGCTGTGTTAACCACTGCCCCAATGTTAGCCAAACATAATTATGCAAAGTCATTCAAGGTGGCTATCAATGCAAGTGATGTGGGTGTCGGTGCTCTGCTCTTACAAGAAGATGACGAGAAGATAAAATTACTTATTAAATATTTCTCCAGTAAATTGAACAGTCAGCATCAGAAATATTTGACAGTTCAGAAGGAGACTTTGAGCTTGGCGTTGGTGTTACAACATTTCATGGTTTATGTTACCAGTAATGTGCCTGAAACAATCAAATATACTGATCATAACCCATTGAAGATTGTGGAGAAATTTAATACAAAAATTCCAGACTGTTTAGGTGGAGCTTGTTGTTACAGTCACTTAATTTGAAAATTGTGTGCGTTGTAGGATGAGAAAACGTAATTGATGACGCATTGTGGGAAACTTGGGTGGGAAACAGAGGTGTTCAATGGCAGGACTACACAAACTGAAACAGAATGTAGTAGTATATGTTTGCATGTTTATAGTCCATGTAATGTATATATGTCGCATATGAACAATATAAGATTAAGAGTTTTTAAAGTGAATCCATCTTTGGATATTGATGGGTTTTATTTTAAGGAAGGGTTGTGTGACGATGCAGTTCCTTTAACAAGGTTATATTGTCCTTGATTTTTTTTTCCCAAAAGGGCTCATAAAGGTACAGATTCTAATATGTCTGGAAATGTGTACTTGAGAAAGCTTTTAAGTATTTTTTTAAAAACGCTTGTGCAATGAAAGGGGAATGGTCAAACCTCCTAGTTCACGCTTTCGTTTGATTTGGTTTCAGCAAGCTGTTTTATTGCAGCTGCTGGTCAACGTTTAGCTGGGAACCCAGCGAAGCTGCTGGGGACCCAAAGAAGCAGTTCTAAGCTGATCTCTCTCGCTCTCTCATCTCTCGCTCTCTCTCTCTCTCTCTCATCTCTCGCTCTCTCTCTCATCTCTCTCTCTGACATCTCTCTCTCTGACATCTCCTCTCTCTCTCATCTCTCTCTCTCATCTCTCTCTCTCATCTCTCTCTCTTTCATCCCTCTCTCTCTCTCTCTCATCTCTCGCTCTCTCTCATCTCTCGCTCTCTCGCTCCCCTCTCCCTGTTCATGTGAAGCTCTGAGCTTTGTACCTTACACTGGGTTTTATTACAGTACTTGTGACGATGCGCATGTTGTCAAAAAGCAAATTGGTTCCTTTTCTTTTGCAGGAGGTTCAATGCTGAAATATTTTACAAATAAAATCTTGACATTTCGTAATTAGTTCTCCAACACAGTAGACACAGTGTTGCACTTGGTCACAGCAACAAAACTTGAAGTGATCTCCCTTTCTCTCCTGTCTCCCTCTCTCTCCCCCTCTTTTTTTTTCAGTCCTAATTTTTTTCTTTTTTTTCTCTTTATTATCACTCCCTCTTTTTGTGTATCCCGTTCTCTTCCCCCTCTCCCTTTTTTTTTCAGTCCTTC
>NC_057728.1:23925242-23940910 GCF_004010195.1 Chiloscyllium plagiosum
CTCTGACATCTCTCTCTCTCTCTGACACCTCTCTCTCTCTGACATCTCTCCCGAAAGACCCTGTATCTGATTTATCTTTGTTCTGCCAAGGGGAGTTTATGGGGATTGTTGCAAGTATTTGGAACAGCATCATTAAGTTGGAAAAATCTGTTAGGTTTTCCGATAGATTAAGTTATTCTATATTCTGTTCTCTTCTCTGTTTCATTCAGTAATCTTGTAAATAAATTCTGTTTTGTTTAAAACTAAGTGGTTTGACCAGCTGAATATCCACGTAACACCTGCTTAAAACAAGAAGCAAAGTTAGGATCTGGGCTACTTTCTTGAAATGCTTTGAGGGGGTCTGGCCTGATCTATAACACTCAGAATAGTGTCCTTGGCACAACCATTTTCAGCTGCCTCATCAATGACCTGCCCTCCATTACAAGGTCAGAAATGGGGATGTTTACTGATGAATGCACAATGTTCAGCACCCTTCATGACTCCTCAGATAACAAAGCAATCCATCTTCAAATACAACAAGGTCTGGACAATATCCAGGCTTGGGCTGAATGCAAGTAACATTCGCACCACACAAATGCCAGGTAGTGACCATCTCCAATAAAAGAAAATCTAACCACTAACCCTTGACGTTGAACGGTGTTATTGTCACTGAATCCCCAACTATCAACATCCTGGGGGTTACTATTGACCAGAAACTCAACTGGACTCACCACATAAACACAGTGGCTTCAAGACTAGGTCAAGAGCTATGAATACTGCAGCAGGTAACTCACCACCTGACTCCTCAAAGCCTGTCCACCAAAGTACAAGTCAGGAGTGTGATGTAATACTTCACACTAGCCTGTATGGGTGCAGCTAGGAGAAAGTGAGGACTGCAGATGCTGGAGTACCAGAGTTGAAAAATGTGGTGCTGGAAAAACAGCAGGCCAGGCAGCATCCGAGGAGCAGGAAAATCGACGTTTCGGGCATAAGTCCTTCTTGTATTGGTGCAGCTCCAACAACACTCAAGGAGGTTGGCACCATTCAAGACAAAGCAGCCTGCTTGATTTGCAACATATCCACCAGCATCCATTCTTTCCACCACCGATTCTCATAGCAACAGTGTGTAATATCCAGAAGATTAAGTGCAGAATTCACCAAAGATCCTTAGACAGTTCCTTCCAAACTCATGACCACTTCCATCTAGAAGGGCAAAAGCAGCAGATACTGGGAGCACCACCACCTGGAAGTTCCTCTCCAAGCCACTCACCATTCCTTCATTGTCACCGGGTCAAAATCCTGGAATTCCCTTCCTAATGGCATTGTGCATCAATTTCCATAATGTGGACTATAGTGGTTCAAGAAGGCTCATCACCACCTTCTAAGGACAACTAGAGATGGACAATAAATGCTGGCCAATCTGCAATGCCCACATCCCACAAGTGAACAAAAAAAAGGAAGTTTGCAAGATTGATTTATTATACTCACATATACCTTAGTACAGTGAAAAGCTTTGTTTTTGATCAGTACAGAGAGATCATAGGGCGCTTAGACAGAGTGAGACATACAAGATTACGACTGCACAGGAGGTGCACAAAGCTAGATCAACATTATTTGAAGCTCAATAGGTCCAATAGCAACAGAGAATAAGCTGTTTCTTGAACCTGTTAGTGTGCATCTCTCTCTCTCTCTCTCTCTCTCTCTCTCTCTCTCTCTGACATCTCTCCTGTAAGAACCTGTATTTGATTTTACCCTTTCTGCCAAATTCTAAATTTGGTTCTCTTTTGTTAATATTTCATTCAGTAATCTGTAAATAATTTCAGTTATGTTTAAAATTCAGTGGCTGGCCAGGTGCATCACTCCTGGAATAGCCACAATACACCTGCTTAAAACGGCTAGAAACTTGGTTCTCTTTTGTTAATATTTCATTCAGTAATCTGTAAATAATTTCAGTTATGTTTAAAATTCAGTGGCTGGCCAGGTGCATCACTCCTGGAATAGCCACAATACACCTGCTTAAAACGGCTAGAAACTTTTAGTTTTGGTCTTCCCTCTTTAAATTATTTGAGGGGGTCGTACCTGGTCCACAACAAAGTGGAGTAGAGCCTCTGAGCCTGCTGCTTATCCACTCTGTCTACTTCTCTTTACGTTACTTTTCTCTCTTCTCTCATTTTCTTCTCTTCTACTTTATTTTACTTAACTCTTAGTGAAGAGTTTGGTCGTAATAACGGCATTGGCAAGTGGGTCCAGCAGGATGCACTCATGACGATGGCATCAGAGGCAAGTTTTTGTTATCAGCAGCTTCTGCATCGCCAAGACGGTCCTAGCACTGACTCCTGGCTGCTGCTGTGGAGATAGGTTTTGGTTCACAGTGGCATTTGATTCCAGCACAGATTCACGGAGGTGGAGATGAGTTTGGGCCTACTGTGAGACCTGGCTGTCTTGCTTGTGTCTGCATTGGAGAGATCCAGTGAGGACTCATAGTGGAAAGGGAATCAGTTGGGGAGAGATAGTGCCGACGAGTGGTGACTTTCATTCCAGCAGTGGTGTGGCAAAGGGGACTTGTACCTGGTGATCAGGCCCATGGCCCATGACTGAGCACCGAATACAAAGGACTGTAAAGCTGGATACTTTCTTTATTTTTTCAGTTTTCTATGTTTTATTTTTCTGTGTGTTAAAATAGCACCGGAGAGTGATGACACTATACAACTCTTTTCACTGTATTTTGTGACAAGATATGGACAATAAATAAATCAAACCATACCAAAACTTGCTCCCATCTGGGACTTTAGTTATAGAAGTTAACATTGTGTTTACCTTTTTATTTAAATTGTCAGTTATGCTTTGGTGATTTGTGTATATATGTATCCCCAATTCTCTTTGCCTCTCCACTTTCCTGGCTCTTTTTTTATTTTTAATATTTCTTGGATTTGTTCCTTTTCTCCAAAATGGATAACTTCACACTCATCTATGTTGAAATATATTTTTATAATTTTGTCCACTCACTTAATCTAAGAATGTTTTCCGATTTCTATAGAATCTATTATATAAGCATAGTTGGGTCATCTGCAAACTTGGGTGATGGCTTTCTGTTGTCCTGTCTCCGTTATTAAAAAAAAACGTTGATTTGACTCCAACATATACTGTGGGACACTACTAGTGAATTTCTTCTAAATGTGTATATACTCAGTATCCCTGCTTTGTTTGTTATCAGCCAACCAGATCAACATTTCATGACTTTCAGTTTTGAGAGTTTTGGCTTGCAGTTTCTATTGGGTAATCTTATTGAATGTTTTCTAGCAGTCTATAAAAATTGTGTCCTTACACATTGTCCTGTCTGCTACTTCAAATACTTCCTTGCTTTTCTCAAGCCGTCCTTACAGTAGCAATAATCACCTTTGTTTTAAAAAAGCAAAGCTTCTCTGAACATTTCTGACTCCTTCCTAACTTCACATTCCAGCCATTTTACATTCATTACACTATCCTACTTACATTTTGTTGTTTCTTCATCTGAGCATATGCACTATATGCTGAAGCTTAATATATATGCAGTGTCCCTTTCAGTAAACATTCACGCTTTCTGAAAGAGAAAACTGAACAGCATAAAAATGCAAATAAGACTGAAGGTCCAACCAATATAGTGATTAGCAGGGTATGAATCTAACAGAAAACTCTGTAAATTAGAACACTCTAATAGAAATGTGCATTTGAAATGATTTGAAACAGACTAATACTTATACCTCTTTATTACCAGAAAAGTAATACAGCCAGTTTGACAAATTCTTTGATTTGATTTTATTTGATTTATTGTTGTCGCATGTACCAAGATACAGTAAGAAGTATTGTTTTGCGTGCCAAACAAACAAATCATATCTTGCATAAATACATCAGCATAATAGAACAGAATGCAGAATGTAGTTTTACAACTACAGAGAAGGTGCAGAGAATGAGCAATTCTTATTATATGAGAGGTCATAAGTCTGATAACAGTGGAAAAGAAGGTGTTTAGAAATCTGTTGGTATGTGTTTTCAAATTTTTGTACCTTCTGCCCAATGGACGAGGGTGGAAGGAAGTAAAACCAGGGTGGGAGGGGTCTGATTATGTTAGCTACTTTCCTGAGGCAATGGGAATTGTAGACAGAGTCAATGAAGGAAGGCTGGTATTTGTGATAGACTGGGCTGCGTTCACAAATCTCTGTAATTTCTTGCAGTCTTGGGTGGAGCAGTTGCCAAACAAAGCTGTGCATCTGGATAGGATGCTTTCTGTGGTGCATCTATAAGAATTGGTCAGAATCATTGTGGACATGTCAAATTTCCTTAGCTTTCTGATGGAGTAGATGTGCTTTCTTTATTGTGGCATCGATGTGGATGAACCAGAATGGATTGTTGATGATACTTACTCCTGGGATCTTGAAAAACTCAATCATCTCCACCTCACCACCATTGATACAGACAGGGGCATGCCCTCCATTCCATTTCATGGAATGGCGGCAGGGTGGCACAGTGGTTAGCACTGCTGCTTCACAGCGCCAGAGACCCGGGTTCAATTCCCGCCTCAAGTTCATTCTCCCCATGTCTGCGTGGATTTCCTCTGGGTGCTCCAGTTTCCTCCCACAATCCAAAAAATGTGCAGGTTAGGTGAATTGGCCATGCTAAATTGCCCGTAGTGTTAGGTGAAGGGGTAAATGTAGAAGAATGGGTCTGGGTGGGTTACGCTTCGGTGGGTTACGCTTCGGAGGGTCGGTGTGGACTTGTTGGGCCGAAGGGCCTGTCTCCACACTGGAAGTAATCTAATTTCCTAAAGCCGATAATCGGCTCCTTCGTTTTGCTTGCATTTGAGGCTCGTCTGCATTATTAAATTTGTCATCTGTTATTATCCAAATTAACTCTTGTCACTTGTCTCTTTCATCCAGGACCCTTCTGAAAACACCTTAGAAAAGGACAGTCCTCTGAGGATGATTTGTCATAAACTGCATCCCTCTTAGGCATCAGCAGAGAGACTGGCACACCCTAATACTTTAGGCAGTAAGTTACTTAGGTGAAATAATCAATGCAAGTGAGCAATAGTAGATCAGGCTTCCCAGAGTAAAAAGTCCTCTCCCAGCTTACCCAGCTTAACTAAGGAGGAAAGAGATTTGGATTTAGAGAAGCAGCTTTGAGAAGAAAACTGTTTGCATTGTGCAATCAATTATATGTTGTACTGGTAGTCATGCAAGAATTTTCGAAACATGGCAGGAAGTCTCGAGGAACCCACTTTCTGCTTGTGTGGTGTTGTATCGCATCAGCACTCTGCAGTTCACTTTGGGGCGTATGGCCAACTCTAGACACTTTGTAGCCATTAGGAATATGTGCTACCAGCCTCTGAAACTATGATGAAAGCTAAATACCTGCATCCAGTGCCTGGACTTTAGAGTGTCCCATACTTAGCCATAGAGAAACTACAAAGATGGGGGTTTCCAAGCTTTCACCAACCCTCTCCAGTTCTTTTGCACATCAGTGAAAATTGATAAGCCATAGCCCTAAGAGGGTATGCACTGACACAACAGAAGTAGCCCACATTCCCTAAATTAGCATATTATTGCATTCATTTGCTTGCTATCCCTTAAAACAACACTTGCCTTAAGGCAAATTGAAATTGTCCTGGCAGCAGCCAAAGTACTACAGTATGCACTTAGGCACTGACACAGAATTGAGGTCTCTTGAGGCTCTAATAAACCACAAGGAAATCAACAGAGTAAGTCACCTTCCACCAACCATGCAACTCACAAGCAGAGCACTTTATAGTATTAATCAAGTCAATAAACGTTGTTTTCAGAAAGGTAACATGAATTGTTTCATAGATGAGAAATCGATTCAAGGCATTTTGTATCTATAATTAAACTTTCTATGTTCAGCAGTTTTGTCTGTAGTTTTATTTAAAGCAACATCATAGCCCATATTATTTATATATAGTTCATATATTCAAATAATTGAATGGTTTCAATATTCTTTCTTGTAGAATTATTAGGAAGCATATTTTCGTACAGAGTGCACTGCAAACATTGAATCCTCTTTCACAACTGATAATGAAATTTGAATTTGAAACTGATAAGTATTTGTTAACTAAGGGTATCAAGAAAGAAGTATTAGGAATAGATAAATGGATTTGATTGAATGGTGGGACAGACAGAGGGACTTCATGACCTACCCCTGGTCCCATTAAAATAATGATGATAATTCGCACTGTCAATATAGAGGGGTGAGAAATAAGCAGTTCAATAAGATTAATCTAGTAACTGATCCCAGGTATCCCTGGCTTCAAAATATATTGCTTGTCTTCCTTATACTTTCTCCTCATTTTCACTGAAGTTTTCCTTATCAGTGGGTCATTTGTTTTCTACAAGTGTCGTCCTCTCTAGACTGTCATGCTGTTCAACATGTCACACAATACAGAGATGCAGAAGAAATCATCCTGGATTGTGTGTTCTCTGTTTACTCCTGTTACTCTATTCAAAACAATGGATAACCACTTTGAGTTTTGGTTGGCACACCAGTATTGGGATAAAATGGGGATCTCAACACACATTGCATAGTGATGTCACCCAGCAGTGATTTTCCATGAAATTGGCCAACTATTGTCTGCAAGATGTTCTTACTGTCCAGTTGTGGTCCTCCAGCTTGGAAGGAGCTGCAGTCTGTTGTTTCAGATTAGCGATAAAAAGAAAAAGAGAGGGAAAGAGAGTGCACTCACAGAAATGTTTAAATATTTTAAATGAGAAAGAGGCCACATAGGGTAACCTACAGGTCAGCACAACCCAGGCTATTGTTACAGTTGTAGCCAGGTGGGCAGGAAAGGCTTCAAAAACTACCTGGAGCATTAGTCACCCTAAACTGCCTCTGAGTAAATGAATTATTTCCGATCCCATGAGATTTCAACAAGCTGACTAGGAATTTCCAGTCTGCCTCAGATAATTGGTTGGAATTAGTTTCTTATATACCTTAATTGGCTACCTAACACATAGAGTTATAGAGGTGTGCAACAAGGAAACAGACCCTTTGGTCCAACTCGTCCATGCCAACCAGATATCCCAACCCAATCTAGTCCCACCTGCCAGCACTCGGCACATATCCTTCCAAACCCTTCCTATTCATATACCCATCTGGATGTATTTTAAATGTTGCAATTGTACTAGCCTCCACCACTTCCTCTGGCAGCTCATTCCATACACATTCCACTCTCTGCATGAAAAGATTGCCCCTTTAGGTCTCTTTTGTATCTTGCCCCTCTCACCGTAAACCCATGTCCTCTAGTTCTGGACTCCCCCACTCCAAGGAAAAGACTTTGCCTATTTATCCTATCCATCATGATTTTATAAACCTCTATAAGGTCACCCCTCAGCCTCCGACAATCCAGAAAAAAGACATGCCCACGTATTCAACCTCTCCCTATAGCTCAAATCCTCCAACCCTGGTAACATGCTTGTCATATCTTTTCTGAACCCTTTCAAGTTTCACAACATCCTTCTGATAGGAAGGAGACCAGAATTGCAAGCAATATTCCAAAAGTGGCCTAACCAATGTCCTGTGAAGCCCCGTAACATGACCTCCCAACTCCTGTACTCAATACTCTGATCAATAAAAGAAAACATACCAAACGCCTTCTTCACTATCCTATTTACCTGCAACTCCACATTCAAGGAGCTATGAACCTGTGCTCCAAGGTTTCTTTGTCCAGCAACATCCCTGGGACCTTACCAATAAGTGTATAAGTCCTGCTAAGTTTTGCTTTCCCCAAATGCAGCAACTCGCATTTATCTGAATTAAACTCCATCTGCCACTTCTCAGCCCATTGGCCCATCTGATCAAGATCCTGTTGTAATCTCAGAGTAACCTTCTTCGCTGTCCACTACACCTCCAAGTTTGGTGTCATCTGCAAACTTACTAACTATACCTCTTATGCTCATATCCAAATCATTTAAATAAATGACAAAAAGTATGGACCTAAAACTGATTCTTTTGGCACTCCACTGGAACCTTGCAGCCTGACTTTGCCCCTGGGATGGTATTGTGCTGGCGTACTGATGTGTCTGAATATTATGTAAATTTTTGTTACCCTGCCTCTGTGGATGAAAAATCTACATTTTGAAGCATGCCTCATGGCATGCATGATGAGCTAGAAGAGATTACTATGTTTCTGATATTTTTCCTTATTTACCCAAAGTCAAAGATCTCTCAAATTCATAAAAAGCATAGAAATAGTTCCCTATAATTTGACTACACCTACAGATGGTTTTCAGCCATTCTTTTAAACCAATCCAACTAGGTTTTACTTAGGGGTTTCATTGCAGTGTGGCATATCAGCTTTTTGGTGTCAAGGACATATTGGAGTCCTAATCATTCCGTTATGTTTTTGTGTGTATTCATGCTTGCCTCTTTCTATTTGGCCACCAAAATGGCGTTAAAATGGTGACCGGCAGGAGATATTCAAGAAGACTAATGGAAATTTGGCCCTTTTTTCAAGGAGGTTGGAGTTTAAGAGTAGGGAAGTCTTACTACAATTTTACAAAGTGCTGATGAAATTACATCTGGAGTACCGTGAGCAGTTTTAGTTCCCTTACTTTAAGGCAAAGTATCATTTCATTGGAGACAATTCAGACAAGGTATGCACCGATGATCCCTGTTATGGAGGAATTGTCTTATAAATCACCTAATGTGACAATGCTGTGGCTTTAAGAGCTGTGTTTTGTTCTGGTTTCTTTTGAAGAGAAGCTTTAAGGAAGAGTTGTTGAGCAGTATACTAGAACCACTACAGTAAACAGCTTGGGATTGTTTTTTAAAGTTGGAACAATAGAAGCAGCCTGAAGGGGTATGGTCAAACTCCCACAGAACCGGGGTTTTTAGCTTAGCTTTCAGCAGAAACTGCTGGGGTTTTGAAAAGCTGGCAGATCTCTCTTTGCTTCACCTGAAAGCTGGAGCTCGCTCTCTCTCAGAATTGTCTTTTTATGTTCTTTCCTCCTGGATTAGAGTACAACATGTGAGACAATGTGCTTTCTGAATTTGCTTTTTGCCAAGAATGTGTTTCTGGGATGTTGTTATAGTGGAACAGCTAATTCGTATAGTAACTATCTATTGTTTAATTAAGTTTTCCAATAGAGTTAGGGTATTCCAATTCCTTCTTTCTTTTGTTGTATTTTAACTATTGTGAATGAATAAAGTGTGTTTTGCTTTAAATTTGGTAGTTTGACTGATTGAATGGCATCTGGAATGCAACACCTTACATTTACCTTCAAAATAAGAAAAAGTTAGAGTCTAGACTATTTAAGAATAGTTTGAAGTGGTTTGGTCTTGTCCGTAAACAGAATGGGACTCTACCTTTTGGCGTTTGGAAGAATGAGAAGTGATGTCATTAAAACATTTAAGATTCTGAAGGGCTTGACAGGGTAAATGAGATGATGTTTCCCCTCATTGGACAGTCTAGGACCAGAGAGCTGTGTCTTAGAATAAAGGGGTGCCAATTTAAGTCTGAGATCAGGAGGAATTTCTGCTCTCAAAGGATTATGAATTGTTGTAAACATTGCCACAGAGAATCCTTGTGTGTACTTGAGGTTGAGATAGATAAATTCTTAATTGGTAGGGGAATCTAGGATGATGGAGAAAATAGACATGGTGCAATAAAGTAGACATGAGGAATGACAGAAGAGCCAAAATCCTGTTGATTGACAGAACAGGCTCAATGGGGTCGAAGGGCCTGTGCCAATTCCTATTTCTTATGGTCATAATATCTGCCTTGTTCCTACTGTGCAATTAAAATTTCCTTCTAGGTTATTTACCTTTACTTTTAAAAAATGCAAATAGTTTCTTTATTTGCTTTGCAAAATATATGAATTGTCTATCATTCTTTGAGCAATGAAGTTCATTGAAATAATGTTCTAAAATTGCTTTTCACTCCTTTCCATTTACGTTTCTGGTCCTATGTTCCTTGTGTACTTTGAAGTAATGATAGGTGTATATTACTTAGCGCTTTCTTTATAATTCATTATTGCTGTTCCACTTAGAATCAATTTTGCTTCTTTTGCAAATTTATGAAAGTAAAAGTTTCATATTCTTGATTTCTAGTTTCCTGCTTTTACACACAATGAACTGCTAATCTCTTCATCTGTTAATGTGCTGAATAAGAAAAGATTTACTATGCTATACTTTAATATCAGGAGGAAGTGAGGAGTGTGGGCATGGAAAAGCATAGCAGGTCAGGCAGCATCTGAGGAACAGGACAGTTGATGTTTTGGGCATAAGCCCTTCATCAGCAATGTGTGGGGGTGGAGGGAGCAAGGGGGCTAAGAGTTAAATGATGGGGTGGGGCTGGGGTTAATGTAGCTTGGAAGACAATAGATAGATGAAGGTGGGGGGGTGATGTTGATAGTTGGAGCAGAGGGTGGAGCGGATAAGTAGGACAGTCCAAGATGGCGGTGTGGAGTTGGAGGGTTGGATCTGGGATAAGGTGGGTGGAGGGGAGATGAGGAAATGGGTGAAATTGACATTGGTATGTGGTTGGAGAGACCCAAGGTGGAGGATGAGGCATTCCAGTGGCTTGGGTTTGGCGGTGGAGGAGGCCCAGGATTTGCATGTCCTTGGCAGAGTGGGAGAGGGAGTTGAAGTGTTTGGCCACAGGGCGTGAGGTTGTTGGGTGCATGTGCCCTGGAGATGTTCTCTGAACCGTTCCGCAGGTTGGTGTCCTGACTCCCCAATGTAGAGGCGACCACATCTACAGCAACGGTCACAGTAGATGAGGTGTTTTGATGTGCTGTAAAGTCTCTGGCGAATGTGTAAGGATCCTTTGGGGCCTTGGATGGTAGTGAGAGCGGTGTTGTGGGCGCAGGTTTTACACCTCTTGTGGCAGGAGAAGGTGCTGGGAGTGGAGGGTGGGTTATTGGCGGGGGGGTGGTGTGCTCCTAATAAGTGAGTCACGGAGGGAATGGCCTCTGTGGAATGCTGATTGAGTGGGGAGGGAAATATATCTCTGCCTGTGGGGTCTGACTGTGGTGGCAGAAATGACAGAGGATGATGTGTTGTATCCAGAAATTGGTGGGGTGTAAGGTGAGGATAGGGGGGTTGTATCCTTGTTGTGGTTGGAGGGGTGGGGTTCAAGGGTGGAGGTGCAGGAAGTGAAGGTGATGCGCTGGAGGACATTGTTGACCACGTGGGAGGGAAAATTTCTGTTATTGAATTAGGAAAGTATCTGGAATGGAATTGCTCTTCCTGGGCGCAGTTGGAGTGAAGGCAAAGGAAATGGGAGTAAGGAATGGCATTTTTACAGGAGAGGTGGGTGGGAGGAGGTGTAGTCCAGGTAGCTGTGGGAGTCAGTGGGGTCTGTGTTGAGTCAGTCGTCGGAAATGGAGGTTAAGAGGTCCAGGAAGTGGTGGGGGGAAGTGGCCGAGATGGTCCAGGTGAACTTGAGGTCAGGGTGGAAGTGTTCCATGAAGTTGATGAACTGTTCAACCTCCTCATGGAAGCAGGAGGTGGTGCAAATATAGTCATCAGTGTAGCAGAAGCAAAGGTTGAGAATGGTGCCGGTGTAACTGTGGAAGATGGACTGTTCCACATACCCGATGAAGAGGCAGGCATAGCTGGGCCCATGCAGGTGTCCATGGCTACCACTTTTGTCTGAAAGAAGTGGGAGAATTAGAAGGAAAAGTTGTTGAGGGTGAGGACCAGTTCAGCCAATTGAGTGTATGTGTCAGTGGAGGGGTACTGGTTGGGTCAGCAGAGAGGAAGAAATGGAGGTCTTGGAGGCCTTTGTCATGGCTGATGAACATGTACAGGTATTGGATGTCCATGGTGAACATGATGTATTGGGGACCGGGGAACTGGAAGTCACGGAGGAGGTAGAGGGCATAGATGGTGTCCAGAATATATGTGGGGAGTTCCTGGACCAAGTGGGATGCGTGTGCAATTCGTTGATCAGGGAGCATAGTGCCATGAAGGTGAGACCTTGACTGAGGACTGATCATTCATTCTCAGTGAGGGGGAGATCTGGGAAAATAGTAAAAACATGGTAGGGCTGGGGGCCAGGACCTGGTGTAGGGCTGGAGTTGGGAGTGGGGGTGGAGACTGACTGGAGTGGGTGTGGTCATGGTATAATGGGTGATGTCACCAAAGGAAGTGACACATACCATGGGGGTCAGGGGGCTGGAATTGGTGTCTTTAGTGGCATCGCAGGGGTGGAAGTGACATTGTTGAGACGTTCAGGGTGCCTTTGGTGGTGGCTGTGTGTTTGACGGCGGTGTTTTGGTGAGTGACATCAGTGGGGGCAGATGTGGCTAACGTGGCGGCAACTATAGGGGTGGAAATGACGTGTCGGGTACTCTTCTTGGTGGTTTCGGCAGTGGTCCTGGTGGCGATCGTAGAGGCGGTGGTCCTGACAGTGATTGCAGAGGCAGAATAGTCAGCGGTGGCCGCTGTTTGTGGGCCAGCAGGGGTGGAAGTGACATAATAATTTGCCACAGTGGTGGTGGCTGAAGCGGCCATATGGCTAATGGCATCCGAGCAGTTCTGGAGGCCGGGAGAAGGTTCTGGAAAAATCGAGGAAACCCGAGTTTGGAGGTAAGTACGAGACTTTGGTGTACTTATGTTATTTGATGTCCGGGAAGTTTGAGAAAAAGCGCTTGTGGACTCTTCTCAGGATGAAGAGCAGTAGAGGTTCTTTTTAGGTCTGGGAGAAGGTGATCCTAAGCTGGGACAGAACCGACTGTAGGGAGAATAGATGTCAGCGCATGGCTGCAAGAGTTGAGTGGAGGATCTGGAGGGAGAACCATTTCTGGAGGCTTTAGATTTGCTATAGGTAATGATTGTCCTGGTCAGGTTCAAATTGTGATGGTCTGAATGTAGTCTGGAGTTCGTGCGGGATAAGTTGGTTACGTAGATAGGCACTGACGAAGGAGATGTGGCTTTGGCCGAGGGTCTGCTTCTGGATGAGGCTGAAGAGCTTCAGGGCAGAGGGGCAATCTGGGGGTGCAGTGGGAGAGAAACTCACTGAGATCCTTGTGGAAGGAGGAGGAGAACCTTTTCAAGGTGGGCATCCATAAAAGAGGCTTTGCAGTAAGGTTATAGCGACTCGGAGAAAGTGAGGTCTGCACATGCTGGAAATCAGAATCAAAAAGTGTGGCACTGGAAAAGTACAGCGGGTCAGGCAGCATCTGAGGAGCAGGAGAGTCGATGTTTTGGGCTTATGCTCGAAATGTCAACTCTCCTGCTCCTCGGATGCCTCCTGACCTGCTGTGCGTTTCCAGCGCCACACTCTCTTACTTCAATATCATCCGAGTGCCATGCTGAGTTGCACAGACAATGATAGTCTTTCAAACTTTATAATCACGGTAACATTAAATTATTTGCTGTTCGATATGGGTTGCGCATGATTGTTCACCTGTAGGTCTTAGACATGCATACCAAGCAAGGTGTTGTATTACAATGTGATTACCATTCTAATACTGGATTGGTAAGGGACATCAGTTTATTTGGAAATCTCTTACAGGCTAACTTAAAAGACATACTGACAACTTGCAATTACAGAGCAACCGATATATCCATCCCAAGTCTAACTCTCTGCAGTTTGGACCCCTCTTGATTGCTGGTAATTTGATATCATCTTGACCTTTGGCTAAGTAGCATACTCATCTTATAAAGCAGTACTACAACATCCTCTTATTCTCCCCAAGATTAAATTACATGCAGCAAGAGTTTCACTGAATCACATAGATTAGAAAGTTCCAAAACTATTTGCGCAGAAACAAAAATTGTAAAATTTGTGGGGAGAAGAATAGAGATCTGTAAATTGTTTGACAGTACTTCCAGACTTTGTGATGGTTTAACATTTTGGGGATTAAGATATTACACTTGGTTACTCTTAACTTGTATATGTGTTCATCTCTTGCATGTTTTGTAGAGTGTTGGTTGCTGGTAGATATTCTTTCACACTTTCATTATCTAGATGTATCTTCCTGTGTATTCCACGTGTAGTTGGTTTCTGTTTCTCCTCAAAGTTATTCCATCAGATGCTATGACTGTAGGATTGAGGGTCACTGCACAATTTTTATACCTCTCAGTAGCATATATGACTTTGGCCTTCTGTCGTACATGCAGAATAGGTCGTTCTGCAGTAGCAAGTCAGTCTCCCTTGTTTTTTAAGAAGTTTGTTCAATACTTTTGCAATTTGTGCAAGTGATTGCCCTAACTTGCCTTCCAAATACAGTCTCTGACAAGAATGGTGAACCCATTTTGATTGGTGTTGCTCTTTGGTGTAGTATGGTAATACCAAGATCTTGTTTTGTCACCCTGCACTTCATGATGAGTTTTAACTGTGCGCACCATTCGCTCAGCAATTTGTTATCCATTATCTCAGTATTATCTGGGGTAATGTGATGCACTATCACATAGTTTATGTCCAATTAGCGACACAGGTCCCTAAAAGATCTGATTATGTATTGTGGTCCATTGTCAGATATGATGCAGGTATATCACTTGGACTGCATGTTCCACTCATTATGGCTCTGATGGCCAAACTTAAAAGTGCTCTTTAACTGTCTGACAATTAGAAATTTGGAACAGTGGTCAGTGACTAGGAGAAAATCTTTGTAATGTAAGGTAAGTAAATCTATTGTCATTTTGGACCAAGGTACTGACAGAATTTCATGAGGATATAGAGGTTCTTTGTGTTGCTATAGTTGATGATTCTGGTGTGCCTAACTCTCTTCCATTGGGCCTTCAGTTGTAGATTATTGGCTTTTTGTTTTCCTCAGGTTGGTTGGAGTTGCATTGACCAAATCTTTTCAAAGCAACTAACCATATCTTCACCTTGTTATCCATAATATCCAGTTGAAAATCTATTTGAATTTATGCATCCTTGTTTGGGTTTGCTAATCCATTCAGTGAGTCTCCAAGGTAACCATTTTGTTATCAGATTTGTAGCAAATGTTGAAGTTGTACTCTTGTACTTTTACTCAAAGTCGTCATCAATGATTTGTGACCAGTTTCCAGAATACCAAAGTTAGTGTTCCACATTCCATATTGAAATAATTGTGTTGCACTTAGGGTCATAGAGTCATAGAGATGTACAGCATGGAAACAGACCCTTCGGTCCAACCCATCCATGCCAACCAGATATCCCAACCCAATCTAGTCTCACCTGCCAGCACCCAGCCCACATCCCTCCAAACCCTTCCTATTCATATACCCATCCAAATGCCTCTTAAATGTTGCAATTGTACCAGCCTCCACTACTTCCTCTGGACTTTTGGATCTAAATTGGATTGGTTTGCCTTCTTACATCAAAGCATCAACATCCAGAATTGTCTTCTTCCTTAGACCTTAATACAGCAAGATATAAGTTTCTGCCAAATTAGGGAACTGGAGCTGGAGTTGGATGAACTTCGGATCATTCGGGAGGCAGAGGGGGTCATAGATCAGAGTTATAGGGAAGTAGTAACTCCAAAGATGGCAGGTAGATGGGTGACAGTGAGGGGGACTGGGAGGAAGCAGCCAGTGCAGGGACCCCCTGCGGCCGTTCCCCTCAAGAACAAGTATACCGTTTTGGATACTTGTGGGGGGGGATGACTTACCAGGGGTAAGTAACGGGGCTCAGGTCTCTGGCACGGAGCCTGTCCCCGTTACTCAGAAGGGAAGGGCGAAGAAGAGCAGAGCAGTAGTAATTGGAGACT
>NC_057728.1:23942625-23950874 GCF_004010195.1 Chiloscyllium plagiosum
TCAGTTAACAATATTAATACAAGGGAAAGTAATTGTGTATTTTCAACGTCCTTGTACTTAATAACAATTTGGTTAGCATGGTTTTGTGAAGGGCAGGTCAAACCTTATTGAATTCTTTGAAAAGGTGACGAAGGAGGTTGATGTGGGGAAAGCGGTAGATGTGGTATATATGGATTTTAGTAAGGCGTTTGATAAGGTTCCCCATGGTAGGCTACTGCAGAAAATACGGAGATATGGCATTGAGGGTGGGTTGGAGGTTTGGATTAGGAATTGGCTGGATGGAAGAAGACAGAGGGTAGTAGTTGATGGCAAATTTTCTTCATGGAGTGCCGTCACTAGCGGTGTTCCGCAAGGATCTGTTTTGGGACCATTGCTGTTTGTCATTTTTATAAATGACCTGGAAGAGGGGTTAGAAGGTTGGGTGAGCAAGTTTGCGGATGATACGAAAGTCGGAGGAGTTGTTGACAGTGAGGAAGGATGTGGCAGGTTACAGCAGGATATAGAGAGGCTGCAGAGCTGGGCAGAAAGGTGGCTAATGGAATTCAATGTAGCTAAGTGTGAGGTGATTCACTTTGGGAAGAATAACAAAAAGATGGGGTACTGGGCTAATGGTCGGATACTTGGTAGTGTGGATGAGCAGAGGGATCTTGGTGTCCATGTACACAGATCTCTGAAAGTTGCCACCCAGGTAAATAGTGCGGTGAGGGAGGCATATGGCGTACTGGCTTTTATTGGTAGAGGAATTGAGTTCCGGAGTCCTGAGGTCATGATGCAGTTGTATAAGACTCTGGTGCGGCCGCATCTGGAATATTGTGTGCAGTTTTGGTTGCCATACTATAGGAAGGATGTGGAGGCACTGGAACGGGTGCAGAGGAGGTTTACCAGGATGTTGCCTGGTATGGAAGGAAGATCGTATGAGGAAAGATTGAGACACTTGGGGCTGTTTTCATTAGAGAAAAGAAGTTTTAGGGGTGACTTGATTGAGGTGTACAAGATGATTAGGGGGTTAGATAGGGTTGACAGTGTGAACCTTTTCCCGCGTATGGAGTCGGGTATTACAAGAGGGCATAGCTATAAATTAAGGTGGGGGGGGTAGATATAGGACTGAAGTTGGGGTAGGTTCTTCACTCAGCGAGTCGTAAGTTCATGGAATGCCCTGCCAGTAGCAGTGGTGGACTCTCCCTCTTTATGGGCATTTAAGCGGGCATTGGATAGGCATATGGAGGATAGTGGGTTAGTATAGGTTAGGTGGGCTTGGATCGGCGCAACATCGAGGGCCAAAGGGCCTGTACTGCGCTGTATTCTTCTATGTTCTATGTTCTATTGTGCTGAACACTTTAAAAACATAGTAGTCAGAAGTTGTGGTGCACATTGGCACCAATGACATAGCCAGGAAAGGGGATGAGGATCTAAAAAGTGATTTCAAGAAGTTAGGTTGGAAGCTAAAAAGCAGGTCGAGCAGAGTATTAATCTCAGGATTACTACCTGTGCCATGTGTGAATGAAGCAAGGAACAGGGACCGAGTGCAGCTATACATGTAGTTACAGGGCTAGTGCAGGTGGGAGGGCTTTAGATACGTGTATCATTGGGGTACCTTCTGGGGAAGGTGACATCTGTACGTGAAGGACAGGTTGCACTTAAACCAGAGGGGCACCAAAGTCCTGGGCGGGAGATTTGCTTGAGCACTTCGGGAGGATTTAAATTAGCTTGGCAGGGAGACAGGAACGAGAGCTACAGAACAGAGGAGACGGCAGTTGGACAGGCAGAAATGGAATGAAGAGAGTCTGTCAGAAAGGATACACAGTTGATAGGGCAAAAAAATGGATTAAAGTGTGTCTGTTTCAATGCAAGGAGTGTCAGGAATAAGAGTGTTGAACTTTGATCAGTACTTGGAACAATGATGTCGCCATAATGGAGACATGGATTTCATATGAATGGTTGCTGGATATTCCAGGGTTTAGATATTTTTAAAATAACTGGGAGAGAGGTAAACGAGGAGGGGGAGTATGATTTGTTAATTATAGAGTGCATCACAGCTGCAGAAAACAAGGTTGTTGGGCGGGTTTGTCTGCTGAGTCAATATGGTTGGAAGTCAGTAACAGGAAAGGAGCAGTCACTTTATTGGATATTTTCTGTAGAACCCAAATAGCAGCAGAGAGATGGAACAACAGATTAGACAGCAGATTTTAGAAAGGTACAGATGTAACAGAGTTGTTGTTTTGGGTGACTTCAACTTGTCCAATATTGATTGGATGGAGCTGATTTTGTCTGGTGTATCCAGGAGGGATTCCTGACTCAATATGTAGATAGGTCGATGAGGAGTGAGGCCAGATTGGATTTGGTGCTAGGCAACAAGCCAGGCCAGGTGTCAGTTCTCTCGGTGGAAGAGCATTTCGTTGACAGTGACCACAACTGCCTTACCTTTACCATAGCCGTGGAGAGGAATGGGAGCAGACAGTATGGGAAGGTATTTAACTGGGGGCGGGAAAATGATACTGCTATTAGACAGGAGCTGTGGAGTAAACATTGGGAAAAATTGTTCTACGGGAAATGCACACCAGCAATGTGGAGGCTGTTGAAGGAACACTTGTTGCGAGTGTTGGATAACTTTATCCCACTGAGACAGACAAGGAGTGGTAAGGTGAAGGAGCCTTAGATGATGGGAGCAAACGAGCTTCTCGTCAAAAGGAAGAAAGAAGCTTACTTCAGGCTGAGGAAGCAAGGATCTGGCACAGCTTTAGAGGATTACAGGGTAGCTAGGAAAGAACTCAAAAATGGACTGAGGAGAGTCAGGAGGGAGCACGAAAAGCCTTGGCAGGAAGGATTAGGGAAAACCCAAGGCATTCTACACATATGTGAGGATTACAAGAATGATTAGAGAGAGGGTTGGGCTGATTAGGAGTAGTGGAGGGAACTGGAGTCTGAAGAGGTAGGAAAGGCCCTAAATTAGTTTTTTGCTTCAATATTCATTAGAGAGAGGGACCTTGTTGAACACTGTGGACCAGGTTAATAGGCTTGAACAGAATGATATTAACAAACTGGATGTGCTGGAAATTCTGGGAAGCATCAAGATAGATAAGTCCCCAGGGCCAGAGCAGATATATCCAAGGTTATTACAGGAAGGGAGTAATGAGATTGCTGTACCTCTGGCAATGATCTATGCATTCTCACTCTCCACAGGAGTAGTACCAGATGATTGGAGGGAGGCGAATGTTATTCCTCTGTTCAAGAAAGGGAAGAGGGAAATCCCTGTGAATTACAGACTAGGCAGTCTTACATCTGTGGTAAGCAAGGTACTGGATGGAAAGGATCCTGAGAGATAGGATTTATGACTATTTGGACATCATAGTTTGATTAAAGATAGCATGGCTTCTTGATGGGCAGGTCATGTTTATGTAGGTCTCTGGTGCAATCTCTGCTGTTTTTGTTGGTGTGCCACATATGCTTTTGCTTTTGTTGTGTCCTGCTGTATTCTGTGACTGATTCTTTGGTACTCAATTTCTTGCCTCAACAAACGTAGTGTCCTTTTGCACCACACAATCTGCAACAGTCTTAGAACATGAGACAGCCTCACAGTTGATGCAACGGACTGCATTTCCAACACCGCTTACTACTTCACCTTTACTTAACACTTCACTTTATACTTGCAAATGTTGTCTGACTATAATAACTTCATAATTTCTGCCGTTTTTTAAACAGTGTGTCAATAGCATGTTTTTTTCTCTAGAGGTCTGTATGAAAGGTTCAATAGGCAATGAAGCTATAACCAGCTAATTTATCTGTTCACAGCTTCTGAAAAATTCTAGTTCTTGCCCTTTCACAGCATCGCTGATGATTGGTCAATTGATTCTTATTGTAGTTACCGCTGAGCCATCAGCTCTAGACGGTAATCTCTCAAGATGGCTTTTACAGGAAGTTAAACTTCTAGCCATATTGTTGTCATGGGTCCAAATTCCACCACTGTAACTAGTTTACATTCTTGTGTTGTATTCCTCAGCATAAAATTACTACTTTCATATTGGATTGGTTGATTGTACCATTTGTTTACTTGATTCTCTAAATTGAAGTATGAGTCACCTTTCTCCCACACCTCCACACGCAGCTTGTTAAAGATATATTAAAGAACAAAGAACAAAGAAAATGTACAGTTCAGGAACAGGCCCTTCGTCCCTCCAAGCCTGAGCCGATACAAATGTACTGTCTAAACCTGTCAGTCAATTCCTAAGCATTTGTATCCCTATGCTCCCTACCTACTCATACATCTGTCCAGACGCATCTTAAATGAATCTGTCGTGCCTACCTCTACCACCTCTGCTGGCAACATGTTCCAAATGCCCACCACCCTCCATGTGAAGTACTTGCCGCATGTATCCCCCTTAAACTTTCCACCTCTCACCTTGAAAGCATGACCTCTCTTTATTGAATCCTTCACCCTGGGAAAAAGCTTGTCTCTATCCACCCTGTCTATACCCTTCAAGATTTTCTAAACCTCAATCAGGTCCCCCTCGAGTGAAAATAAACCTTACCGACTCAACCTCTCTTCATTGGTAGCACCTTCCAAACCAGGCAACCTCCTCGTAATCCTTCTCTGCACCCTCTCCAAAGCATCCACATCCTTTTCGTAATGTGGCACCTAGAACTGGACACAATATTCTAAATACAGCCGAACCAATGTCTTGTACAATTTTAACATGACTTGCCAGTTCTTGTACTCAATACCCCGTCCAGTGAAGGCAAGCATACTATATGCCTTCTTGACTACTCTATCCACCTGTGCAGCAACCTTCAGGGTACATTGGACCTGCACTCCTAGATCTCTCTGCCCATCAACTTTTCCCAAGGCTCTTCCATTCATTGTATAATTCGCTCGAGAATTAGAGTTGCCTAAATGCATCATCTCACATTAACCTTCTGAATTCCCTCTTATTGTTTGAAGGAAGCCCTTTAAAAAGTGAAAGTAAGCATTCTTTCACCTTAAGAATAATTGGCTGCTGAATGTTACAAATGAAATGTAATTCTTTTTAAATTTACTTTGCTCCGTCTGTGAACATAAATTCATACAGTGCATTGATTTAGTGTTAATTTTCTGTATATGGTATGTTATCTAATTAACACTGAAACTACTTGTTAACTAAGTACCATGTCCCTAGTTAAATGCAATTCTCTTAAAGGAAGTGACTAGCTTAATCTAAAGACAAGTCATGACAGGAGACTTCAGACCTCTAGTGTTCTCCTCTTGTGCAATGTGGGAAATAAGGGACGCTTTCAGTGTCCCTGATGGCAATGTGTGCAAGAAGTGTGTTCAGCTGCAGCAATCATTCAACTGCTTTTTGAGCTGGAGTTGATGGTGAATTCACTGTGGAGCATACGCAATGCTGAGAATGTTGTGGGTAGCATGTTCAGTGAGGTGAGTCACACTGAAGGTGAGGATTACACAGGCAGAAAGGGAATGGATAACCATCAAGCAAAGTAAAAGGCTCTGGAAGGAAGTGCAGGTGTCCCCAGTGGTAATTCTCCTCTAAAACAAATATACTGCTTTGAATCTTGTGGTGGGGAGGGGATGGCTCTCAGGAGAATGCAGCATCAGCCAAGATCACAGCACCACAGTTGGCTCTGCTGCACAGAAGGCAAGATAAATGAACAGCAAGGCTGTAGTGATAGGGGATCCATATTCAGGAGTGCTTTTGGGCAGATGCTTCTGTGGCTGCAAATGAGAATCCAGGATGGTATGTTACCTCCCTGGTGCCAGGGTCAAGAATGTCATGGAGTAGCTGCAGGACATTCTGGAGTCAGGTGGTGAACAGTCAGTGGTTTTGGTACATGTAAGTACCAACAACATAGGTAAACACAGGGAAGACACCCTGAAAGCTGAATATAGGAAGTTAGGAGATAAATTAAAATGCAAGCCCTCGAATACAGTGCACATATTAGTAAGAGTAGGAATAAGAGGATAGGTCAGATGAATGTGTCATTGGGAAAATGGTATATCAGGGATGGGCTTAGATTCTTGAGGCATTGGGGAAGATGTGACCTGTACAAGCCTGGCAGATTGCATCTGGTCAGAGCTGGGACAAATATCCTCAGGAGGGCTTTTGCTTGTTCCATTAGTGAGGTTTTAAACTAGTATGGCTGTGGAATGGGAATCGAAGTGTAGGCGTAGATAGGACAGATTAATATCAGGAATTGGGGGGGAGAACATAGGTTTGTGCTGTAGTTAGTGATTTGGAAAGACAAAAGAAATGAGGATTAAAAAACATCCTAGATAAAGAAATTAGCATGGTTGAGCTGTTTCTATTTCAATGCAAGGAACATTGCGGATGAACTACGGGTACAGATACACACATGGCAGCACAATCTTGTTGCAATAATGGAGACCTGGTGAAAGGAAAGGCAAATTGGCAGTTCAATATTCCTGGATATAGAATTTTCAGGCAGAATAGAGTATGTGACAAAAATGAGGGAGGTAGCAGTATTGGTTTAAAAACTCAGTTAGTTGTGAGAAAGGGTAATATACTAAATGGGTTAATGAATGATGCTTTACGGATTGAGTTTAGGAATTAAAAAAGGGGCAGTCACACTGCTAGTATATTACAGACCCCCAAATAATGAGAGGGTGATAGAAGAACATATATGTAGACAAATTTCTGCCTGCAGGAATAAGAGGACGAGAATAGTAGGAGACTGTAACTATTCCAATATCAGCTTGGTTTCAAACAATGTAAGTGACATTGTGGGTGAAAAAATCCTGAACTGTGATCAGGAAGGTGTCTTTAAACAATTTGTGGCAAGCCAACAAGAGAATGCACAATTCTGGATTTAGGTTGGGGAAATGAAGATGGGCAAGTAAGTGAAATGACAGTGAGTGACCATATCAGGGATAGTGACCACAGTTTGGTTAGATTTAGTATTATTGTGAAAAAGGACAAAGACAAATCAGGAATAAAAGTCTTAAATTGGGGGATGGCAAATTTTACAAAACTGATGTTATGGACCAGACCCCTCAATTTATTTTAAGAATGTAGCCGAGACTCTATCTTTTCCTTACGTTAAAAGCAAATGTACAGTACTGTTTTCCAATGCAATTTAATTGCTCAAACTACTCGATGTTAAGCAAAACAGATTTATTCAAACACTATAGTTAAAAGAAAACAAAAGAAAGAAGAACTTAGGTTTTCCAAGAGAGTTAAGTTATTCAAACAGAATAACTATTACTAATTAACTGTTTCAACATAGTAACATCCCACAAACACACCCTTGGCAAAAAGGCAAATTCATAAATCAGATTTTCTCACATGCAACACGTGTAATCGAAAGAGAGGAAAAAAGAAGTTTCTACTTCAAGTCTCCAGCAGCTTCTGCTGAGTCTAAAAGCTGAAAGAAAAGCTAGAAATTCTGGTCGGTGAGAGCTGGCCACCCATCCAGGCTGCTGACATTGTTCCAACTTTAAAAAAAAGCCAAGCCCCACAAGCTGTTTCCATTACCACAGCCTGCACACTCACCTCTCATTCAATCAATTTCTTAGAAGAAACCAGGACAAAATACAGCTCATAAAGCCACAACATCATCTCCTTGAGAAGTTTTGTTTGAAATGGACTGGACAGAACTGCTAACGGATAAATTAGTGGTCAAATAGTGTGAGGCATGAAAAAGCAAGATCCTTAGAGCACAAAGCAGACATGACATTGGAAGGGAAAAGGTTGAGACTCTGAAGGGAGATTACAGAGAGTTAGGTAGAATTTTAAAAAGGAGGTCGTCAAAGGTAGTAATATCTGGATTACTCCCAGCGCTACAAAATAGTGCGGGCAGGACAGAGCAGATGAATGCATGGTTGAGGAGCTGGTGTATGGGAGAAGGATTCACATTTTTGGATCATTGGAATCTCTTTGGGGTAGAAGTGACCTGTACAAGAAGGACGGATTGCACCTAAATTGGAAGGGGACTAATATACTGTCAGGGAAATTTGCTACAACTGCTAGGGAGGATTTAAACGAGTAAGGTGGGGGGAATGGGACCCAGGGAGATAGTGAGGAAAGAGATCGATCTGAGACGGGTACAGCTGAGAACAGAAGTGAGTCAAACAGTCCGGGCAGGCAGGGACAAGGTAGGACTAATAAATTAAACTGCATTTATTTCAATGCAAGGGGCCTAACGGGGAAGGCGTGCGGCAGGACTGGCTGAATGTTCCAGGATACAAATGCTACAGGAAGGATAGAAAGGGAGGCAAAAGAGGAGGGGGAGTGGCAGCATTG
>NC_057728.1:23952970-23977644 GCF_004010195.1 Chiloscyllium plagiosum
TGGGCCAGTGGGCTGAGGAGTGGTAGATGGAGTTTAATTCAGATAAATGCGAGGTGCTGCATTTTGGCAAAGCAAATCTTAGCAGGACTTATACACTTAATGGTAAAGTCCTAGGGAGTATTGCTGAACAAAGAGACCTTGGAGTGCAGGTTCATAGCTCCTTGAAAGTGGAGTCGCAGGTAGATAGGATAGTGAAGGCGGTGTTTGGTATGCTTTCCATTATTGGTCAGAGTATTGAGTACAGGAGTTGGGAGGTCATGTTGGGACTGTACAGGACATTGGTTAGGCCACTGTTGGAATATTGCGTGCAGTTCTGGTCTCCTTCCTATCGGAAAGATGTTGTGAAACTTGAAAATGTTCAGAAAAGATTTACAAGGATGTTGCCAGGGTTGGAGGATCTGACCTACAGGGAGAGGCTGAACAGGCTGAGGCTGTTTTCCCTGGAGTGTCGGAGGCTGAGGGGTGACCTTATAGAGGTTACAAAATTATGAGGAGCATGGATAGGATAAATAGGCAAAGTCTTTTCCCTGTAGTGGGGGAGTCCAGAACTAGAGGGCATAGGATTAGGGTGAGAGGGGAAAGATTAAAGAGACCTAAGGGGCAAGCTGCCAGAGGATGTGGTGGAGGCTGGTACAATTGCAACATTTAAGAGCCATTTGGATGGATATATGAATAGGAAGGGTTTGGAAGGATATGGGCCGGGTGCTGGCAGGAGGGACTAGATTGGGTTGGGATATCTGGTCAGCATGGACAAGTTGGACCGAAGGGTCTGTTTCCATGCTGTACATCTCTATGACTCTATGTCCCCTCCAAAAATAGGAATGGTACTGCTAAAGCTAGAGCCCATGGCTGTCCAGAAAATTACGGGGAAGATTAAACAAAAAGAAAATTTATGGTAGTCACAAAAAACTCAACACTGCAGACAGCCTAGAGGAGTATAGAAAGTACAGGGATTAAATAAAGGAATAAAGAAATCAAAGAGAAAAAATATTAGCAAGCAAGATAAAGGAAAACCCAAATATGTTTTACTAGTATATAAACAGCAAAAGGGTAGTGTGAAGATGCAGAGGATATGTGAAGAATTTTTAATTTTTTTTGTCCCGAATTCACACACTAAATGGATGATATAGATGTAGTAACCCAAGAGGAGCAGTGTGAAATATTGAACAAAATAATCATAACGAGAGAGGAAGTGTTAAAGGAGTTGGAATCTTTGAAAGTGAATAAGTCGCTCGCGTGAGATGGATGTTTCCTAGGATGTTGCAGGAGGTCAGGGAGGAAATAGCAGATGATCTGAGGATCCTTTTACATTCTTCACTGGACAGAGGTCAGGTATCAGAGGACTCAGGGAATGCAAATGTAGTATTGTTTAAGAAAGCTACAAAGGAAATGCCAATCAATTATGGGCCAGTTCGTCCTCCTTCAGTGGAAGGTAAATTGTTAGGATCAATGCTGAGAGATCGGATGAACTGTCACTTAGAAAGGCATGGACTATGAGGGATAGTCCGCATGGCTTTGTTAAGGCAAGGTCAGGCCTTACAATTTGATTGAATTGTTTGAGGATGTGACAAGGTCGATCAGTGAGGATAATGCAGTGGATATTATCTACATAGATTTTATTAAGGCTTTGACAAAATCCCACTGGGCAGACTGGTCAAAAAGGTAAAAGCCCATGGGACAGGGTAATATGTCGAATTGGATCCAAAGTTGGCTTAGTAATAGGAAACAAAGAGTAATGGTCAATAGCTGTCCTTGCAAATGGAAAGCTGTTTCAAGTGGTGTTCTTCAGGGCTTGGTGTTAGGACCCCTGTAGTTTGTATTATACATTAATGATTTGGACTTGAACATAAGGGGCACAATTTTGAAATTTGCATGCAATACAAAAATTAACCATGTGTTGGATAGTCTAGAGGATTAACTGTAAGCTCCAACATGATGTAGAAGGGTTGGTGGAGTGGGCAGGAAAGTGGCAGATGGAGTTCAACTCTGATAAGTGTGAGGTGATGCATATAGGGAGGTCAAACAGTGAAAGGGAATGCACAATAAATGGAAATATACTGAGAAGGCTGGATGAAGTGAGAGATCTTGGTATGCAAATGCTTGGTCCCTAAAGATAGAAGTACAGTTAGACAAGGTTTGAAAAAAGATAGATGGCAGGGGTGTAGAATACAAAAGTAGGGATATAGTGATGAAACTGTAAAAGATATTGTTGAGACTACAACTGGAGTATTGTGTGCAGTTCTGGTTACCACATTACAGGAAGGACATAATCTTGAGAGATTGCAGTGAAGATTTAATAACATCTTGCCAAGGCTGGAGAATTGTAGCTGAGGAGTGATTGGTGAGGTTGGAACAGAGAAGGCTGAGGGGTGACATGATTGAGGTGTACAAAATTGTGAGGGATAGAGATGCATATACAGGAGGAACCTGTTTCCCTTGTAGAAAGTTCAAAAACAAGGGGTCATAAATAATTAAAGTGGCACAAAGATTAGAGGGGATGTGAGGAAAAACTCATAAATCATGAGAAGCATGGATAGGATAAATAGACAAAATCTTTTCCCTAGGGTGGGGGAGTCCAGAATTAGAGGGCATAGGTTTAGGGTGAAAGGGGAAAGATATAAAAGAGGGTGGTATGGGTGTGGAATGAGCTGCCAGAGGAACTGGTGGAGGCTAGCATAATTGCAACATATAAAAGGCATCTGGATGGGTATATGAATAGGAAAGGTTTGGAGGGATATGGGCCAGGTGCTGGCAGGTGGCACTAGATTGGGGTTGGGATATCTGGTGGGTATGGACGAGTTGAACCAAAGGGTCTGTTTCCATTCTGTACATCTCTGACTGTATGACTCTGAGGGTGGTGAGTGTCTGGAATTTGCTGCCTGAGTTGGTAGAGGAGACAGAGACCTTAAACCCATTTTAAAAAGTACCTGGATTTGTACCTTAAATGCTGTAAGCTGCAGGGCTATGGGCCAGATGGTTTAGAAAGGGCATCTGCGGGCCTTTGTGTCAGTTATGGATAACATAGGCCAAATAGCCCTTTCTTTGCTTTATCATTTCTATGTATGTGTGCCAAAGATATTACCAACCCTTGGATCAATGTATTACTTGCCTTCAAGCAGAAAAATAGTTGTTCCTCACCAGTGCTAGGGTGTGAAAACATAAGCCCTAGTGCTTCCCCTGTATCCGGGCCCTTCCTTGTCCATCCATACCCCCATCGCCCAACATTTAATATTTACTCACTCCTTCCTATCTTTCAAGTACCCAGAACTGACAACCTGTCGTTATTATCATCATTTGGGAATGATTTTTTTCAAATAATTAGACACAATCCAGTTGCCACATTATACAACCTTTGAATTTGGCCCTATTCAACATCCAGACAGCAACAACATCCAAAGGGCATGAAGCTCTCAAAAAAACAGTGCAACAATAATCCCATGTATAAATCTGAATGTCTTGAACTAATAATGATTATATCCTATTCTCATGTGATTCCTGGTTTCACTTCCAAGTTTAAAAATGGAATGAAAACCTTCCAGTAAATTAGCACTAAACAGATTGCCTGCCATGCTATATCTGTCCACACAAGTTGGTTTTGGTATCGCAAAAAATACACATTGTATCTAAATAATTTCTCATTTTAAATTGAAACTAATCATACTAAAACCTAGTCCAGATATTGGCAACAGTGCGCTTTCTTTTCTCCTCTTGAGATTTTCTTATGCATCCATTTTTAATTTTCAAGGTCTCCTTTTTGGATTCCAGGAAGTCCTTTCTTTTGCTGATTAATCTTATAAGGCGATGCATTCATATAGTAACTTTACCTAGTTATTTGTATTGACACGTAGTATTCTGACTCTCATTGTAGCTGAATTATTGAATAGAATTCAATTCAATAATCATTATTCCGTCATCAACTTAAAACCACAAACAAAAGAAAAGGATTCATTTCCTATACATGACAGTATTTTGATTGGCACAAGAAAACATTCTTTTCAAATTAACTAACACGCTTCTATGTACAGGAGGTCATGATCCTTAACACACCTACCAGATTGGCAAGGTCAAGCTCATATGTTTCCATCATATAGACTAAAGTATGGTCGATATTGTTATCGAGGCAGTTGCTACTATTTTTACTGTATCTCCAATCTTAGATTTTAGTCTCACGTTTAATAATTATCACATCATTCCATCCACAGCATTTTGCCCACACAGTAACTCTTGAATCTAAGCTGAAACCAGAGATACCACATTCAGTTGCAAGTAATTCATTACCCAAGTTTTCCTGGCTCCCAAATAACTGAATGTTCCTTTGCTGACAGGTTAAAAACTTTTCTCCCTTTTTAGCTTCCCCACCACCCCCAAACTTGCAACCATCCTCTGTCTTCCTTCCCTCCTTGCAATCTCAATTTCTTTGTTTCCTGTCTCACCTTGACGCCTTTCTCCTTTTCCTACCGCCTTGCAGACACTTATCTTGCCCACTTCTTGTCGCCATCCTGACTTCCCTTTGCAGACTCTTTGTTTTGTCACATACTCCTTACAGCCTTCCCTTCTCTCCCCAGTCCCTTTATGCCTCCTTGTCTCTTCCCACTCGTTCTTGCAGCCCCTCTTTTTAACAACTCCTTGCAACTTTCCAGGCCTCCTTTGACATCCTATTCTCCCCATTACCTGGCTTGCAGCTGTCTTCTCTCTCTCCCGGTCCCTTTTACAGCAGCCTTCACCCCTCCCAAACCCTCTTGCTCCTTCCTTCTCTTCCTTTGCCCCCTTTTGCAGGCCTCTTCTCTTCACCCACCCTGACAACTCCAGTAGCATCCTTTCCCTGACTCCTGCTCAAAGCACACTCTGATACATCACCCCACCATCCCTAGAAGAACAGCCACCACAATACCCCCTCTCCCCTCGAACAAAACCGAGCAAAGGTACCATCCTGGCCTCGATAAGGGGCAGCAATCTCCCAGTCCCAGCTGTGCACCTCAGCCTTGACAAAAGATAGCCCTTTCCTGGCCCTGGCTTTGGGTAAAGTGCTCCCAGTTCCTGACCCCAGTAGATGACTGTGGTTCATCTGACTACTCTCTCACTGCTGCCATTTACTTTCCTAACTGCTTGCTGTTTCTCCAATCACAGGTTGTTTCTCTCCCATGTTTGTTGTTGATTGCTGTTGTTTGTTGTTCAACTTTTTGTTGCTTTTGGAGAATGGTGGACCTCTGGTTCTGATGGCCATTCAGTTGCTTGTCCTTTTGGTAAAATCAGATCTGCCTCATCAACTGCTGTGAAGGAAAGGTTTTTCCATTTGCAAATTTATATCGGTGGTCATAGTGATAGATCTTGCACCCCTTGAACCTTTCTTCTTATGCAACTTCAGGGTCACCTGACAAGTCCTGTCTGGAAGCCTCACTAGCTTCCAATCATAGGCCTTGCTTTTCTAATCAGTGAAATGCTAGGTGCATTATTATTGCCTGCAAAGTTTTTAATCTCTTCAGCTGATGATAGACCATTTCAGAACTTCTGCACTTGTCAATAGCTTTCTTCAGGAGGATACTTCTTTTCCCTTAAAATATGTACTCTCACAAAAGAATCTTTCGTACCAAAGGTGTTCTCATCTCTGTTAAGGTCATCTTTCAATTTCAAGATTCAGCTAGATATCTCAGTACAATTACATACTGACCAATCTTTTCCCTGTCTTCCTGAGATCCGATGTTAAACTTATGCCATTCATAAATAGTATTTTTAGAAACTTCAAAAATGGTTATTTAAGGCCTTCAAAGTCTCATAAGTCGAGCATTTATAGCATTCCTTCCCCATAACTCCTAGCACAGTTGTTTCTCCTAATTGTTCAAGTTTCTTGTCCAACTCTGTGGCAATTTATAATTTTGTCACTGAGACCTGAAGATTTGTCAATTTGCCCATTTGTCTGTTGAAGCAGATTCTGGTAAGTTTGACAACATAATGACTTGACCAGGTGTAATTGTCTTGTAAAAAGTTTCAAACTAAATTTTCAATTATTCTCTGCTATTTTTGTATCTGATCCTCTCTTACAGCTATCAGTCCCACATTCACATTGCTGATACATAGGCTAGATTTTCATTTCTCTATCCATTTTGAAATGGCTAGGGAAGGACGCAGTTCCAAAATTCCTGACCCAATTCCCATCATGTGGGACTTTTATGGCATAGGAGCAGGTTAGTGAGCACACATACAGTGATGCTACACTTGCCTAATCCATTGTGCAGATGAGCATTTTTAACATCTTCCTGATTCCATGGAGACTGGTTCATTTTGATCATAGAATTTCTACAGTGTGGAAGCAAGCCATTCAGCCCATCAAATCCGCACTGCCTCTCCAAACAGGACCCCAAACAGACTCACCCTCCACCCTATCCCTGTAGCCCTGCATTTCACATGGCTAATCTGCCTAGTCTGCACATTCCTGGACTGAATGGGCAATTTAGCATGGCCAATCCACCTAATCTGCACATCTTTTTACTGCAGGAGGAAACTGGAACACCCAGAGAAAACCCATGCATACATGAGAATGTGCAAACTCCACACAGGCAGTCACCCAAGGCTGTAGTTGAACCCAGGTGCCTGGCACTGTGACGCAGCAGTGTTAGCTACTCAACAACCGTGCTGCCCATTTTGTTATGAAGCATAGTTCAGAGCATATTAGAGGGGCCATAAACCTTGGAAAAACCTGTTATGGAGTCAGAAACATTTAGAAGGGTAAATTCAAAAGAATTTGCCAAACTCAAACATCATAAATAGATCCTGTATGATAAATATTTTAAAATGCAGATATTGATTATCTACCCTTAAGCGTTAGGAGAACATTTCTCACTGTTGTGAAAGTGTTAAGATGAAAATACATTCTTTCTCCAGGAGGTAAAGTCTTCTTCTGTATTCAAAGGTATTGAGAAATTAATATTAAAATGTCATCTGGTCCACATGCTGTGCATTTTAGTAATTTAAAGTCCAGGCAACTCTTGAATCTGTGATTTCTTTGATTGAAAGTCTGTTTGCTGAGCCATTCAAAAAAATTGTGCAAATAACTATCTGTTTAAGCTTCAAAGACTCCATTATGTTGAACTCTGGAGAGTTGGGCAATAAAGTTGTGCAATGGCATTGCATTATGAATATAAAATCAGGGATGTACTTCTGAGGCTCTGGTCAGATGATATTTGGAATATTGTGTGCAGTTTTGTGTTCATATCTCAGGAAGGATGTACTGCCCCGGACCGTGTTCAGAGGAGGTTCTCGAGAATGGTCCGAGGAATGCAAAGCTTAACATACGAGGAATGTTTGACCATTCTGGGTTTATACTAAATGGAGTTTAGATGGGCTGAATGGCCTAATTTCTGTTCCTATGTCTTATGATCTTATGAACCTTTCTTTTAGTTCCAATCTCAACTGATCAATTAAGCTCCATTTGGTTTGTTTACACAGCTGAGGTAAACCAAGGCTTTGTTTGATTTGCAGTTGTATGAGCATTTAATGGAATTAAAGTATTTTGAAGAGGTTTTTGAATGCTGTTTATTTTGACAGATTTAAAAGTAGCCAGTTTTTTTTTAGCAGAGTTTACATGTTTATGTTTGTTCGATAGTTTTACAAGATTCTAAGAGCTTTTTTTAAAAAGTGGATCTTTAATGGATGATTGGATTTGTGTTTATTCATGAATATTCCAGAAATTCACTATCATTATTGCAGGTCGCATTTCAGTTTATAATGGAAACTAAATGAGTGGGTGTGCAAGGGCAGCGGGGTAAGTGGTGGGATGTGGGGACCATAAGAGAGGTATGTAAGATATGAAAGGGCAAGGGATGAGTTATGGGTTTGAGACACCATGAGGGTGAGAATTTACAGAAGACATGTACAGAACTGGGTCAGTTTCCAAGCAAACTGAGGTAAGCTTTCCAATTTACCTATGATATCCATACAGCTTTATTCTCATCAGGCTTCCTCGGGGGGGGGGGGGGGGGGAGATGGCCAAGTGGTACTATTACTGGACTGTTAATCTAGGAACCCAGGTAATGTCCTAGGACCCAGGTTCAAATAGCAAGCCATTCAGTTGTACTAATTGCTATAAAGTCTCAAAAAAGTAAAACCAGATGGATCACCTGGCGTTGACCTTGGCACCAGAAAAGCCAGGACAGAAACAGCCCTGTTGATGCTGCGAAGTCCTCCTGACTAGCATCTGGGGACTCATGGCAAAATTGGGAGAGCTGTCTCACAAACTAGGAGAAAGTGAGGACTGCAGATGCTGGAGATCAGAGCTGAAAATGTGTTGCTGGAAAAGCGCAGCAGGTCAGGCAGCATTCAAGGAGCAGGAGAATCAATATTTCGGGCATGAGCTCTTCTTCAGGAATGAGGAAAGTGTACCAAGCAGGCTAAGATAAAAGGTAGGGAGGAGGGACTTGGGGGAGGAGCGTTGGAAATGCGATAGGTGGAAGGAGGTTAAGGTGAGGGTGATAGACCGGAGTGGGGGTGGGGTCGGAGAGGTCAGGAAGAAGATTGCAGATTAGGAAGGTGGTGCTGAGTTCGAGAGTTGGGACTGAGACACGGTGGGGAGAGGGGAAATGAGGAAACTGGAGAAATCGGAGTTCATCCCTTGTGGTTGGAGGGTTCCTAGGTGGAAGATGAGGCGCTCTTCCTCCAGCTGTCGTGTTGCTATGGTCTGGCGATGGAGGAGTCCAAGGACCTGCATATCCTTGGTGGAGTTGGGTTGGTTGGTCCGGGTGTCCCAGAGGTGTTCTCTCAAACGTTCCGCAAGTAGGCGGCCTGTCTCCCCAATATAGAGGAGGCCACATTGGGTGCAGCGGATGCAGTAACTGATGTGTGTGGAGGTGCAGGTGAATTTGTGGCAGATCTGGCGATGGAGGAGTCCAAGGACATGCATGTCCTTGGTGGAGTGGGTCTGGCGATGGAGGAGTCCAAGGAGTCCACCACTTTTGGCATTTCCCTGTATACATATGAACAAGAAACAAGAATAGGCCACTTAGTTTTTGTATTCAATAAGATCATGGCCAATCTGATTTTAAATTCAACTCTACATATTGACATTCTTGCCTACCTCTATGATTTTTTAATCACCTTCGTAATTTAAAATATACCTGTCTCTATCTTAAAATTATTTAAGTATTCCACACCTATCTTTTGAGAAACAAAATTCCAAAGACTCTCCTTTTCCCACTGTCCTCACCTATCTAAGTCCTCTGCAGCCTCCCTGCCTCCTAAACATTACCTGTCCCTCTACCTAGCTTTACGTCATTTGCAAATTTGGCAACAATACCCTCCATTCCTTTAAACAGATTGTTAACGTACAATGTAAATAATTGTGGTCACAACACTCATCTCTGTGGAACTCTACTAATACCATCCTCAAAAGGATCTCTTTATCTTCTATCCATCCCAAATCTTGCTCCTAACAATGAGGTTTTATCTTATTTAGCAGCCTTCTTTATGGCTCTTTCTAAAAGGCCTTTTGGAAAGCCAAATAGATCGTGTCCACTGACTCTCCTTTGTCTAGTTTGCTTGTTGCCGCCTCAAAGAATTCTAGATTTACCAGGCGTGACATCCTCTTGATAAGCCATTTTGACTCAGCCATTTTAACATGGTGAAAGTGAGTACTGCAGATGTGGAGATTAGAGTTGAGAGTGTGGTGCTGGAAAAGCACAGCAGGTCAGGTAGCATCCGAGGAGCAGGAAAATCGACGTTTTGGGTAAAAGCCCTTCATTAGGAATGAGGCTGGGAGCCTTGGAGTGGAGAGATAAATGGGAGGGCAGTGGGAAAGGTTGCTCAGAGTGCAATAGGTGGATGGAGGTGGGGGGAAAGGTGATAGGTTGGAGTGGATAGGTGGGAAGGAAGATGGACAGATGGGATGGGTCATGAGAATGGTGCTGAGCTGGAAGATTGGAACTGGGGGAAGGTGGGGGAGGGGAAATGAGGAAATTGGTGAAGTCAATTGATGCCATGGGGTTGAAGGATCCTGAGGCGGAAAATGAGGCATTCTTCCTCCAGGCGTCGGGTGGTAAGGGAGTGGCAATGGAGGAGGCCCAGGACTGAATGTCCTTGGTAGAGTGGGAGGGGGAATTAAAGTGTTTGGCCACGTGGCAGTGGGGTTAATTGGTGCAGGTGTCCTGGGGGTGTTTTCTGAAGTGCTCTGCAAGTGGGCGTCCTGTCTCCCCAATGTAAAGGGACAACGGTGTCGTAAATGACATGTGGAAGTGCAGGTGAAACTTTGGATGTGGGACCTTGGTTGGAGGTGATGGGGAAGGTGTGGGCACAGGTTTTGCAATTCCTGCAATGGCAGGGGAAGATGCTGGGAGGGGAAGGTGAGTTGTTAGGGGGCGTGGACCTGACGAGGTAGTCGCGGAGGGAATGGTCTTGATGGAAAGTGGATAGGGGTGAGGAGGGAAATATATCTCTGGTGGTGGGGTCCATTTGTATGTGGTGGAAATGGTGGAGGATGATGCGATGTACACGGAGGTTGGTGGAGTAGAAGTCCTTGTTGCAGTTGGAAGGGTGGGGTTTGAGGGCGGTGGTGCAGAATGTGGATGAGCTGCGTTGGAGGGCATCATCAACCATATGGGAGGGGAAATTATGGTCTTTAAAGAAGGAAGCCATCTGGTGTGTTTTGTGGTGGTATTTTAACATAGTTTAACATGTACATTCCAGTACTTAGCAAGCTCATTCTTAATAATGGACTGTAAAGTCTTAGCAACGACTGAGGTCAGGCTAATCAGTCTGTAATTTCCCATCTCCTGCCTCCCTCCTTTCTTAAACACGGGTATTGCATTAGCCATTAGCCAGTCTTTTGGGATTTTTCCTAGCTCCAGTGATTCCTGAAAGATCACCATCACTGCCTCCACAATTTTTTCATCCATCTCCTTCAGAACCCGGCAGTGTAGTCTATCCAGTCCAGGTGATTTATCCATTTTCAGATTCTTAAGCTTCCCTAGCACTTTCTCCTTAGTGATGACCAGTCAACTCATTTCTGCAGCCTGACTCTCTTGAAGTTCTGAAATGCTATTGATGTCTTCTACTGAGAGAACTGATGCAAACTACCTCTTCAGTTCTTCTCCTATTACTTTGTAATCCATTACTACTTCTCCAGCCTCATTTTCCAGTGGTTCAATGTTCACTCTTGCTTCTCTCTTACCTTTTATATATCTATAAAAAATTTTGGAATCTTCTTTTATATTTCTAGCTAGCATACTCTCTCATTTTATCTTAGAACATAGAACATAGAAGAATACAGCGCAGTACAGGCCCTTCGGCCCTCGATGTTGCGCCGATCCAAGCCCACCTAACCTACACTAGCCCACTATCCTCCATATGCCTATCCAATGCCCATAATGAGAGAGTCAGGCACCACTGCTACTGGCAGGGCATTCCATGAACTCACGACTCGCTGAGTAAAGAACCTACCCCTAACATCTATCCTATACCTACCCCCCCTTAATTTAAAGCTATGCCCCCTTCACCACCTATATTGCTTTATTATTTTGACCTCTGCTGGTTTATAAAGGCTTCCCACTCTTCTGGCTTCCTACTAATCTTCACCACATATATGTTTCTCCTTTTGCTTTTGTGCTGACCCTGATTATCCTTGTCAGCCTTGGTTGACTCATCCTTCTCTTCGTATATTTCTTCTAACTTTGGATGAATTTCTGCTGTGCCTCCCAAATTACCCCAAAATCTTCTCCCATTGCTGCTTCACCATCTTCTCTACTTGGCTCCCCTTCCAATCAACTCTGACCAGCTCCTCCCTCAATCCTTTGTAATTACCTTGACTCAGTTGTGATACCATTGCATCTGATTCCAGCTTCTTCCACTCAAAGTGCAGGGTGAATTCTCTCACATTATGGTCTTTGCCCCAACAGCTTCCTCTGTCTTACACACTGTAGTTGTAGCATTTTCAGTGCATATTTATGATTCATGAGTTTAGAAGAGTTATTTATTTGGCAATTATAGTGGATGGCCACTTTGAAAGTTGGAGTATATGATGTCATTGATATCATTGGCTGGTTCGGAGGGAAAAATGATAGTGTAACCTTTGCTGCGTGCAGAGTGAATACCTTAATAATGCTCATACGCTGTTAAACACTTCAAACTTCGGAACCTTGTGAGTTGTAGGCTCAGCTTTGTAATCAAGGTCCTCCACTCGCAATCCTCCATGTCCTTTTCTTTCTTGCACTCCTTGTTAAATCCATCAGTACTGAGCTTTAAGACATTTTCCATCTTTGTCTTACATTTATATCTTTATCTCTTAAAGTTAACCCTTAATTCCCAGTCCTACAGCTTAATCATACTAATCATCATGATGCACTGTTCTCCCATTGAAGCCAAAGTAGTGGCCCTCAGTGACACCCGTTCCCACAGTAACCCCATCCTTCAATGCACTGTCTCCTACCCTTATATATTGAGATCCCTCATTCACACGTACTGTCCCCTTTGCACCCCAGCATGCTGCCTCCAATCCCCATTTCACAACTACAACAATGATCCTGATAATCCCTCTTGGTTTTCGTTGAACTGGCCCCAAAAATTGACTGTTCCATCCTTCTGACCATCTTGGACAGATAGCCCTGACTGATGACCAACCAGATCCCAAATTGATCTCTGAGCAGCTTCCTGACTGAAGTAGTATGACCTTCTGGACTGGTTCACTGAATCTGCAGGACTAACCATGCCCACTCCCTGGACTGTAGTGATATGTGTCCTTGATCCTGATCACCTCAAGTTGTCAAATGACCCTGTCCAAGCCCCTAAACTGACCATTCCAAATATGTTTGATGAATCTGACTTTTATTCTTCCAGTTAAAGATCTAATTTCTGGCAATCTCGTCCTACTGTATTTTCCCAAGTGCCTACATTGTCCAGGATCCTTATTGTTTCTTAATATACTTCATTAAAGACCAATTTTCACGAGTGCTACTTATGTGAAAACTACACATTTTGAAATTAGGTAATTGAGATTTAAGGTGATATGTTACTAAAAATGCTGATTTTTTTTTTACTTTTATTGTTCTGACATTTCTGTTTTCTATCTGTAAGCTGTACAGTGAAGTTTTGATTCAATTGGCTCCTTTCTGTAATGGGTTCAGGACTCATGTAGTACTAATGTCTTTATTTTCATGGGATTAGAATACTATTATTGTTAGTTTTATTATATTATCCTAATAGTCCTAACATTTTTGGGTGATGTGGGACATTGGTATTCAGACATTTGAGGTATGACTTTAGGTGACACTCAGTTTGCTGGTGCAGGAGAATTACAAAGAATTTCCACATATTTTGTACAAATTATCAGTTGTACTCTTGTAATACTCTAATCTGTTCTCAGAGAATCAAGCCATAAGTTTGTAAATAGATTTTAAAATTGAACATAAGAATAACTTTTTATTTTGAGATTTTAAAATAAGTCAAAATAATTATTTAATTTGAAAACATTGTTTCTGATATCACTACAGCTCCACACTCCCCACCCTATCCCAATGCTTGAAAGTCCATCCAAATTCTTGCAGGTTATATGAGTAAACTCTGAAAGGGACTCTCAAGAACGTTACCTGGTGTGATTTGTTTGAAGGCATTTTATATACATAAGAGAAGAAATCGTGCAGAGAAACCATTGCCTGTTTTTTTCATTTGATGACAGGACGCAAATCAGTGCGTGTAATTTTAAAAAACAATTAACATACCTAGTTTCACCTGAAACCCAACTGCCATTTCCCTTCATGCTGACCAGGTCAAGGTGTTTTTAGGGGTTTTACTATTTCCTAAGGTTTTTTTAAGCATTGTTATTACTCTAAATATTAATTTTAATCCAAAATCACAAACTAAACTTATCTTTGCTGTAATCACAGTACACTATTTTGAATAAGTCTGATTAAATAAACATTACATAACTCATTCCTCTTGTACCTACATCAGGAAGTGTGAATATTAAGATACCTTACATTATCAGTTTGGAATTGTCAAGTATAAAATTAATTAATTTGAATATCCAAACATAAACCTTGTAGGAATTATTCAATATTCACCATTAATATTGACATTTCAACCACCTAAAAATTGCCATGTTTTCTAAAATATAACCTTTTATTTGTTTTGCAGGCCTCCAGGTGGTGTTAAATTCAATCATCAAGGCCATGGTCCCATTGCTACACATTGCTTTGTTGGTGCTGTTTGTAATTATCATCTATGCCATTATAGGATTAGAACTCTTTATGGGCAAAATGCACAAAACCTGCTTATTTAATGAAACAGGTAAGAGCAAAAGTAATATCCTATTACTTAAGAAAAATCACCCGTTTTGATTGTATATTCTGGTAATAAATAGGCTTTTTACTTTTCATTTTTTTTTGCAATTATGTCTTTGTTCATTTTAAGTATAATTACATGTTTGGCTCAATGGCATCACTGTTGCAACGGAGCTAGAAGATTAGTGGTTCAAGTTTCACTCCAGGAGGTGAGCACACAATTTGGAGTGACATTTCAATCCAGTTCTGAGGGATTGTCTTTATTTTCAGATCCTGTGCAAATAAATATAGAAAATGCTGTGGCATTTTTGAAAGAAGACGAAGAGAGCCAAGTTGATGCCCAGGTGTCCATATAATTCTCAGCCAGAACCACTAAAAACAGATAAATTAGTTTGTTTTTCCTGTTAGTGAAGCTTATAGAATTTTGCAGTCTACATTAGTATTTGCTTTACATATCAATAATAAGAACTCTTCAAAATGTCATTTCTTAGTTGTGAATTGTTCTGGAACATCCGAATGATGCAAAAACTTTTTAAATGCAATGTTTTTTTCGCATTCTATCAATATACGAGGATTTTGTGCTACATTTTCATTAATAATATGGTATTGCAAACTAATTAAAAACAATGCTTAGCTACTGGATGAAATAAAGATGTGGAGAACAAGTTATTTTAAATATGATGTTTTAAAGCATGGTTTATGCCTCAATGAAAAAGGAACCCAAGATGATAGATAGTCAAAATGCTAATGAAATAGCTTTGTAGTAATTTCCTGCCTTGTATACTAAACTGTAGCTTATTTCATTAATGGACAAATGCCTCATGCTCACAGTATTTGAAATGACAGATGTTCAGCGACATGCCTGGCAAGCTAACCTTTCCTGGCTGCAAAGAAAAATGCAGTGAAAGGCAGGCCTTTCCTATACAGGTTGTTGTAAGACATTGGTTGGAATTTAATGGAGCCAGCTGGATGATTGGCAGGCCATAAATTTGTGGGAGCAACTATGCAACCCATTCCAATCATAGCTCTTTGATTTCTTACTTAACCAACTCTTTCCCATTTTGCAGGTGTAAACAGTTATTTCCAGTTCTGGTGAATGAAAGTTATTTTCAGTTTTGACAGCTTGAAAGCTTCTACCTGAACTCTCACAGCTTGGAGACTTTACAAACTATAACCCTTCTGCGAGGAAGTTGCTGTTCTTCTGCAGTGAAATCCTAATTTTTCTGAACTGAACCTGATTCTGGACTGAACTTAAAGTTGTTGCCTTGTCTGTTTTCTCTCTATGCTGTAAAAGTTCAACTTTGTAAACACTTAATAAGTCATCACTTCAGATGTCTTGCTTGGCATTTAAGTTGCATACTTTCTTGAGAATTATGTCTTTAAGTCACTATTGCAAATGACTTTCTGACCTCTTAAAAAAGTGCACAATCTTACAAGCCTCATTAGCTTCTAAAAAGGCACCAACAGATTGGAAATGCTAATATCTTTATTCAAGGAAAAAAAGGAAGTTAAAGAACAGTTAACTTTACATCTGTCATGGAGAAGATGCTAGGATCCATCAGGAAGGAGATTATGCCAAAATACTTGGAAAATTGCATTGTGATCAGGCAGAACCAGCATAGTTTTGTGAAAGGGAAATTGTCTTTAATTAAGTTCTTAGAGTTTTTTGACAAAGTATCATTAATGGTGGATAGAGTGGAATCAGCAGATGTGGAATACCTGTGGATTTTCAAAATGAATTTAAGTACAGTATATTTTGAAAAATTCATTCAAGGAATGGAGGTTGCTGAGCCAGCATTTATGGTCATTCTTAATTGCCTTAGAGAAGGCAGTAGTGATCTGCTTTATTGAACAGCTACAGTCCATGTTGTGTAGCTGTTAGGGAGGAAGTTACAAGATTCTGAACCAGTGACAGTGAAGGAAAAATTATTTATTTCCAAGCCAGGGTGGTAGTTGAACAGGTACTGCAGATGGTGGTGATCTCTCCATCTGCTGTTCCCATCCTTCTAAATGTAGTGGTCATGGGTTTGGAAACTGCTGTCTAAGGAAGCTAGGTAAATTTTTACAGTGCATCACAAAGATGGTACACATTACTGCTGCCGTACATTGATGGTAGAGGGAGTGAATATTTGTGGAAACAGGCTGCTTTGTCAGGATAGTTTTTCAAGTATCTTAAGTATTATAAAACCATAAGACAGGATCAGAAGCAAGGCTTCTGATTGAATCCACTCTGTCATTTAATCATGGCTGATGGGCATTTCAACTCCACTTACCTGCACTCTCATAGCCCTTAATTTCCTGTGAGAACAAGAATTTATCAATCTCTGGAGCAGCACTCATCCAGGCAAGGTGAGAGTATTCCATCTCCTGACTTGTGCCTTGTGGGTAATGGATGAGCTTTGGGAAGTCAGGAGGTGTGATATTCATGACAGGGTTCGTAGCCTCTGACCTACTGTTGTAGCCAGGTATCTGTATGGCTAGTTAATCTCCACTTTGTTCAATAGTAAACTCCAGGATGTTGACAGTGGGGGATTTCAGCAATGGTAATACCACTAATTGTCAAGGGGTGACTGTGAGAATCTCTCTTGTTGGAAATAATTATTGCCTTAACGAGTTTTGAGAAGATTTGTAACTCAGATTGAGGTTCTGGATGTAGCTTAGCTCGTTGAGCTGGAAGGTTCATTTCCAGACATTTCATCACCTATTAGTAACATCTTCAGTGGGCCTCCGGGCGAAGCACTGCTGATAATTCTTGCTTTCTATGCATATGTTTGGGTTTCTATGACTCTATGTTTACTAACTGCTGAAATGTGGAACCCTCTCTGCTGCCTTCTCTATTTTGGTGAGTTATAAATAAAATTAATTCATAGGGTTGACATGTTGCTTATTTGGACCTCAGGTCTTTCCTTTCCCTTTGGGTTTTAGAATTATTTCTTACATTATCTCTGAATGTAGTCCCTGTTCGTTCAACAGAGTTGGAGAAGACAATTTTTCAAAGGAAGGAAACGGGAAAAAGGACAAAGAGATTGATGAGCTAACTTCTTTAAGTCTCTTCTTTTCATTTGCTCCACTCCCTTCACAGAATCTGTGTTAAACTATAACCTGACCAACCAGAAGCTTGTTGCAATTCTAAGCTCAACTGAACATGTAACAAATGCTGCCACTTTATCTGTACTCAGTTTTACAAAAAGTAACATTGTTTCACATATGCAATTTCACTCATTTTCCCAAAGCTGGAAACAACTCCTTGTACTTTCTCTTTTTGAAAGCAGGGTCCATTTTTCTCATTTTCAGTCTATAGTCCAGAAAATGTTGTTGCTTGCATTTTGAGAAATTATATACTGAAGACATTGAGTCATATTTTCTAGTGTTAATTTTCAGGCAGTTTGAGCAATTTGAAAGACTGTTTCATGTGCATTCATATTCAAATACAGAGTGAGTTTCTGTGGTGCACAAAAAATTGGGACTTGTGGCGCAGTCGTAGTGTCATTACCCCTGAGCTAGGAGACTCAGGTTCAAGTCCCACTTACTCCATAAGTGTACAATGCTATCTCTGAATGGGTTGATTGGAAAAGTAGAACTTGAAGATATTTTGGGGCACAATGATAGATTTCAAACCTAACAAACCTAACTAGATGTTTTTCTTACCATAATAGGAAGCGGTGAGTTTTGATGTAGCATTGCTTGTAAAACCCTTACTGATGTATTCGGAAGTTCATGAGGTTTTGGACTCCTATCATAATGTAACTAAAAATGGGATAACACTGAAAATTGCTTTACATAAAAGGATACAATTTCCAAGTGCTACAGTTTGCATTCTCAACTTAGAGTGAGGACTATAGATGCTGGAGATCAGAGTTGAAGGGCTTATGCCTGAAATGTCAATTCTCCTGCTTCTCAGATGCTGCCTAATCAGCTGTTCTTTTCCAGCATCACACTGTTCGACTCTGATCTTCAGCATCTGCAGTCCTCACTTTCTCCTAGTTGATTATAACCTTACTGAGAAATCTCTTCCAAGGACACCTACCTTGTTAAACACATCAGCAACAATCATGGAAAGGAAACAAGCTGTGATTGAAGCAGTGGGCAACTGTGAGTAAGTGCATCAGGGAGGGAGCCACAGGAGGAATAGGACTGTTGAGATCTGAGAGTACTGTAGGGGCCAGAGCCAAGATCTGAAGTGGGAGATGGGCAGCTGAGAGCCAGGTCTGGAAGTGTAGAAGGGGATGAGAAACTGAGGATTAGGAGCAGAGCAGAGGATGGAAGCTGTGGTTTAGGAGCTGAAGTACCAAAATCTAGGAGTAGAAGGTCAAGGTCCAGGAAATGGGGGAGAATAGGGCTGAAGCCAGGAGGTGGAACCATAGCTAGGAGCATCATTTTTTCCAGTATTGGCAGGGGAAATGATGAACTGCCTTTTATTGAGGTGGCTGTCAGTTGCTGGGCCCTGGTTTGTTTGGAGGAGACCAGGAGGCTGAAAGAGACAAGATGGAAGCAACAGCATTGCTAAGGAGAAGAGAGGTGGGTGCAAGGGAGCTTGGGAGAAACAGGGATGATGAAAGGGGACTGGGAGGAAGATGGGAGACTGCAAGGGGACTGAGAAAGAAATGGAAACTGCAAGAAGTGGGGATAAGGGAGAAGAGGAGATCACAAGGAGAATGAATGAGTGAAAGAGAAGCTGCAAGACGGTTGGAGTAGGATGGAGTAGAGAAAGTGAAATTGCAAGGGTGGTTAGAGAAAGAGACTGCAAAGAAGAGAGAACAGTTTCAAACCTGTCAACAAAGGAACAATCAGCTAACTAGAATCTAGGAACACCTGAAATCATTGTGGTAATTAATTACTTGCAAATGAATTGACTTTCTCTCACTTAAGGTTGTATATGTGCAGGAGCTACTCTATGGGGAAGAGTGTAGTGGATGCTATGGTAGTGAATATTATGTAAATTGTTAAAACTAAATCAAAGATTGAGACCTGAGATTCAGTAGAAAGAATAGTAATTGCCAGTTTAAAGTATTCTAGCATTATGAATATGCAATTGAAATGCTTCAGCTATGACAACACCAGTTTCGAGCAACTGTGTTTAAGATGACGGCTTTTTGTGTGCAGAAGATATTTGGGGGAGAAAAACCGTTACTGCCTGCTGTCTTATACCAATTTAAATAATTGAGAGCTGTAACTAATTTATTATTTGTAATGATTAATATTGATCAATGTGTTACAAATAACTTGATAATAATTGAAAATATTGATGAATTCTTCTATTCTACTTTGTGAATTCAGTATGTTGATTCTATATGTCAATACATATACAAAAGAGGTGATTTACTTACTTTGTGACTTCATCACCTAATAAAGCAGTTAGAGAGAATGAAAAAGTGTCTTCTGACAATTAAGAAATAATCCCAAAAAATCAAAAACAGCAGTCCTCAAGAGGAGCCCTTGAATAAAAATTATTTTTAAAGTTGTGTGCAGAGATCAGTCAGTTTCAATGAAGCTGCATTAGACATTTTCAAGATCAACAGTGGGTTAAACCAATGTTGTATTCTGACACTAACTCTGTTTGACATATTGTTCTCTAAAGTGCTTTTGTATGCTTTCAGTTACTCTAATAGAAGTTTCTATCCATATACAAAATTGATGGTGAGCAGTTCAACTTGGTTGATAGCTATTGACAAATGGATAAATGTTAAGTATATGCCCAAAAAAACATATGGCAAAACCATTGAGGTTTTGATTAGTTGATTTAATGTAATGGTTGACTACTTTGTGGTTGGATAATGGTTACATGGGAAAAGATTTAAATATTTCTGAGTAATAATGCCACTTTAATACCACAATTTCCTCCAGGTTTGAATGGTGCTGGAGAAATAAGTCTACAGATTGTGAAGAGCCTCTACAAAAGTGTTCGCTTGATGTTGTGCTAGGCAATAATTCTTATTTTTCTCTTTGACACTGACTAAACAGTTTTCTAACCTCCAATAGAATAACCCCACAGACTACATTTGGCTACTCACCTTAGGTTGGTGTTCAAACAAGCCCTTAGAATAAGGTTTGGTTTGTGTAAGGTTAACATCAGTAGCTAAATGTGAGAAAAGCAAGACAAAATAAAGATGAGTAAAAAAGCCCAAATGCATTCACCTATCTAGTGATGAATAGTACAACTATCTGGATGATTATTTTGCCCATCAGCTTCTTTTGTCTAAAATCATCTTAAGTTCCTTGTGACCACTGTGACTCAAATAATGTAAAGTACATTGTGACTTTTTTTTCACTGAATTTAGGAATTAATGAATATCCTTTGCTAAATCATAATCAAAAGTTAAATCTGACCCATCATCAATTTTGCCTATCACGTTGAAAATTAGAGTTTAAAAATGAAAAGGAGATATTGGCTAGGCTGCACGTACAGAAATTTCATAAGGATGAGATGCATCCAAGGATACTCAAGTTAAAGTGGAAACTATAAAATCATAGACCATAATTTTCTACTATTCCTTGCTTTAGGGGTGGTGTCAGAGGACCAGGAAATTACAAAATTTTACACTATTGTTCAAAAAAAAAGTAAAAGGTAAGCCCAGCAACTATGAGGTACTCACTTCAATCTTGGTGGTGGAGAAACTTATAGAAACCAAAATTTGGGATACAAATTAATTGTCTCTTGGCCAAATGCGATTAATTGAAGTAACCCAATATAGATTTGTTAAGGCAAATTGTGTTTAACTAATTTGTTGAAGGATTTTGAGGTAAGAGAGGTATGATGTGGTATAGCCGTTGATGTGATGTACATGAACATCCGGAATATGTTTGATAAAGTAGCATATAACTAATTTGTGAGAAAGCTTACATGCTCTCAGAATACAAGGGATAATTCTAACGTGGGTAAGGAATTGATGGAATGACAGGAAACAGAGTAATGGTTCATTAGTGCTGTTCAGACAGGAGAAGAGTTTGCAGTGGAGTGGCCCAATGTCAGTGTTAGGATCTTTGCTCATCATTATACTTATAAATTATCTGGATCTTGATAATTTGCAGATGTAATACATTGTAAACTATGAGGAGGATAGTGTAGAAATTCAATAGTGTCAAAATTGTGGCTGATTGAACATTTGAATGCCATTCTCACATCCCATAAACCTTTTCTCCATTGGTTATCAAAACCATCTATCAATCACTACTATAAACATACTCAATGACTGAATGTGTACAGCCCTCTGTGGCAGAGAATTTCAAAGATTCTGAGTAAAAAATACTTACATAATTCTCATCTCAGAACTAAGTGGCATTCCCTTCATTTTTAAATTGCGCCAACTGGTTTTAACCTTTGGATTATTGCACACTTTACTGGTTACCTTTATGTAGGAAGGATGTGAATAAACTGGAAAGGATGAAAAAGAATTTACAAGAATGTTACCAGGATTGGAAGATTTGAGTTATAAGGAGAGACTGAATAGGCTGAGGCTTTTATCACAGGAGTGCAAGAGGCTGAGGGGTGACCTTGTAGAGGTTTAGAAAATCATGAAGGGCATAGATAAAGTGAATACCCAAGGCCGTTTTCCCAGGGTAGGGGAGTCAAAACTAGAGGGCATAGGTTTAAGGTGAAAGGGGAAAGATTTAAAAAACGTGAGGGACAACTTTCTTTAATACAGGGTGGTGCGTATGTAGAGTTGTACAGCATGGAAACAGACCCTTCAGTCCAACTTGTCCATGCCTACCAGATATCCTAGTCCCATTTACCAGTATTTGGGCCATATTCCTCTAAACTCTTTCTATTCATATACTCATCCAGATGCCTTTTAAATGTAATTGTACCAGCCTCCACCACTTCCTCTGGCAGCTCGTTCCATATGTGCACTCCCTCTGCATGAAAAAGTTGCCCCTTGGAATGAGCTGCCAGAGGAAGTGGTAGAACATTGGCACCAGTACTGTGGAAGTAGGGAATTGTTCAGATGGAACCGGCTCCACTTGAATCATGCTAGGACCAGAGTTATGGCAAATCACGTACGTAGGATGTAGATAGGGTTTTCAACTTTATAGTGGGGAGCTTGTGTTCAGTTCTATGGAAAATGAATGAATCAAAAGAAAAGGAGGAGGTAGGATTGCTGGTTAGTGATGGGCTTGATTGTTACCAGAAAATAAAATGAAGGGACAGATTATGTGAATGTCGTATTGCATCAAGGAACCATAAAAGTGGAGGGAAATTTGTTAATAGAACAAATTTAAAGGTTGTGTATTTTAATGCATAAAGGATATGGAATAAAGTAGATGCACTGATGGCACAAATTGGGGTACAAGACATGAGTTAAAGTGGGGAGCAGCGTGGAGGGCTCAGAAGAGGTTATTAAAGTTTCCAAAACAAGTAATAGGACAGAGATTGTGGAAAGAGTCAGGAATCTAACTTAAGGCACAGTAGATAAGGGGAAAACTACAAGAAAAGGAATTGTCAATGCCGGACTGAGGGTGTTGTACTTAAATGCACACAGTTTGTGAAACAAGGTAAATGAGCTTGTAGCGCAAGTAAATATTCAAGGATACATGTCCTATCAAAAAGACAGGCAAAGGGAGAGGAGTTGCCTTAATAGAAACAAAATTAAATTGATAACAAGCAATATAAAGTTGGAAGGCGCAGAATCTCTCTGGATAGAGTTGAGGAATCATAAAGGGTAAAAACACATTGATGGGAGTTATGCACAGGTCTCTTAACAGTAGTCAGATGTGGAGTAGAAAATTAATCACGAGACAGAAAATGTATATTAGGAAGACATTATTAAAATCAAGACTTCAAGCTAAAAGTGGCCTAAGGAAAATCTAGTTGGTAGTAGTACGCAAGATATTTGTAGAATATCTACAAGATGGCTTTTTGGTGCAACTTGTAGTAGACCTCATTAGGGAAAAGACAATTCTGGAGTTGGTAATATGTAATGAAGCAGAGTTGATTAGAGAGCTTAAGGTGAAAAAAACCTGTAGGGGCAATGACCATAATATGGTAGAATTCACCTGCTATTTGAGAGGGAAAAGCTGGAATCAGATGTAACTGTATTACAGTTGAGTAAAGGTAACTACAAAGGCATAAGGAAGAAGCTATCCAGCGTTGATTGGAAGGGAAACTACAGAGGGAAGACAGTGGAGCAGCAATGGCAGGAGTTTCTTGGAGTAATTTAGGAGGCACAGCAGAAATTCATTCCAAGGAAGAAGAAGCATTCCAACAGTGGATTGAGACAAACCTGGCTGAAGAAAAATCAGGGACAACATATGAGCATATAATGTGGTGAAGATTATTGGGAAGCCAGAGGATTGGAAAACCTTTAAAAACCAGCAGAAGACAATTAAAAATGCAATAAATGGGGAGGAGCTGAAATATGAGGGTAAGCTAGCTAGTAATATAAAATATTGCAATAACTTTTTAAATACATATAAAAGGTTAAACAAAAAAGGCAAGATGGATATTGGACTGCTGGGAAATGAGGCTAGAGGAGTCAGAAATTGGGAACAAAGAAATGGCAGAAGAACGGAATAGGTACTCAGCATCAGTTTTTACAGTGGAAGACATTAGCAACACACCAGAACTTCAAGAGAGTCAGGGGGCAGAGATGAATGTAATGTCCATCACTGAAGGGAATGTACTGGGGAAGCTGAAGGGTCTGAAGGTGGATACATCACCCAAACTGGATGGACTATACTGCAGGTTCTGAACGAGATAGCCAAGGGGATTGTGGAGGAAGTGGTGGTGATCTTTCAGGAATCACTGGTGTCAGGAAGAGTCCCAGAGGATTGAAAAATGGCTAATGTAACACCCCTGAAGGGTCTTGACCCGAACTGTCAACTTTCCTGCTCCTTCGATGCTGCCTGGCCTGATATGCCTTTCCAGCTGCTAAATAAAATAAGAGACCATGGCATTCGGGGCAAAGTCCTGGCATGGATAGAGGATTAGCTGACTGGCAGCAGGCAATGAATGGAGATAAAGAAGTATTTTTCATTATGGCAGCCAGTGACTAGTTAAGATCCACAGAGGAAAAAGTGAAGACTGCAGATGCTGGAGATCAGAGTTGAAAAGTATGGTGCTACAAACCCACCGACTCCCACAGCTACCTGGATTACACCTCTTCCCACCCTACCTCTTGCAAAAATGCCATCCCGTATTCCCAATTCCTCCGCCTCCGCCGTATCTGCTCCCAGGAGGACCAGTTCCACCATAGAACACACCAGATGGCCTCCTTCTTTAGAGACCGCAATTTCCCTTCCCACGTGGTTAAAGATGCCCTCCAACGCATCTCGTCCACATCCCGCACCTCCGCCCTCACTCCGCCCTCAGACCCAACCCCTCCAACCGCAACAAGGACAGAACGCCCCTGGTGCCCACCTTCCACCCTACCAACCTTCGCATAAACCAAATCATCCGCCGACATTTCCGCCACATCCAAA
>NC_057728.1:23978709-23986990 GCF_004010195.1 Chiloscyllium plagiosum
ACCCTATCCCAGATCCAAACCTCTAACTCAACCGCCCTCTTGAACTGTCCTCCCTGTCCATCTCCCTTCCCACTTATCCGTTCCACCCTCCTCTCTGAACTATCATTATCACCCCCTACATTCATCTACCAATCGCATTCCCAGCTACCTTCCCTCAGCCTCAACCCCCTCCCATTTATCTCTCAATTCCCTTGCCCCCCCCCATCCCCGACCCATTCTTGATGAAGAGCTTATGCTCGAAATGTCAACTCTCTTGCTCCTCGGATGCTGCCTGACTGACTGTGCCTTTCCAGTACCATACCTTTTGACTCCGAGTTCCACAGGGGTCAATGTTGGGGCCACAACTATTTATATTGTACTTTAATGATTTGGAATAAAGAATTGAAGATATGGTTAATAGGTTTGCAGATGACACCAAGCAAGATAGAGGGGTAAAAGTAATGTTGGAGAAGCGGGAGGCTGCAAAAGGATTTGGACAGGCTGGGAGAGTAGGCAAAGAAATGCCTGGTAGAATACAGTGTTGGAAATGGTCAGGTTATGTACTTTAATAGGAAGAATGGGGGTGCAGATTATTTTCTAAATGAAGAAAGACTTTGGAACTCTGAAGCACAAAGGATCTAGGGAATCCTAGTTTAGGATTCTCTTAAAGTTAATACGTAGGTTCAGTTGGCAGTTAAAAAGGTAAATACAATGTTAGCATTGATTTTTGGAGGGTGACAACACAAGTGCAGAGATTTACTGCTGAGACTGAATTAGGCTCTGATCAGACCACGTTTGAAATACTGTGAACAGCTTTTGGTCCCATAATCTAAGGAAAAATGTGCTGGCCTTGGAGTGGGTTCAGAGGAGTTTTATAAGAATAATCCTGGAGGTGAAGGGCTTGTCATAAGTGGAGTGGTTGTGGACTCTGCAGCTGTACTTAGAGTCATAGAGATGTACAGCATGGAAACAGACCTTTTGGTCCAACCCCTTCATGCCGACCAGATATCCCAACCCAATTTAGTCCCACCTGCCAGCATCCGGCCCATATCCCTCCAAACCCTTCCTATTCATATACCCATCCAAATGCCTTTTAAATGTTGCAACTGTACTAGCCTCCACCACTTCCTCTGGCAGCTCATTCCATACACGTACCACCCTCTGTGTGAAAAGGTTGCCCCTTAGGTCTCTTTTATATCTTTCCGCTCTCACCCTAATCCTGGACTCCACGACCCCAGGGAAAAGACTTTGCCTATTTATCCTATCCATGCCCCTCATAATTTTGTAAACCTCTATAAGGTCACCCCAAGGAAAGCATACCAAAGGCCTTCTTCACTACCCTATCTACCTGCGACTCCACTTTCAAGGAGCTATGAACCTGCACTCCAAGGTCTCTTTGTTGAGCAACACTCCCTAGGACCTTACCATTAAGTGTATAAGTCCTGCTAAGATTTGCTTTGCCAAAATGCAGCACCTCACATTTATCTGGGTTAAACTCCATCTGCCACTTCTCGGCCCATTGGTCCAGCTGATCAAGATCCTCTTGTAATCTGAGGTAACCTTCTTCACTGTCCAGTACACCTCCAATTTTGGTGTCATCTGCAAACTTACTAACTGTATCTCTTATGCTCGTATCCAAATCATTTATGTAAATGACAAAAAGTAGAGGACCCAGCATCGATCCTTGTGGCACTCCACCAGTCACAGGCCTTCAGTCTGAAAAACAACACTCCACCACCATCCTCTGTCATCTACCTTTGAGCCAGTTCTGTATCCAAATGGCTAGTTCTCCCTTTATTCCGTGAGACCTAACCTTGCTAACTCGTCTCCCATGGGGAACCTTGTTGAACTCCTTACTGAAGTCCATATAGATCACATCTACTGCTTTGCCCTCATCAATCCTCTTTGTTACTTGTTCAAACTCAATCAAGGTTGTGAGACATGATTTCCCACACACAAAGCCATGTTGACTATCCCTAATCAGTACTTGCCTTTCCAAATACATGTACATCCTGTCCCTCAGAATCCCTACAAAAACTTGCCCACCACTGACGTCGGGCTCGCTGGTCTACAGTTCCCTGGTTTGTCCTTACCACCTTTTTTAAACAGTGGCACCACATTAGCGAACCTCCAGTCTTCTGGCACCTCACCTGATGATACAAATATCTCAGCAAGAGGCCCAGCAATCACTTCTCCAACTTCCAACAAGTTCTAGTGTACACCTGATCAGGTCTTGGGGATTTATCCACCTTTATGCATTTCAAGACATCCAGCACTTCCTCCTCTGTAATATGGACATTTTGCAAGGTGTCACCATTTATTTCGCTACTTTCTATATCTTCCATATCCTTTTCCACAGTAAATACTGATACAAAATACTCGTTTAGCATCTCTCCCATTTTCTGTGGCTCCACACAAAGGCCGCCTTGCTGATCTTTGAGGGGCCCTATTCTCTCCTTAGTTATGCTTTTGTCCTTAATGTACTTGATGGAGTTTAGAAAGAAGAGTTGGGCAATTTCATTAAGTTGATAGAATATTGATAGGTCTGATATAGTGGACGTGGAGAAGGTGTTTCCATTAGAAGGAGAAACTATGGTCTGAGGCACAGCCTCAAAGTGAAGGGAGGGGGAATTTCTTGAGCCAATTATGAGTCTGTGAAACACATTGCCATAGAAGGATGTGGAGGCCAAGTCATTAAGTGTATTTAAGGCAGAAGAAAGTTCTTGATGAGAAAGGAGATCAAAGGTTACAGAGAAAAGGCAGGAAATTGGGAGTAAGAAACATATAGCCATGGTCGATACATGGAGTAGTCTTCGTGGGTCAAATGGCTTAATTCTGTTCCTGTATCTTACAGTCTCACATGCTACAGCCATGACAAAAGACAGACGTTGGACAGCCTCATCCATCTTCCACTTCAGCCATGTTCAGGGTTCTCTCATCACTGCCTGTTGTACCCCTATCTCTATACACAGCTTGAACATAACACTTGTGGCATACTTTTCTCATGGGGCTCAGCAGGTGCTCATTCTATAGCAGTCCTTTGAATTTCTGGGACCTCCCCTGCTTTTTCCTCTGCTGGTTGCAGACCTATGATGTGCACATCAGATTGTGTTCCTCAAATGTAATCTAAATAGGCACTGATGTGACTACTTCACATCCGGAGAGTGTCCTGCCAATGCCTCCTCTTCACCACTTTTAATGTCAGAGGTTGTGGTGCTGCTGAGTGGCGTCTGTGGCCTGTTATACTTCAATGCATTTTGTTCACCATTTGTACCTGTGGAAGAGAAGTGTTATGACATGGGGTAAACTCTCCTGCTTAATTTAAACCAGCAACACCAGGATGGTGCAGGAGGTTGGGTTTTGGATTCCTGGATAACTGGGGCTCTTTCTGGGGTAGGGGAGACCTCAATAAACAGGATGGTCTTCACCTGAACCAGAGGGATACCAATATCCTGGGGGTGTGGGGGAGGGGCAAATTTGCTAATGCTCTTCGGGTGGGTTTAAACTAATTCAGCAGAGGGATGGGAAGCTAAATTATAGTTAGAGTAAACGGGAAGTTGAGAATAGTGAAGTCAGAACAAGATTGCAAGAAGGCACCGGCAAGCAAGAAGTCACTTTGAAATGTGTCGACTTCAACGCTGGGATCATTCAGAATAAGGTGGGTAAACTTGCAGCATGAGTTGGTGCCTGGAATTTTGATGCTGTAGCCATTTCAGAGACATAGGTAGAGGAGACACAGGAATGGTTATTTCAGGTTTCGGGATTTAGATGTTTCACTAAGAACAGAGAAAATGATAAAAGAGGGAGTGGTATGGCATTGTTATTCAAGGACAGTATTATGGTTGCAGAAAGGACGTTTGAGGACTCGTCTACCGAGGGTAGTGTGGGCTGAGATTAGAAACAAGAAAGGAGAGGTTACCCTGTTGTGAGTTTTCTATAGGCTTCCAAATAGTTCCAGAGATGTGGTGGATAGGATAGCAAAGATGATCCTTGAGAGGAGTGAGAGTGACAGGGTAGTTGTTATGGGGGACTTTAATTTCCAAATATTGACTGGGAATACTGTAGTTCAATTACTTCAGATGGGTCAGTTTTATGTCCAATGTGTGCAGGAGGGTTTCCTGACACAGTCTATCGACAGGTCAACAAGGGGCAAGACCACATTAGATTTGGTACTGAGTAATGAACCCGGCCAGGGGTTAGATTTAGAAGTAGGTGAGCACTTTGGTGATAGCGACCACAATTTGATTATGTTTACTTTAGTGATAGAAAGGGATAGGTATATACCGCAGGGCAAAGGTCATAGCTGGGGGAAAAGCAATTATGGTGCGATTAGGCAGGATTTAGGATGCATCGGATGGGGAAGGAAACTGCAGGGGATGGGCACAATTAAAATGTGGAGCTTATTCAAGGACCAGCTACTGTGGGTCCTTGATGAGTATGTACTAGTCAGACAGGAAGGAAGTTGTCGAACATGGGAGCAGTGGTTTACTTACGAAGTTGAATCTCTTGTCAAAAGGAAGAAGAAGGCTTATGTTAGGATGAGATGTGATGGCTCAGTTAGGGCGCTTGAGAGTTACAGGTTAGCCAGGAAAGACCTAAAGAGAGAGCTAAAAAGAGCCAGGAGAGGACATGAGAAGTCGTTGGCAGTTAGGATCAAGTAAAACTCTAAGGCTTTCGATAGGGATATCAGGAATTAAAGAATGACCGCTGTAAGATCCAGGCAAATCAAGGATAGTCATGGGAAGTTGTACATGGTGTCAGAGGGTAAGTGCTAAATGAATGCTTTTCATCAGTGTTCACAGGAGAGAAAGACATTATGGTCGAGGAGAATACTGAGATACAGGCTACTAGATTAGATGGGATTGAAGTGTGTAAGGTGTTAGCAATTCTGGAAAGTGCAAAAATAGTTAACTCCCCTGGGCCGGATGGGATTTATCCTAGGATTATCCAGGAAGCCAAGGAGGAGATTGCCGAGCCTTTGGATTTCATCTTTATGTCGTCATTGTCTACAGGAATAGTACCAGAAGACTGGAGAATAGCAAATGTTCCATTGTTCAAGAAGGGGAGTGGAGACAACCCTGTAAATTATAGACCTGTGAGCCTTACTTCAGTTGTGGGTAAAGTGTTGGAAAGGTTATAAGAGATAGGATGTATAATCATCTCGAAAGTAATAAGTTGATTAAGGGATAGTCAACACAGTTTTGCGAAGGGTAGGTCATGCCTCACAAACCTTGCTGGGTTCTTTGAGAAGGTGGATGAGGGTAAAGCGATTGATGTGGTATATATGGATTTCAGGAAGCCATTTGTTAAGGTTTCACAAGGTAGGCCATTGCACAAAATACGGAGGTATGGGATTGAGGGTGATTTTGTGGTTTAGAGAAGAGATTGGCTAGCTGAAAGAAGACAGAGGGTGGTGGTTGATGGGAAATATTAATTCTGGAGTTCAGTTACTAGTGGTATGCTGCAAGGATCTGCTTTGGATACACTGTTGTTTGTCATTTTTACAAATGACCTGGATGAGGGCATAGAAGGATGGGTTCGTAAATTTGTGGTTGACACGAAGGTCGGGAGAGTAGTGGATAGTAACAAAGGATGTTGTATGTTACAGAGAGACATCGATAAGCTGCAGAGCTGGACTGAGATGTGGCAAATGGAGTTTAATGCAAAGACGTGTGAGGTGATTCACATTGGAAGGAATGCAGAGTACTGGGCTAATGGTAAGATGCTCGCCAGTGTAGATGAGTAGAGAGATCTTAGTGTCTAGGTACATAGCTCCATGAAAGTTGCCACCCAAGTTGATAGGTTTGTTAAGAAGGCACATGTTGTGTTGGTTTTTATTGATAGAGGGATTAGTTTTGGAACCATGAGGTCATACTGCAGCTGTACAAAACTCTGGTGCGACGACATTTGGAGTGTTGCATACAGTTCTGGTCACCACATGACAGGAAAGATGTGGAAACTTTGGAAAGCTTCCGATGACGTTCAGAGGAAATTTACTAGAATGTTGCCTGGCATGGAGGGAAGGTCTTACAAGGAAAGGCTGAGCGACTTGAGGTTGTTTTAGTTAGAAGAAGGTTGAGAGATGATTTAATTGAGACTTATAAGATAATCAGAGGGTTGGATAGGTTAGACAGTGAGAGCCTTTTTTCCTCGCATGTCATTGGCTAGCATGAGGGGACATAACTTTAAATTGAGGGGTGGTTAATATAGGACAGATGTCAAAGGTAGTAGGGGTGTGGAACACACTGCCTGCAACTGTAATAGACACAACACCATTAAGGGCATTTAAATGGCCTTTGGATAGGCATATGGATAAGAATGGGATAGTGTAGGTTAGATGAGCTTCAGATTGGTTCCAGAGGTCGGCGCAACATTAAGGGCCGAAGGACCTGTCATGCGCTGTAATGTTCTATGTTCCATGTTCGAAAAAGATTTATCCTGTACAGTAATCTGTGGAAATTTGAGAGGCAAAGAACTATTTCAAATAAAAATTAACAACTTTATTTCTTCAAGTGTAACAGAGAATAATTAACTAACAACTACTTACAACTCCTTCCTCTAACCTATCTTTTACCTTTGCTTCTATAATGCTGGTCTGATAAAACCCCCAGATTAAGATTTACCACAAATTCAAATGTTCCAAACCAGCCAGCTGTCGAATATTCTATTTGGATCCTCCTGTGTCTCTTTTTCTTCTTAAGGATTTCTGTTTCACAGGTTACTGATAAATAAAGCTATCTTTAAGAGAGCTTTTTTTTGGGCAGTCCCTACATGCTGGTGGTGTGGCAGTTCTCCTCCCAACTGTTCAATTTTCCCTGATCTTATACCCCCAAAAGCATCGGATTGTGTCATTGGCTTTTAAGATTGTCAGTATACTAATTGTTTGGAATTTGGTATTTTTCGGGATATAATTTGAACTGATTGGCCTAATTTGAATCTATTTTTATCTCCAGGCAACCAGCTACCCTCACTGCTGGACCACATGCTACATTGTATCTGGTTGAGAACACTTGTTGCTGTCAGGTTGTTCTGCTAGTTTTTAACTTTCTTAAAGGTACAATACACCCACATATTCATAACACCTCCCCCTTAAGAATATAATGAACCATCATAATGAAAAGTTGGCTTCATTTTTTTTCTGTAATCTTTAAACACATTACCCTAGCATACAGATAACTTTAATGTAAGTTTACCTTAATTTCTTCCCATATAACTATATATATGTATATAACATTAAAAAAGACAAATCTGATCTAAACTTTTTAAGTTAAATCCGTGATAACGCATCTGCGATTACATTCTTACGACCTGCAGCATGTACGATTTTAAAATTAAACATCTGTAACATAAAACTTCAACGAATAGTCTCATATTCTTGTCTTTAAAGTGTTCAAAGAATGTAAGTGGATTGTGATCTGTGTACACAACTGTCTCCGACACATTGTTTGTGACATATACATTAAAAAGTTGTAAGGCCAGTACCAGCTCAGTAGTTCTTTTTTGATCCAGGATTATTTCCTTTTGTGGATGTTGATCTTCTTCGAAAAGTAACCAACTGACAGTTCAATCCCATCTTCCTCTTCCTGTAGGAGTACAGTTCCAACTCCAATGTTACTAGTTTCGATGGCGACTTCAAAAAGTTTTGAAAGGTTTGATGGAGCTAAAACTGGTTTGGTGGTTAATATTGATTTCAAATGGTTGAATGCCTCCTGACATTGTTCTGTCACTGAAACTTTGTGTTCTTCAGCAAATCAGTTAACGGTGTCACTACACTGCTGAAGTTCGGAACAAACTTCCGACAATATTCGCTGAGTCCGGAGAATCAAAGTAACTCTTTCTTTGAAGTTGATGGTGGAAATTCCTCGATGGCCTTCGTCTTTGTGGTCCATGCGGTCAACCTTCCATGACCGATGTTATGTCCCAAGAACATCACCTCCACTTTCGCAAATTCAGTTTTTTAAAAGTTTATCACCAGTTTTGCTTCTTGTAGTCATTCAATGAGCTCTGCCAACTGTACCATGTGATCTTTCCAGGACTTACTGAAGATCACTACATCATCCAAATAAACTGCCAAGTTTGTTAACCCCGCTACAACTCTGTTCATGAGTCTTTTGAATGTAGTGGGTGCATTTTTCATTCCAAAGCACATCACTTTAAACTGATATAGCCCATTTGGGGTTACAAACACAGAAATTTCTTTCGCCCTCTCTGATAGAGGTACCGGCCAGTAAACACGTCTTAACTCCAACTTGGTGATGTAACTGGCTTGTCCAACTTTCTCAAAACAATCCTCCAATTTAAG
>NC_057728.1:23987490-24011770 GCF_004010195.1 Chiloscyllium plagiosum
TACCCAGACAGAAAGAGGAAGAAGCCAGAATAGAATGTATGTTGTAAGAAAGAAGAAATAGGTTCTTTACGTCTTTTTTGAGAAATGCTATTTTCATTGAAGGCATACTGATGTTAAAGGGGAACATTATGTGTATATTACACTGAAGATACTTATAAATATTTAATTTGTGATTGCAATTACCAATATGAATTCTAGCCTGTTAAATTTTAAGGCATTATTGATTATGGATAAGATATCTAAGTTCTGGCACTTTATGTCCATGAGCATTTTATGGTTAATGTCTCTTTTGTTAAGGAGATTAGGAGTGTAGTGTAGAGCCCTCTCTGCTGCTCTCTGTTTGCTGTTGGAAAGTGTAGATTAAATTAGTTCAGTAATGGTTGCCTATAAATTGAGCATGTGTTAGTCTCACTCACATCAATATGTAATAATTCCAATTGTCTCACATCAACTTTGGCTGGGTTGGCAAGTGGGTAGCCAAACAGTGTGTCCATCATTCAATAAAGAACACTGTTGGGCTCTGGAATCTCAAATGCCAACAGAAATTTCACCATTACAGAAAGTGTTGCAACATATCTTTGCTGTAAGGGAAACATGCAATTTCAGGAAGCCATTGTGAAATTAATTTAAGTTACATCTATCAAAATAAAGAGGGAGGGCAACAGAGAAGGTTCTACATTATCCTCCATCGTTACTTAACAAAACAGACCTTAAAATGTTACCTCATACATTATCTTAAAAAAACTATCTGCCGCTTATGGAGGAAGATCCAGATCTTCTAAAACTTTGGATCTGATATCTAGGTAAATGGCTTGGGAAGGTGTTTGGCAAACTGGTACATCAGCCAGCAGCATGAAGTAATAGGCCCACACACCACAGTTCCAGTCTTTACATCAGGGCCAAATCCTGCCTAATACCACCAGATATATCGAATATTTCAAATTTTGTTGTTTCATAGTATGTCTTCATACTTATAAAACATCTGTCTTCTTCATTAATGAAACCAGTCTTTGGGATTGCAGGAAATCATAAAAGAGATTAATGTTTTCTGATTACTTTTTTCTCTAATTTTTTACGGCTTGATGAAAAGAGACTAAGGTTTGTTATGATACAAACTGATGATACTGCTGGATAAGCTCGATCTCTGAATAACATTTGTCTCGATTCTTTTTGATCTTAAAGTGTTGGTTTATCATGAAACACAATCACATGAGACTCCATAGTTTCTTTAACAACACAACAGAAATTTACCAAAATCATACCAAACTATCTTTGATACAGAAGACAATTTAGAAAAATCTTTAAATGGCAGAAAAACAAAGTTTTTGAATTTCTTCCTGACACTGACCATTATAGAGATTTAAATCTCAAGAAATTACCCCTCTGTTAAATTTAAATATTTAGATCTACTTAATTGATCTTCCCCAGTTTCTGTCTTGTGAATTGTGAAGTCTTCTGACATGAATATTCACAAAACTGAGACCTTAAACATTCTCAGCTTTCATAAACTGCTGACTTCTGACCAAACACTCTTTGTGTGGAAGCTGCACAAACTCTTTTTTATTCTAGTGGGTTAATTTATACTCTTAACTGCTCTGAAAAACTCCTTCCTAGCAGAAAAAACTGCACTTAGCTCTAATCTCAGTCAAGTTTGCTTTGAACTGCCCTACAACCTTTCAATTTCTGGGTTTTCTAAACCAAAAAGCATTTGCTGGTTGTTCTGAACTGAAAGCAAACGAATGGCATTCAATGTTTACACTAGCTGTTGTAAATTTTTACAATGCTGTGCAAACTTTTTTTAACACTCCAGGGGTTGCCTACTTTCTGGAACATATTGGATTAAGTTATATTCCTAAAGGGCTGCCTAACATGTTTTCAAAACAAAACAGTAGATGGCTTAATCACACATTGCAGAGTAAGTTTTGCATTCAATGCAGGCAACAAAGGTTCTTCTGTCCTACTGAGCTGCCCCCAGAAATTCAGAGTGGCTCCAAAAAGAGATGTCAAGTATCCAAATCAGAGTACAAAAGAACAAGAAATAGGAGCAAACATACACTATTTGATACTATAAGTTTGCTCTGTCATTTAATACATTCATGGCTGATCAGATTGTGGCCTTAACTCTCACTTTTCTGCCTACCACTATCGATGACTTTGTGTATTAGAAATGTGTTTAACTTTGTGTTGAACATTTGATGACCCTGCCTTCACTGTTCTCTAGGATAATGAACTCCAAAGATTTACGATGCTTTGAGTGAACAAATTCTCCATCTCTATCTTAAATTAGAAACCCCTTTATTTTTAAACTGCATACCCTAGTTCTAGATTCTTTCATGAGGGGTAACATCTTTTAGCATCTATCCAGTCAAGCCATGACACAACCTTATGTATTTCAATCATATCACCACTCAGCATTCTAAACTCAATAAGTATAATCTGCTTAACTTTGCTCACAAAGCAACCTTGCAACTCAGGAATCAAAATCAAAGAGTGTGGTGCTGGAAAAGTACAGCTGGTCAGGCAGCATCCAAGGAGCAGGTGAATTGACATTTCAGGCATAACCCCTTCATCAAGAACGAGACTTGTGGGCCAAGGGGGCTGAGAGATAAATGAGATGGAGGTGGGGTTGGGGGAAGGTAGCTGGGAATGCAATAGGTAGATGAAGGTGGGGGTGAAAGTGATAGATCGGAGAGGAGGATGGAGCAGATAGTGGAAGGCAGATTAATGGGTAGGACTGTTCAAGAGGGCAGTGCAGAGTTGTAAGGTTGGGACTGGGATAAGGTGGGGGGAGAAAAAATGGGGAAACTGGTGAAATTCACATTGATCTCGTGTGGTTGGAGGGTCCCAAGGCAGAAAATGAGGCAGTCTTCCTCCAGGCATCGAGTGGTTAGGGTTTGGCGACGGAAGAGGCCCAGGATCTGCATGTCCTTGGCAGAGTCGGAGGAGGAGTTAAAATGTTCAGCCACAGGGCAGTAGGGTTGGCAAGTGCGGGTGTCCCAGAGGTGTTCTCTGAAATGATCTGCAAGCTGGTGGCCTGTCTCCCCAATGTAGAGGAGACCACATTGGGTGCAACGGATACAATAGATGAAGTGTGTGGAAGAACAGGTAAATTTCTTTTGGATGTAGAAGAATTCTTTGGGACCTTGGGTGGGGGTTGAGGGTGATGTGAGTGCAGGTTTTGCACTTCTTGCGGTGGCAGGGGAAGGTGCAAATAGGGGAGGTTGGTTGGTGTGGGGTGAAGGGGGTGGTGGTTGGCGATCTAACAAGGGAGTCAGGAGTGAATGGTCTCTCCGAAATGCAGATAGACGTCCTGAGGGAAATATATCTCTGGTGGTGGCGTCTGTTTGTAGGTGACGGAAATGGCAGAGGATGGTGCGATTTATCCAAAGGTCGGTGGGGTGGAAGGTGAGAAGCAGTGGGGGGGGGGGTTCTGTCCCTGTTGCGATTGGAGGGGTGATTTCCAGGTGGGAAGGGTAGGAGAGGCGTTGGGGGGAAACGTTGGCAATGTGGGAGGGGAAATTACAGTCTATGAAGACAGAGGCTGTCTGGGATATTCTATGGTGGAATTGGTCCTCTTGGCAACAGATGTGGTGGAGGTAGAGGAATTGGGAATAAAAGGTTGCGTTTTTACAGGAGGGAGGGTAGGGTAGGAGGAGGCACAGTCCAGGTAGTTGTGAGAATCGGTGAGTTTGTAGTGGATATCCGTGTTGAGTCAGTTGCTGGAAATGGTGATGGAGAGGTCCAAGAAGGGGAGGGAGGTGTCTGAGATGGTCCAGGTAAACTTGAGGTCAGAGTGGAGGGTGTTTGTGAAGTTGTCGAACTGTTCAAACACCTCATGGGAGCACGAGATAGCGCCACGACAGACATTGATGTCGCGGAGGAAAAGGTGGGGAATGGTGCCAGTGTAGCTGTGGAAGATGGACTGTTCCATGTACCCGACGAAGAGGCAGGCATAGCTGGGGCCCATGCAGGTGCCCATGGCTACCTCTTTGGTCTGGAGGAAGTGAGAGGTTTGGAAGGAGAAATTGGTGAGGTTGAGGACCAGGTCAGCCAATCGAATGAGAGTGTCTGTGGAAGGGTACTCGTTGGCTTGGCATGAGAGGAAGAAATGGAGTGCTTGATGGGCTTCGTCTTAGCGGATAGATGTGTACAGGGACTGGACACATGGTGAAGATAAGGCTTTGGGGGCTGGGGAAACAAAAGTCATGGAGGAGGTGGAAGGTGTAGGTGGTGTCCTGACCTAGTTGGGGAATTCCTGGACTAAGGGGGACAGGACAGTCAAGGTATGTAGAGCTAAGTTCAGTGGGGCAGGAGCAGGCAGAGACAATGGGTTTACCAGGGCAGTCAGATTTGTGAATTTTAGATAGGTGGTAGAATCGGATGGTGTGGGGTCCCTGACTATGAGATTGGAGGCTGGAACTCAGAAATCAGCCAGATGAACTTCCTCTAACTGGCTTTTTTTCCCTCAAATATATATATTGTATTCATAAAAAATACACAAAACCCAAACATTTCAACTTGAAAATCACGGTATTTACAGCCCCATTTAACAAATCAACATGCTCAGCATGTGTTCCACTTAATATAAATATAATGGTCCTATTATAAACAAAATGCATTCTATGTCAAGGATCAGCATAAAGACAAATAAATTTCATTTTGGAAATTGCAAGAAGTGCAATACTTTTTTTTCCCTGTACACACAATGTTCCTCTTTGGGGTGTCTCAATGCATTTTCAATATTTGGCTTTCAGAATGCATTCCTGATGAAGAGCTTATGCCTGAAACGCCAGTTCTCCTGCTTCTTGGATTCTGCCTGACCTGCTATGCTTTTCCAACAACAATCTCGATTCTTTGAGTAGCACACAGCCCAAGGTATTCTATAGTTTCCAGCTTCTCAAATGTCCAATGGCTGGAAGGTTTCCATTGTGTCTCTCAATCATTTGCACCAAACCTAAGTGTATATCTCAATATCTAGACTTTGGACTTTTGAATGCACTAATTATTGAGGGTAACTTAACTGTGGAAGACCAGCAAGTTTCAGCCAGACCAAAGAGCTTTTTTTCACCAGCATAGTGGTCCTCACCCAGTGAGTGCCTCTGGGAACAACCTATAGTGTGTGGAGTCCTGCATCACAGAGCTGCTCCAGATGTACTTTGATTAAACAAAAAACATTGTATCTCTTTCTACATACCTGCTTTACAAAAGTGTGTACACAAGAAATTAGACAGTCTATTCTCCAGCATGGCCACCTTGAGGGCAGATTGTGGAGGGGTGAGACTCCAGGATTGTGGGAAAGATTTACAAGGATGACCTTTCTCACCATCTGCCAAGCTATGTTCTGATGCTTGTTTGTAAGTAAAGATAATAAGGCATTATGCCAGATAGCTTTAGCAGTCTATTCAAGGAAATCCAACAGAATCAACCATCATTTCCTACAGAGCCTCAAGGACCTTACATGATGTCCACTACCTGATGCACATGTGGTTAGAGGTGATTTTCTGCATAAATGTCTTCATGAGGAATGGCTGTTACACAGGACCAATTGATTGGAGTGTCCTGTGTCAATGCATCCAGACCAATACCAAGGACAAAGAGAAACTCAGCATTTAATTAAATTTAATGTTTGGCTACTGAGAGTCTGTGCACAACTTGATGCAGTTGCACAGGTTAGGTACATCTTTTCTGTCTTTATCTAAAGGTTTTTATATCAGGTCCTTACAAACTGATTCCATCCTGAACCAACAAATAAAATGAAAGATGACTTGGGTGATCTCCACAATGCAGAAACAAGGAGTGAAACACATTGTGCCATATACAACGGTACCAAGATTGTCTCACACCTGTTGACTGGGTTCTCACCTGCAAAGGAGAGGTTCTGTCACTCCCATATGCCCAGTGTTTGTTTGAGAAAAGCTACTTGCAGCTTCCAGTTATTAGCAAATACCTCAACCTCTCAGAACAACAACCCCCCATAGCATTCAGATAATCTGTCCTGACAGTGATGGGAACAAAGGATGAGTTGACCCAGTTCCTTAAGAAAATGGCCTCGTTGATCCCATGATTTACCTTGGCACCTGAGGGCTGTTCCAATTGATTGTAGATGCTAATTAATGTAAGTATTGACAGAAGATCTGAGCAGAAGATGGTGATGCCATTCTTGTACAGGGAATCTTGAATCTGAGTGCTATAATTAACTGGGATAGTCACTCTCTCTGCCCACGTCCTTCCTGATTTACCCAGCAAAAGGCTTTATTCAGCACATGAGCAAGACCGGGGAGAAAGGCAGTCGAATCTGGCTTCAGATTTGACTGAAAAGCTTTTGGATTCCCAGCTGTTGATTGAAACTGCACTACTGATGTTTGTGTAGAGTAGTTGTTTCCAATTGTGGATACAACTCCCTTTTTGGAGAAGGCATCCATCATATGTGTGTGCATTATTCTGTCAAAGGCTTTCCTCTGAAGCTGGTGTTCACCCCTTGCACAGAGGCAATAGCGCAAGGCTCTCAGCCTGTCATGTACAGCATAGATCTGGTCACTGTGAATCACTAACTCCAAGGCAGACCTGACCTGATTACTGAGGACCTTGGATAGAATTTTGTAGTCTACGTTCAGCAGTGAGGTCAGTCACCAATTTCTAATTTCCTCCCTCTCCCCCTTCCACTTATAGATGAGGTTGATGATGCCTTTCCTCATGGATTTGGACACGTTACCAGCCAGAAGCATAATGTCGTACACCATCAGCAGGCCCTGGCCAATCAAGTCCCACAGAGATGAATACAACTCGGCCGGTAAGCTGTCACTTCCGGGAGTTTTACTCTTCTCAAAGGACTCGAGGCCTTAGCTCATCCAAAATTAATGGTTTCATCTGATTCTTCTGCTTACTGTCATCTAATAAGTTGATAACAGAGGACAAAAACAACTGGGAGGTCATGTTGTCTGTAGACATCACATCATGCAGTTTGACCTAAAAGGATTTGCTAATCCTCAAAATGTGAGACTGCAATGACTTTACCAAGCCATCTTCTTTTTCTGAACTGCCACCAATACAATTCTGTCTCTTTTTTTTTAAAGAAAGGATACCAAAACTGTATGCAGTATCCTAGGTGTGGTCTCACTAATGCTCTGTACAGTTATAAAAAATAGTGCACTGATTGCATACTTTATTCTCTTGCTATAAAGGCTAACATTCCATTTGCCTTTGTAGTTACTGTCTGTACCTGCAGATTAACTTTTAATGACTCATGTATGAAGATACTTTGGTAATACAACATTCTGCCAAATTTTATTACCTCACATTTATCTACATTTTTCTCAATATTCCAAATTTTGGCCCATTCAATTAACCAATCTAGATCCACTTGTAAATTCTTTGTGTTCCTTAAAACTTGCTTTCCTACCCATCTTTGCATCATTGGCAAATTTAGCTGCAATGCTCAACCTTCATGTCATTAATATAGATTGGAAAGAGCTGAAGCCCCAACACTGATCCATTGTTTATAAATGATCCATTTATCCTCTACTTTTGTTAGTAAAACCTTGACACAGGTTGATGTATTGACTCCAACATTGACCTTGATCTTGTGCAGGATTTTGTTTTTATCTGGCACCTTATTGAATGCCTTTTGTAAATCCAAATATACTACACCTCTTGATCTTCCTTTATCCACCTTGCTTGTTACATTCTCAAAGAACTCTAATAATTTTGTCAAGCACAATTTCACTTTTATATAACTGTGTTGACTTGACATATGATTTCTAACTGCCCTGCTGCTACTTGATTAATGTATCCTAGCATTTTCCAATTATCATAAGACCATAAGAGATAGGTACAAAAGCAGAACAGTCAGACCATCAAATCTGCTCTGCACATCAATCTGACTGATCTGATAATCCTCAACTCCACTTTTCTGCCTTTACCCCAAAGCCTTGATTACCTGGCTGTCTGTCTCAGCCTTGAATATAATTAATGATCCAGCCTCTACAATCCTCAGTGGTACATACTCACTACCCTCTAAGAGAAGAAATTTCTCCTCATCTCTGTCTTAAATGGGCAATTTATCATTCTGGGATTATGTCCTTTCATTCTAGACTCTCCTAAAAGGGGTAACAAACTTCCTGCATCTACCTTGTCAAGTCTCCTAAGAATTTTGGATGTTTCAATAAGATCACTTCTCATTCTTCTCAACTCCAGTGAGTACAGGCGCAACCTACTCAATCACTTCTCGTAGTCCCTTCACACTAGGAGTCAGCCTAGTGAACTTTGCTGGACTGCATCCTGCGCCAGATAAGTGGCCCAAAATTGTTCACAGTATTCCAGCTGAGATCTGACTGGTGCCTTATATAATTTTAGCAAGAATTCCCTATTTTATACTCCATTCCTTTGAAATAAAGGCCAACAATCCATTTGTTGTTCTCCATTAAATAATAGTCAGCTTCTCTATTCTTCTGTCAATGTGCAGTACCTCACATTTTCCCCATATTATGTTCCATCTGCCAAGTTTATTCTCACTCACTTAACCTGTCTATATCTCTTTGCAGACTTTGCCATTCTTATCACTTGTCACTTATTTTTATATCAGCAACAAACTTGGGCATTTTATGTTCATTTTTCTCAGTCAAGTTATTAAATATATTGCAAATAATTGTGGCCCCCAACTCTGATTCCTGAGCACTCAACTCATTCTAGGTTCCATCCTGATAAAGCCTTCCCTTATCTAAAATATCTGCCTTCTATTAACCAAACCTCCATACATGCTAATGTACTACCTCCAACAACTTTTTTGTCATAGATTTTAGATTACCTGGACTAATGTTTTCTGCTTTCTTCTTCTTCCTTTTTTAATCATGTTACGTTTGTGGTTTAATCCACTCTTGTTGAATCTTTGCAGAATCTCCAGAAGTTTGGAAGATTTCAACTAATGCATTCGTTAACATTGCAGTTACTTTTTCTGAACCGTAGGATGTGGGCCATGAAGTTCAGAGGACTTGTCAACCTTTAGTTTCATTAGTTTACCTAGTACTTCTTTCTCTGGTGATAGTAATTGTATTAAGTTCCTTCTTCCATTTGTCCCATAATTTTCTACTTTGTGCGGGATGTATTTTGTTTCTGCTCTTAAGAAGGCAATACAAACATTTCTTCAAAGTCTTTGCTATTACTTGTTTTCCATTATTATTAATACCTATTTATGAATTAAAAGGGACCAAAGTATTCTGTACATACTTGCCTGTCCTTATATGCTTCTCAAAGTGCTCTGCAGTCTGTTTGATATGAAAGCTTCAAGTCAAAAGAGAAATGCGTATCTCTGAAACAATATGCCATTTTTAAGACTCACAACAAGTCCTGTACTTGCTGTAAGCAGATGTAGATAAGATTTAACCTTTCCATGGGTTATTTGGGATTCTCAAGGCGAAGGTGGCTCATGAATCCTTCCAAAGTCCACAAGAAAACCCAGGGATTGAAAGGGTGAGGTTAAGAAACAACACCCTCTCCCCTACAAATCTACAACATCCTTCACCTCACCTATTCCTACTTTCTAACATAATTTGTGAGTACAATATTACTTGGATAGAAATTGCCAAATTTGAATATGCTCCAAAGTATGCCAACTATTCATCAGAAGTTTTGTTCATGCTCCTGAACTGACCAAAATTTATAACTTAATGCCTTTAGGTCCTTGCTTTTTGTTGATTCTATCGAATGATCTTATTTTTAAGTGAATTTGATGTTGCTGTAGTCTGAAAGATAAAGCCTGACCAGATGATATTGAATATGGCAGGATGAAAATGGTGGGATGTCAGTATAGATTCCAATGTAAATTACCTTGATCAAAAAAAGTAATATTAATTCCTCCAAATATCATCTACAAGTTTCATTTTATCGAATGAGTTGGCTTATGGGTTTTTTTTTTGCTCTTAAAGCAAGTAATGAATAGAGAAAGAAATTAGGATTTTAACTTGGAGATGCATTACATCTTGGGAGTACTTTTTTGCTGTCCAGAAGAAAATCCAGAAGAATGGACTTTCCAAATGTCCTGCAGTTTTTAATTGATGGGTTACTTAATTTTTTTTCTATTGATTTTATGCTCACGGGCAGCCTGAGTGGCATGCTAAAGCCCCTTATGTGAGAAACCTGCAGTACATGGTGCTGTAGGGAGAGCTTAGTTACAGAACTGGATTCAGTTTTGGGGCAGTCAAGGACAGAATCTGACAGCAGTCGGAGACAAACAGATGGTGGTCAAAAGTGGAGTCAGATTGAGTTGGAAGTTCTAAGGAAATTGTAATTAGGAGAAGCAAATGGTCAGGAAATCTGATGTTGGTGAGGGCAGAAAATGTAATCAGGTATTCAGTAGTTTAGGGAACAATTTGTAACTGACAGATTAAATGGAGAGAAGGCATTCATTAGGTAGCTTGTTGGGCATTTCTGGAAATGACAGTTGAATTAGCTTGAATAGGCATTAGTGAGACCACACCTGGAGTATTGGAATGCACTGAGGGTGGCAAGGGCACAAAATGTACTCTGGGTTGAGGATTTCAATGTCTGACTTGGTAGCCACACTACTGATTGAGCTGATAGGGTCCTGAAGGATATAGCTGCGAGACTGGGCCAGTGGCAGGTGGTGAGGGAACCAACAAGTGGGAAAACATATTTGACATCATTCATATCAGTCTACCTGCTGCAGATGCATCTGTCCATGATAATATCGGTAAGAATGACCACCGCTTAGTCCTCGTGGAAAAGAAATCCCAACTTCACATTGAGAATACTTTCCATCATGTTGTATGGCACTATCACTGTGCTAAATGGGACAGATTTTGTACAGATTTAGTAGCTCAAGACTGGGCATCCATGAGGTGCTGTGGGCCATCAACAGCAGCAGAACTGTACTCCAGCACAATCTGCAACCTCATGGCCAGCGGTATATCTCCCACTCAACCATTACCATCAATCCAAGGGATCAACCCTGGTTCAATGAGAAGTGCAACAGAGCATGCTAGGAACAGCATGAGGCATACCTGAAAATGAGATGTCGACAAGGTGAAGTTACCATCCAGGGCTACTTGCATGCCAAACAGCATAAGCAGCAAGTGATAGACACAGCCAAGAGATCCCACAACCAACTGATCAGATCCTGCAGTCCTGTCACATCGTCATGAATGGTGGTGGGCAATTAAACAACTTACTGGAGGAGGAGATTCCAAAAATATCCCCATCCTCAATGATAGAAGAGCCAAGCACATCAGTGCAAAGATAAGGCTGAAGCATTTGCAGCAATCTTCAACCAGAAATGCCGAGTGGATGAGCCATCTCGACCTCCTTCAGTGGTCTCCATAATTACAGATAGCAGTCTTAAGCTAATTCAGTCCACTCCGCATGATATCAAGAAACGGTTGAAGGCAGTGGATTCTGCAAAGGCTATGGGCCCTGACAACACTCGGCAATAGTGCTGAAAACTTGTGCTCCAGAATTTGCTACTTCCCTTTCCAAGCTGTTCCTGTACAGTCACAACACTGGCATTCCAGACAATTTGGAAGATTGCAAGATATGTCATGTGCACACAAACCAGGAGAAATCCAACCCAGCCAGTCACAGCCTCATCAGTCTCCTCTCAATCATTAGTTAAGTGATGAAAGATGTTAGCAGGGGTGCCATCAATCAGCACCTGCTCAGCAATAACCTGCTCTCTGACTCCCAGTTTGAGTTGTGCCAGAGCCACTCAGCCCCTGACCTCATTACAGCATTGGAAACATAGACAGAACAGCTGAATTCCAGAGGTGAGGTGAGCGGCAACCCTTGACATCAAGTTTGCATTTGAAAGAGTGTGGCATCAAGGAGCCCGAGCAAGATTGAAATCAGTGGGAATCAGGGGCAAACTTTCCACAGCTTGGAGTCGGACCTAGCACATAGGAAGGTGGTTGTGGTTGTTGTAGGTCAGTTGTCTCAGCTCCAGGATATCTCTGCAGGAGTTCCTCAGGGTAGTATCCTAGGCCCAACCATTCAACTGTTTAATTAATGACCTTCCCTCCATTACAAGATTGGAAGTGGGATGTTCGCTGATGATTGTGCAATGTTCAGTACCATTCATGACTCCTCTGATATTGATGCAGTGCATGTTCAAATGCAAAAAGATCTGGACAATATCCAGGATTGGGCTGACTAGTGGCAGGTAACATTTGTGCCACACAAATGCTAGACTATGACCATCTCATATAAGAGACAACTTAATTACCACCCCGGACATTCAATGGTATTAGCATCACTGAATTCCCTCACAATCAGCATGCTTGGTGCTACCATTGACCAGAAACTCAACTGAACCCGACATAACACAGTGACTATAGATCGGTCAGAGGCTAGGAAAACTGCAGCGAGTAACTCGCTTCCTGACTCCCCTAAGTCTGTCCACCATCTACAAGGCACAAATCAGTAGTGTACTGGAATACTCCCAACTTGCCTGGATGGGTGCAGCTCCAACCACGCTCCGGAAGCTTGACACCATCCAGGACAAAGCAGCCTCTTGACTGGCACCAGATCCCCAAGCATCCACATCCTCCACCACTGATGCTCAATAACAATCTACAAGTTACACTGCAGAAATTGATCAAAGATCTTGAGACAACTCCTTCCAAATCCATGACCACTTCCGTTTAGAAGTCAAGGGCAGTAGATGCAGAGGAACACCACCTGTAAATTCCCCTCCAAGCCACTCATCGTCTTGACTAGGAAATATATCAATGTTCCTTCATTGTCACTGGGTCAAAATCCTGGAATTCCCTCCTTGAGGGTAGATGGTCCACCTAGAGGACACACTTTCTCAAGGGCAACTGTGGGCAGACAAAAAAATGCCAGCCAGTGATGTCCATGTCCTACAAGTAAATAAAATAAAAGCTGAAGAGGCTGATTGAAGTGAAAATTGGGGACAATAGTTCATCCTCACTAACACTCAACACTGGACCCCCCCCACCAAGGGTGCATACTCAGCCCTCTACTCACTGTATACCAATGACTGCATTGCCAAATACCAAACTAATGCCACTTACAAGTTCGCTGATGACACCCCCATAGTCGGTCGAATCTCAGATGGCAATAAAACAGACTTCAGGCAGAGGGTAGACGACCTGGAAAAATGGTGCACTGAGAACAACCAGCTCTCAATGCCAGCAAAACCAAGGAACTCATTAATGACTTTTGGCGGTATGTTACGCATGACCCCGCNNNNCACACACACATTAACAGCACAGAGGTGGAACGAATGGAGAGTGTCAAGCTCGTGGGAGTGATCATCCACAACAAGCTTTCTTGGACTCTTCATGTGGACGCACTGGTTACAAAGGCCCAACAACGTCTCTTTTTCCTCAGGCAGCTGAGGAAATTTGGCATGATGGCAAATACCCTTGCCAGTTTTTATACGTGCGTCATCGAGAGCATTCTGTGTGGATGTATCATTACCTGGTATGGCAACTGTTCCATTCAAGATCGGAGACAGTTACAGAGAGTGGTGAACTCAGCCCGGACAATCACAAAGGCCAACCTCCCATCTATAGAATCCATCTACCAGGCCTGCTGTCAAAGAAAGGCCGCCAGCACACTCAAAGATCCATCCCAACCTGGCAATGTTTTTCTGCAACCTCTACCATCAAGGAGAAGTTACAGAAGCCTGAACACATGCACCAGCTGGCTTTGAAACAGTTTCTACCCTACAACACAGAGACATTCCTTTGGCCCAAACTGGTGCATGCCGACCAAAATGTCCACCTATGCTAACACCATTTCCTTGCACTTGGCTCATATCCTTTTAAACCTTTCCTATCCACGTATTTGTCCAAATGCCTTTTAAGTATTACTAATGTACCCACCTCAACAATTTCTACCAGCAGCAATATTCCATATGCGTACCTCCCTCTGTATAAAAGAAATACCCCTCAGGTTTCCTTTTATTCTATTTCCTTTAACTTGAAACTGATGCCCTCTAGTCCGTGAATCCCCACCCTGGGAAAAAGACTGAGTGCATTCACCCTGTCCATGTCTGTCATGATCTTATACGCTTCTATAAGATCCCCCCCTCAGTCCCCTAGAGTCAAAAGAAAAAGGTCCTAGCATGTTCAACCTCTCCCTATAACTCAGGCCATTGAGTCCTGGCAACATCCTTGTAAGTTTCTTCTGCACCCTTTCCAGTTTAAAAATATCCTTCTTATAGCAAGGTGACCAAAACTGAATGCAGTACTCTAAGTGCGCCCTCACCAACATCCTGTACAACTGGAATTTTACTTACCAACTTCATTACTCATTGCCCTGATGGAGGAAGGCCAGTATGCCAAAAGCCTTCTTCACTGCCCTACCTATCTGTGACTTTGCTTTCAGAGAACTGTGTATACTTGAACTCCAAGGTCTCTCTGTTTCACAACATATCTTAAGGCCCTACCATTCACCATGAAACTCCTGCCTTGATTTGACTTTCCAAAATTCAAAACGTCACACTTGTCTACATTAAACTCCATTTGCCGTTTCTCGGCCCACTCCCCAGCTGATCAAGGTCCTGCTGTAGTTTCTGAGAACCTTCCTCACTGTCCACAATACCGTCTACTTTAGTGTCAGCAAACTTACTAATCATGCCTTGAACATTCTCATCCAAATCATTGATATAGATAACATACAGCAATGGGCCCAGCACCCACCCCGGGGGCCTGCAGTCCGACAAGCATCCTTCCACTATTACCCTCTGCTTTCTAATGTCAAGCCAATCGTGTATCCAATTTGACAGGCCCCCCTTGATTCCATGCAATCTAACCTTCCAGAGCAGCCTACCATGTGAAACCTTATCAAAGGTCTTACTGAAATCCATATAGACCACGTCCACTGCCCTGACCTCATCAATCGTCCTGGTCACTTCATCAAAAAAGCTCTAATAAATGGTGAGGCATGATCTCCCATGTACAAAGCTGTGCTGACTGCTCCTAATCAAACCCTGTCTTTCCAAATGACTTATACATTGGTGAAATTGAACCCTTTACTGTTGATGAAGTCTGCTTTATTATGATATAACATAATGTGTTGAGTGTGCAATCTATAACAACCTACACGTGGGAAAAGCCACTTATATTGGCAATGTCTACAGCCTATGCTGCAACATTGGTCTGGGGAAATGAGATGAAGCAATGTGATCTGGCACAAATATCACCAATAATAACTTTGATACATTTGTGAATTGGAGATTGAGAGATCCCATACAGGTCCTCAGTAGACCCTTTAAAGGAGCAAGTTGCATAAACATTTAATGCAACTGTCACCTTGACAGCTACCATGTTAGCCTCTTATCCTTTCTGTCACAGGTCCTGCTGCAGCAGTTGGCATAGTTCTGTGATGGTGTTCCAGAACATCTGCAATATGCATCAGGAATGCAGCATACTTAACTGGAGGAAGTAACATCGAGGACAACAGATTCCAGACCATCCTCTACCTTGTCTGTTGTCTAAGGGTATCTTCAGCTATGATGCCAGATGTGGAAGCTGTTCAGCAGCCATTGCTGGTCTTGGGCTGGCTGCCACATCCATTCTTTTGCCATTTCTCTCTGTCTTTGTAGCAGGTCACAGTGATGATATCCTTTGCTGTGGTTGAACACAGTTCTAAATGAACCTGTGTGGGGCACAAGCCATACCATACAAATATAATCTTCTATTATTAGTGTGGTAGGATTAGTAAAATCTTGCCAAACCACTTCCATGCCTTTCATCACCCAAGAAAGGCAGCATTGCATATAAGAGTATGTTGGCAAATACAGTTCAAGGAGAGAAGAAATCAACTCCATACTCTTGTGCAATCTGTAGGATCTTGCATTGACTTTGTGAATTGTGGTTTGCAGGTATGACTTCCAAAGTTTCTAGTGATTATTACTACTTCACACAAATGAGTACGATCAATATATAATGACCAGTGAAAAAAAAAGCACTACTGCAGTTAGGCGGTAGTGTGGGGGTAAAACAAAAAAAGAAAAAGAAAAAAATAAAAAAGAGAAAAAAATAAAAAAAAAAGGCATGTCAGGGGTTCTGTTCAAAAAAATATGTATAATGACCAGTGATATGGTCAAGATTGTTTGTCACCAGGATTCGTATCTTACACAGTTGGGCACTGCATGCATTTCAAATGCAGGTTGCCATGATTACAAGTCTGTTCAGTCTGTACTGGATAAGTGCCTGTAATGGCCCTGAATCACAATTCCCCAAACAATTAGTCCTTTTTGCCTTCTGTGCTTCCTACTCAGTCACTCAGGACAACTAATCAGCTATCCCCCACCTGGACCACTACTTATAGCTGTGTCAACTACTTACATCACATTAATTCCCTGCCCTTGTCTCATTCCAGGAGAAATTAGTCTGCAACAGCTAAACTTAAAGAAGATATTTGTTATCCCTGAGCTGGAGTATTGGATACAGTTGAGTGCCATACTATCGTAAGGGGACAAACCCATTGAAAAGAGTGTAAGAAAGGTTTACGAAAAATCGTTCCAGTGATAGAAAATTTCAGTTCTCAAGTTAGATTGCAGAGATTAGGATTATTCACTTTGGCAAAAAGAAGCAAACTGATAGTTTTCAAAATCATGAGAAGCCTTCACAGAAAAGAAAAGGAGAAACTTGTGTAGCCCATAAGTGTTGAGAATGACAGGACGCAACCTTCTCATTTAACCTTCTCTGTTACTTCCTCAAAGAACTCCTAACAAGTTGGGTAAACTTGATTTCTGTTCAAAAATCCATGCTGCTCCACCCTAATTAACTGAAATTTGTCCTTATGTCTCCTAATGCTATCCCAAATTAATTACTGGATCTGAGATAATATGGCAAGATGTCACATGCTTTATGCCCCACTCTGCGCATATGTTTTAAAAGATCTGGCTGTGTACTACAGCCCATTATGAGATATGATCTCTTTAGGTATGTTGAGCAAGTGATTATTGTACTCATTGGCCAAAAGTTCCTGTCCTGAAGCTAAGTATCAAGGCAAGACCGAAGTTTCAGAGATACTTCCACTGGATGGAATAAGGTTTTCCACATATTTACGTTCTTGGCACATTTCAAATGTATGAACAAGTATAACATCAAATTGTATGGCAATTAAGTCTTGAAGCCCAGCAGAACATTCTGGGCACAAGATGACATTATATGAACATAATAGCTAAGGATCTCAAATGAATGAGATATAACACCTGATTGTCCTTGTAGTCTCTGTAATAATTCCAATTACATCATTGTAATCTGTAACCAGTTACAAAGATACAATATACTATATCTTGCAAATTACTAGAGACCTCAGAAAATAATTTTCCTCTATCACATTAGACCAAGTGAGATCTATAGATGTCTCGACTTAAAGCAGACAGGGTGGCAGCGGCCCTCACCATGAGTAGTTGTCCATACAGCCTGGTGAGCTCACATGCCCTTGCAACAGGTAGCCCAATCGGAGTTGAAAGTTCATGCAACCAAATGTAAAATGTTTCAGAAAGGAAAAAAAAAACAAGGCATTGGCATAGTTAAGAATGTAATCATAAAAATATAAGGAATTTTATTATACATATCATTTAACATGTCTAAATCATGTCGAGCATCCATAATAAATTGCCGGAAGATGAATGTCAAATAAATTCAAGATCAAAATTATGTTGTTTTCTGATCAAACCAAAACTTTGGTATTGTGTCTAATTCTGATCATTGAGACACAGGATTGGTATTAAAAATCTAAAGAAATGTTACAATCAAGGCTGGAGGAGTGTACTATCACTCTAGTCCTGTTAATCCATGAGTCATAGCATAATATGAAATATTTGTCATTTTAAAAAAATCAAATAGCTTTCACCCTGTACTCAACAAGAGGGTGTTCACTTTGTAAATGAGCTACGTAAATTTTCTTAGTAAGCTTTCCTCCAAATTGTTCTTAGCAGGCTTTCCTCCAGATCAACTTGTTCTTAGCTAGCTTCTTTCCAAGTGAATCAAATGAAACAAGCACCTCTCCAAGCCAATGACTGTTCAAAACAGCACCAGTAGGGACCAATCCCAAAGCAAGCAGTTACCACTGTTTTACAGCCTTGTTTTTAAAAAAATCGCGAATGTCCACAGTGAACTACAAATGACCTCTTTTCATGAAACACTATCCAGATTGGAATCAATATGTGGAGGGATAGAAGAGGATGTGTGAGAAGAAGAAAACAACCTGTAAGAAAGGTAGAAGAAAACATTTGAGAGGAGAAGTAAAATGGATCATGTGAGAACGGAGGTAGAATGTGAAAACCCCACGAAGGCCAGTATCCCATCACAAAGTCACACTTTATTTACACGTGCATAGTACATGACACTGACCCAGCTAGTTCAGAGCTGGCTCCTAGAAGTGAACAGAATTCCTGACACTCCTATTTATATCTGTCAGCCAAGACTCCCTGGTCCAATCAGGAAACTTATATTCTATGAGATCCACCTGGATGACCTTGTTTCAATCACTACATTCCTTCCCTTCTAAGTCCTGGAATATAGACACATTCTTTTTTTCTATAGTTTCTCCTGGGGCATTTTTGCACCAGGTCTGGTTCCTCTGACTGCCTCAAAAATTGGCGATATGTACTGGACCGTAGCCGATCTTTTGTGCTCAAAATGTCTCTGCCAAAGTTCATCCTCTTTAGACAGTAAAGGCATCAAGGGGTGCAACATCTGTGCCCATCTCATCCTTGGAGGTTTCATTGATACTAGGGAGAGTGGGAGAACCCACGGGTTCTGATGGTGTTGAACTTGTTTTGAGGAACCAGGTATGTTTTACTCTTACCTCATTCATGAGGTTGTAGCTTTCACATGGTGCTTGTTCAGGACTGTCTCTCCTACCCAAACTTTGTACATCATGGGACCAGACCTCCCTTTGACCTCCCTCTTGCCCATGTGGGGCCATTCCCATGATGTCAACACCGAACCTCATCCTCTGAAGTAAACTGCTTGTCTAGCTTATAGAAATCTTGTGTCCGGCATTGGTGTTCCTGATGCTGTTTCTCTCTCTTTCCGCTCCCCCCACTGCATCAGATTTAACCTAGCATGAAGTCTTCTCCCCATTAGCAACTCTGCTGGAGCTGTCCGTTTAGTTGCATGAGAGATCATCCTATAATCTAACAAGTAACAGGACAGTTTGGTATGAAGTGAATTTGTAGGCTGTTTCTTTAAGCCTGCCTTCAAAGTTTGAGCTGCTCTTTTCGCAGGACCATTGTACAATGGATAGTATGGACCAATCATTACATTTCGAATACCATTCGACTTTAGGAAATACTCGGATTCCCTGCTGGTAAATGATGGTCCTTTGTCTGTCACCAACCCTTCCAGGAGTCCATGTATTGCAAAAGAAACAACTTTTCAGTTATTGTCCCCATGTTGACGAATTAACTCTATGCATGTCTAACCATTTTGAATGAGCGTCCACAATGACTAAAAACATATAGCCCATGAAAGGACCGGCAGAGTTGACATGTAACCAAGTTTAGGGTTTACTCGGCCATTCCCACAAATATGGGGGAGCTGCTGCCTGTAATTTTTGCCCTTGTTGGCATACTGGGCACTGCCCCACCAATGTAGCGATGTCGGCATCCAATCCTGGCCACTAGATGAAAAGTCTTGCCAACATCTTCATTTTTGAAACCCCTAGATGACCCTGGTGGAGTTCAGACATTAATTGGCTGTGACCTTTGCTTGGGGCAAACAATCCTGCTCCTTGTAATAACATGTCAAACTGTATAGTGATCTGGTCTCGGGTTCAGAAAGATTTCAATTTTGGTTATGATGGCACTTTTGTTTCCCCCATCATCACCAGCTGTTTTAGTTTTGCCTGGATGGGATCTTGTGTCCACAGTCTGATATTGTCAGTGGTGACTGGAAGGGTGTCCAGTAAGTTTGCAACCAGAATGGACCCTTCTAGTGGCGATACCACTGGTGGTGTGCCCACCTGTGGGAGCCAGCTCAGTGCACCTGCATTTGCCATTTGACCTCCTGGATCGTATTCCAACTTGGAATTGTACACACTCAGAATAAGAGCCTATCGCTGAAACTATGGGGCGCACTTCCCTATCCTCTTTAAATAGCCCAAGCAGGGTTTTGTGGTCCATTACTGTTACAAATTTACATCCACAAAGGTATTAGTGGAACTTTCTCAGACCAAAGATGACCACCAAGCCTGCCTTCTCTATCTGGATGTAATTTTATTCAGCATCAGCCAAGGTCTAGGAAGCACATGCTATTGGGCATTCATAGCATACTAGCACCACATCTTGTTTGGGATTGTAGTGTGCCAACATCTTAGACAATGATAGTTGCGTCTTCACCTTCATAAAAGCTACATGTTGGTGATGAGGCCATTTCCATGGCTGACCCTTTTGCAATAGCAGATGACAGGCTGGAGGGCAAGTTACATATGAGTTTTCCATAATAAATCAATACCCAAAGAAAGATCTAAGCTCAGGTATAGTTGAGAGAGCTGGGACACCTTTGATTACCTTCACTTTATCTTCCAACAGGTGTAAACCTGTCTTGTTGACTTTGCCACCCAAGTAGGTGACTTGGGGTGCCTGGAACATATTTGTCCCTCCTAAGGTATGTAGCTACCTTGGAGAAACATTTAAGCACAATGTCCAAGTTCTCTATATGCTCTTTATTGGTCTTATTTGGTCCTAATTTGGTCTTATTAGCATGCCATCCAGATAAATGGCAACCTGGGGTATATGTAATAAAATATTCTCCATCATTCGCTGGAAAATGGCTCAGGGCTGATGATATCCCAAAAGACAGTCTCGTATATTAGTACAAATCCTTATGGGTATTAATTGTAGCATACTTCTGGGAATTCTCATCTAATCACAATTACAGGTACGCATGGCTCATGTCCAGCTTCATGAAGTACAGCCCCCACTGCCAGCTTTACAAATAAGTCTTGCATGCGAGGGATTGGGTATTTATCCAGCTGCAAAAAACAGTTTGCCATTTGTTTGAAATTCCCACAAAGGCGAACCGACCCATCAGCCTTCACAATTGGTACAACCGGTGCTGCCTATTCTGCAAATTGTACTAGTTGGCTTTGCTTTCCAGCCTCCTGATTTCTGTCTGTATATTTGCACTTAAGGCAAATGGCACTGGGCAGTCCTTGCAGAATTGTGGAATTGCTTCTTTGTCAACATGCAAGGTGGCCTTGGCACCTTTGATAGTTCCTAGACTTCCTGAAAACCTTATGGGTATTTAATTAGGTCTTCGCTCAGGCAGCCATTTTCTAATTGAAAAATGTTGGCCCTATCAAGTTGAATCTTTCTCAAATAATTCCATCATATCAAGTAGGGGCCACAGCCTTTTACTACAATCAGTGATAACTGAACCAGCAGCTTCTCATAAGAGTTTGGAACCAAACTTGTACCCTTAATCTGTAGGAGTTCTCCAGTATAGGTTCTCAGTCTGGCTGAGATCTTGCACAAACTTAATGGTTGGGGTCTGGAGCGAATTTTATAAAAGACTGATTCTGCAATAACTGATACAGCCATGTAGGTATCGACCTCCATTAGAACATTTAACTAGATGTTTATTTTGATTGGTTCTGATTTGAATGTTACTAAGCAATTTACCTGTTACAAACCAGTGGTATGTGGATTTTCCAGAATGTGCGTTCTCCTGGATACCGGCCTATGAGTTCTCTTACTCAATTCAGGCCTAGTGAGATGCTTATGTTTTCTTGAATCTGCATACTGCCAACAACTACAACGGCCTACCGGCCCAGATCCTTGAGAAAATTTTAACCATTTGGTCAAGGCTTGGCTTTGTTTTGCAATTTTATTGTGGGCTGACCTAGACTGCTGTTGTTCATGGTATGTCCTGAGTAAGACTATGCAATTATCTTCACTCAAGTGGTATCCCCCAAGCTCAGTTGGCTTGATGAGAATGTCCACTTCCATTGGAAAACCATGTAACTCATATGCTCCACTTGCCACATTTTCTAGTATCAGAGCCAGTTGTGGTGCCTGTTTGAAATCCATTTGGACTTCATCTAGTAGGCGCTTTTGCATGATCATATCATAATCCCACATTTCAGGTGGTCATTTAGCATCTCACTTAGGGTTGAACCAAAATCACATGCCTCTGCCAGTCATCTTAACCTCGTCAAAAATTGTGATATGGATTTCCTGGTTCTCGAATTGCCAAACAAAATTGATAGTATCTCAGAATTAGAGGAGGATTGAACTCGTCATATTCCTTGGCTAAATCTGTCAACTCTTGAAATGTCTTAATATGTAGTGCCTGAGAGAAAGTTAGGATTCGAATAACCAAAAAAGCTGCAAGTCCACAAGCCCTCTGGAGAATTACTCATTGGTTTTTCTTTGCCACAGTGTGATTTTGTCTGGAAGGAATAACACATTCTTTCCACATACTGGGCCCAGTCTTCAATGGCAGGATCAAATGAGTCAGGCCTCCCAAATAGTGTCATGATGCCAGAAATGCTTACCCCAACTCAAAGATGACTGTTGCGAACGATTCTTTTCAAGGGCATGTTTTTCTCTCATTGCCAATGAAATAACTCCATGCAAGCCAGTACCCTATCACCAAGTCTCTCAGCGAGCTGGAATCTAAAGTGAACAGAACCTGAAAGTCCTGGTTTTTTTTATTACCCCCACACTACCGTCGAACTGCAGTAGTGCTTATTTTTACCCCAGCACCCATGTTGTGTGTGCACAGGTGTGAGACACAGTGAAAGACACAAGGTGTACGAATCTTTATTCAAGTTCCACCACCAGGAAGAAAGGAAACACCGGAGTGGCCAGTGACAAGCAGTGCCCTTCACATCAAAGGGCAATACTGCGTGATCAAACAGTGAAGGGCAGGGCAGGGTTAAATCAAAAGAAAGTTGGAGGGGAAAATAATGCACATCACTACCTGCGGCACCCACCTCTCCCTGAACAACTACAGGGTGTCGGTGGACACCGCGTGCTTCTTCTCCAAGGACACCCGGGCTCTAACATAACCGCAGAAGAGGGGCAGGCAGTCGGCCATAACGACCGCCTTCACGGCCCGCTGCCTGGACCTGTTTATGGCCAGTTTGGCCAGGCCCAGGAGCAGACCCATGAAGAGGTCTTCAGACCTGCCCTCCCTCCGTACTGGATGCCCAAGGATCAGGAGCGTGGGATTGAAATGCAACGAAAAGCAGAGGAGGAGGATTTTGAGAAAATCAAAAAGGGAGTGCAAGCACCCACACCCAATATACACATGGTCTACAGACTCCACAGCACCACAGAACAAGCAGTTGGGCTGGGAGGAAGTCGTGTTTATTTTTAAAATTTTTTTTAAAAATTAACCCCCACACTATTGCCTAACTGCGGTAGTGCTTATATTTACCCCAGCACCCATGTTGTGTGCGTGCAGGTGTGAAACACAGTGAGAGACACAAGGTGTACGAATCTTTATTCAATTTCCACCACCAAGATGAAAGGAAACACCGGAGTGGCCAGTGACAAGCAGTGCCCTTCACATCAAAGGGCAATGCTGTGTGATCAAACAGTGAAGGGGAGGGCAGGGATTAAATCAAAATAGAGTTGGACGGGGAAATAATGCACTCCACTCCCTGCGGTGCCCACCTCTCTCTGAAGAACTCCAGGGTGGTGATGGACAATGCGTGCTCCTTCTCCAAGGACACCTGGGCTCTAACCCCTCCACGGCCCGCTGCCTGGACCTGTTGATGGCCAGTTTGGCCAGGCCCAGGAGCCGACCCACGAGGAGGTCCTTAGACCTGCCCTTAGTCGTGTTTATTTTTTAATTTTTTTAAATTTTTTTTCTTTTTTTCTTGCTGTTTTTTTTTAGTGAACATTCCTGTTTATTTTTTTTCTGTTTATCTTTTTTTTTATATAAAACCCCACACTACCGGCTAACTACGGTAGTGCTTATTTTTCCCCCCAGCACCCATGGTGTGTGTGCGCAGGTGTGAGACACAAGGTGCACGAATCTTTATTCAATTTCCACCACCAGGAAGAAAGGAAACACTGGAGTGGCCAGTGACAAGCAGTGCCCTTCACATCAAAGGGCAATGCTGTGTGATCAAACAGTGAAGGGGAGGGCAGGGATTAAATCAAAATAGAGTTGGACGGGGAAATAATGCACTCCACTCCCTGTAGTGCCCACCTCTCTCTGAACAACTCCAGGGTGTTGGTGGACAATGCGTGCTCCTTCTCCAAGGACACCTGGGCTCTAATGTAACCGCGGAAGAGGGGCAGGCAGTCGGCCCTAATGACCCCCTCCAC
>NC_057728.1:24012122-24075158 GCF_004010195.1 Chiloscyllium plagiosum
AAACACTGTCCTTCACATCAAAGGGCAGTGCTGTGTGATCAAAACAGTGAAGGGGAGGGTAGGGACTAAATCAAAATAGAGTTGGAGGGGGAAATAATGCACTCCACTCCCTGCGGCGCCCACCTCTCCCTGAACAACTCCAGGGTGTTGGTCGACACCGCGTGCTCCTTCTCCAAGGACACCTGGGCCCTAACGTAACCACGGAAGAGGGGCAGGCAGTCGGCCCAAACGACCCCCTCCATGGCCCGCTGCCTAGACCTGTTGATGGCCAGTTTGGCCAGGCCCAGGAGCAGTCCCATGACGAGGTCTTCAGACCTGCCCTAAGTCGTGTTTATATCTGTAGACGAGGACTCCCTGATTGGACCAGTTTAACAGCCCCAGTCAGGGAGCCTATATCTAATCTGTCATTGCAATCACTACAGAATAGAATGTGTGTGAGGAGCAAAATCTGTGTTCATTGGGAGGAGAGATGGAATAATATGTATGAGAATATTAAACTGAGGCTGTTGATGATATTGAGAAAACTGATTTTTTTTTTTTGAAAGGTAAGCTGCCCATGGGCAAAATTGCAGTGCTCACGAGGGCTTGTGGTCTGTTCAGCACAAATGAAAAAATAGAGGGAATATTGATTATCGAGTTATGTTTGTCCTTTCTGTCTTACATTCAGACTTCTGTGAGGCATAAAGGCAGGTTGAAAGAGCTTTCACCAAAATGGTTGAAGGATTTACTTGACTATTTAAATCTATTTACATGCAATAAATTTCTTGTAAATATGTTACTTTTGCCATTACACAATGGTGATGCAACAAAGAGATTATGACTGATACAATGAGAGCTACCATTAAAACAGCTTCAAGAAAGTCATACTTTTCTTCTGTTTTATGCTTAATAATACTTTCACTGCTAAAAGTTGTATTTCTTAAACTTTTTGAAGAGTTTCGGATGATGTTTTTTTGTAATTATAACATTGAAAGAAGCTTTTAATGAGGGAATTCTGGTCAGTGACATTTGGAAGATGAAGATGACAAATAGGCTACAAAATATCAGATTACATCAGAGGTACAAGCAGGTCTTGTAATTTAAACATGCCTATCTTTCGGGTTTCCTCCTCCTGCCTTCAAAGGCAAACAACCTTCGCAAAGTAAAGAGAGTTATAAAAACAAAGACTGTGTCTGCTGGAATTCTGAAAGAAAATAGAAAGTGCTGCTAAAACTCACCATGTCTAGTAGCATCTGTGGAGAGGAAAACAAAATTAATGTTTTGAGTTCAGTGACCCTTCATCAGAACTGAAAAATAGCTGGGACAGGATGGTATATTATAAATGTTTTTTTCTCTCTCTACTAATGCTGCTAATAAAAGAGTAATATTGTTTTGTTTTATTGGGATATTCAGCTAATTTCTGCCAGGTGTGACATTGCAAGTGATTGTTCAGGTCAATGCAGCCATGAGCTGCTTCAATCCAAGCACGATAGGGCATACCCAACAATATTTGTCAATCTGCAATTCCACTTTGTTTCATAGTTCAGAAAACACATGAAATGGATGCCGGCATGTTATGTAGTGTTTGAGCTCCTGAAGCTGTCCATTCTAGGCCAGCTGGCCAGTTTCCTTTATTGTCTTTTTCTTTCTTCTTTTTTCCTTCAACTGAAGTCATAGGGAAGCTGGAGCAGTGCTCAGTGGATCTTCGGCTGTGGTGGTGGTAGTGCCTCGTGCGAGGACTCCTGGCTGAGGTAGACTTGAAGGGTGGACTCAGCAAGTTGTCAGCTGCGCTGGTGGCAGTGTCCGGAGTGAGGTCTTCTGGCTGCAGAAGGCTCAGAGAATGGATTTGGTGACTCAGCAGGCTGTCAATTCCTGATGAAACCCTGCAGCTTTTGCCTGAAACGTCTATTTTCCTGCTCCTGCTTTCACCTGTGTTCTGCGGCAACCCGGTGGATCGTCATGGTGCCCGGAGGAGGGATTCTTGGTGGTGGTGGCAGGTCATTGTGGTGGAGGCAGAGCCTGGAATGGGGACTCCTGGCGATGGTAGGCCTGAAGCATGGGGATGCCTTAAGACCAGGACACCTTGCAGAGACTTTTCAGAAGCCCTGAATCTGTGTTTGAAGACCACTTGTACAGAAGATGAAGTCTATTAATTCCTTTTTATTCCTTTTGTAACTCAAAATGGTGCTATATCGTGGTACAAAAACACTTTTTGCTGGATCTTTCTAAATATATGTTACAATAAATAATTCATAATAACTCTGATGCCCTTCAGTCAGTAGGGTCACAGTGCTAACTGCCGAAATGTTCTTGAGTTGAATATGCACTTAATGTTGATTGTTGCTCTTTCTGAAGGAAGTAACAGTAACTACTATATAATATTAAATATCTTGGAGTAGAACAGATTTGCAGATTCTTCTTTTGAGATATCAATAAGACCAGAGGATACGTTTAAATGTTAGTTGAAATACTTTACTAAATAGATCTCAAATTATAATAACCTGGTTTGATTCGATATATGTTTGTGTATAACAGAATAAAGATGTAAGGTGAGAATAATAAGAAAACATTGCAGTATTAACCGTGTTGACTTCTTGCTTTAACGTAGCCCATTCCCTTTGAACTTAGGCCAGGCTGGACATAATTGGATCATGTCCATGGTGACAAGTTTCCTTTTCCTGTTCTTTGTGTTGCAAGCTGAGAGTTAGTGCTGAGGCAATGGAAGTTTGAAGAACCTGTAGAGAGCATCTAATATCTAAAGTCATCCATGTCTCAGGTTGCAGAAAACTCAGTTTCTATATATTTCATTACAAAATGAATATCTTTCAATTCATGTTTGATACCAAATATGAGCACGTGAATAGGTTTTTCTTTACAACTTTCCTAGACATGTCATATGAAGCCCTGGTGATGTGTAACATTTCGCACAGAATCTGATTATGCAGCAGGAAGCCAATGGGTACAGTATAGACCAATGGGGCAAGCGAGTATAAAAGACATGAGGGACACACTATTAAATTAGGGGTAATATTCATAATATAGCTAAAGTGTCTGGCTCTGCTGCCAGTTGCTGAATGGCTTATGAAGTGTAGCTCCATAAAAACAAAAAAAGACTATTTTGTCTTTAATAACACTTCCCTTTTCTTCAGGTCCTTCTGTTTGGGTCCTCTCGTTTTTAATGCTGAAAATTGAATATTGTTACTTCACTGAATCCTAGCAACCCTCAGCATTTCCTTAATGTCTTGCAGCATGTGCCAGCAGAAAAATAAAAATATTGAAGTGAACTGACTTTACATTATGGTATATGAAAGTCATTCATGTGCGGTGGACAATGGGGAACCAATGGGTTGGTGTTCTTAGATTTCCAGAAAGCATTCAACAAGGTGCCACACAAAAGGCTGCTGCATAAGATAAAGGTGCACGATGTTCCAGGTATTATCTCAACGTAGATAGAGCATCTGCAGTCCTCACTGTCTCCTAGTTGATTATAACCTTACTGCGAAGCCTCTTGTAAGACGTTCTCCTCCCTTTACAAGGATCTCAGTGAGTCTCTCTCTCTCTCACTGCATCCCCCCAGGTTGTCTCCTCTGCCCTGAAGTCTTCATCTACCTATCACATTCCTAACTATCTTCCACCCCCCCCCCCCCCGCTCCCACCCCCCCCCATCTTTCTCTTTAGCTTATGTTCGAAATGTTGATTCTCCGGCTCCTCAAATGCTGCCTGACCGGCTGTGCTTTTCCAGTACCACACTTCTTGACTCTGATGTAGACAGAGAATTAAAAGAAAGCAAAGAGTTGGGATAAATGAATGTTTTTCTCATTGACAATCTGGAATCAGTGTTCGGACCACAATTGTTTACAATTTACACAGATGTTTTGGACTTGGGACCAAGTATGGTGTGTCAGTGTTCACAGGCGGCACTAAGAAGTGTGGTAGAGCAAAGTGTGCTCAGGACACAAAGTCTGCAGACACATATTGGTAGGTTGAATGAGTGAGTAAATGTCTGGCAGATGGAATACAATGTTGGTAAATGTGAGGTCATCCATTTTGGTAGGAGTAACAGCAAAATAGACGATTATTTAAATGGGAAAAATTGCAGCTTGCAGCTAAACAGAGGGACTTGGTGAAGGCATATGGAATATTGTCCTTCATTGCAAGAGGGATGGGGTTTAAAAACAGGAAGGTTATGCTGCGGGTGTAAAGGGTGCTGGTGAGGCCACACCTAGAGTACTATATACAGTTTTGGTCTCGTTGCTTGAGAAATGATGTACTGGCACTGGAGGGGGTGCAGAGGAGGTTCACTAGGTTGCTTCCAGAGGTGGGAGGGTTGACTTATGAGGAGAGATTGAATAGAATGGGACCTTACTCATTAGAATTTAAAAGAATGAGGGGAGATCTTAAAGAAGCGTATAAAGTTATGAATTGAATGGATAAGATAGAAAGATGGAGTTTAATTCCACTGGTGGGTGAAACTAGAACTAAGGGGCATAGCCTCAAAATAAGAGGGAGCAGGTGTAGGACTCAGCTGAGGAGGAACTTCTTAATCTAAAGGGATGCGAACCTATGGAATTACCTGCCTAATGAAAGCTGTTGAGGCTTCCTCATTGAACATTTTTAAGGCAAAGATAGTTTTTTTTAAACAGTAAAGGAATTAAGTGTTATGATGGGTGGGTGGGTAAGTGGAGCTGAGTCCATAAAAAGATCAGCCACGATGTTATTGAGTGGTGGAGCATGTTCGAGGGGCCAGATAACCTACTCTTGCTCCTATGTCTTATGTTCTCAGAACACTGAACTTTCGCAACAATGCTGCCTAAGGGTGTCATTTGTTTCATGAGTATGAATTGTAATGTTAAAGAAACAGAATTTTAAGATTGGTATACAACATTTTCTTTTTAATTTTAACAAGTTGTCTCCAATCCGCATAGACCTAAAGATAAACGTCGTGCTGCTATTTATTAGAGTCATCCAATCATCAATGTTCTCTCTGGACATTAATAAACTTGCTACCCAAAAGAGGTGATCTATATTTTTAACTAGTTGACAGGGTCCCCAGCCATGTCTGACATATTTCCTGCACTTTTGCCCTCTCCCTTTCTGTTTCTTCCTGCAACACTTAGAGGGTTCTCCCAGTCCTCATTTTCTACCCCAGCAGTATCCCCAGATAAGAGATCATAAGTCATCATTTGCGCCACCTCCAGCAGGATGCCATCACCAGGCACATGTGCCCCTTCCCTCACCTCCCTTGTCAGCATTCCACAGAGACTGTTTTCTTCGCGACACTTTGGTCCGCTCCTCCCCTCAACTGTTAAGTTCTTTTTTCCTGAGATTCTTACACACTTGGTGCAACTGCAAAACATCAACTTCTGTGAACAAGCAAACTTTTATTAAGCATAGTACGGTACAAACGTTCTGAAGGAACTTTAACATACATCTCACAGGGCTTGCAGAGTCATGTCAAAGCTCTCGCCGAACAAAGGAAACAGTCCTTTCTTTATACAAAATCTTTACATCATAATTAGTAATGCCCACAAGACAGCCTCTGCCATTCCCCCACAGTCACATGCCACTCAAGACACAATGCAGTGACCGCATCACCTCCAGAAACAATGTAATACAAATCATCCCTTAACGGTGAAATCTGTTGCAAATAGTTGTATATAAATGGCTCTGAATAATAGGAGATGATAATGTAATTTCTTACAATCTATCTGTAAGTCAGAGGCATACCACCCTAGCCTCGGGACATCCAATTTCTTGCAGGTCAGCAGAGCAAGTTAACTCTTTAATGTTACATCAATCCCACAGCACTTTCCCATGCATTTGAAGAAGGTATAATACCTGCTCATTCACTTCCTCCCACCTCACTGTCCAAGGGTCCTGACACATTGCCGACCGAAGCAGCAATTTATCAGCACTTCACTCAATCTAGTTTACTGTATTCACTGCTCACTGTCTCCCCCACACTGGGGCGATGAAATACAGACTGGGTGACTGTTTTGCAGAATACTCTGTTCCACAAAAATGACCTTGGGTTTCCAGTTTCCTGCCACTTCAACACATCATAGTGTTCCCTGACCAACATTTCTGTCATGGGCCTGTTGCAGTGCTCTAGCAAGGCTCAGTGCAAGCTGGAAGAACCACACCTCATTTTCCGCTTGGGCCACTGCAGCATTCAGGGCTCAATATTGAGTTCAATAATTTTAGAACCTGAACATCTTTTTCTATCATTGCCCATCTCCAAACCCCTGGCCCTGTCATGACATGGATTGTTTTAATCATATCCAACTCATTTTCACCTACATATAGTCACCGATATCATTTGTTTTCCCTCCCTGGCTTACCATTATCCATCACTTTGTCTGCCTAGCTCTCTCGCTCTCTCTCTCGCTCTCTCGCTCTCTCTCTCTTGCTCTCTCTCGCTCTCTCTCTTTCTGGGCTGTCTCTACCTATTCACATATTCCTCCTCCCCCAGACCCCCAATCCTATCTGCACCTCCAACTCCACCTATCGTCAGAATATATGCAACCTTTTCCGAGCTGCTAATAGTTCTGATGAAGGCTCACTGGGCCCAAAACAGTACATTGACCTTGCTTCCTTTCCACAGATGCTGCGAGAGCTCCTGAGTTTCTCAAGCAATTTCTGATTTTGATTCAAATCTCCAATATCTGTCATTCTTTGTTTTATTGCATTGTTAATCTATTGTCTTATTTTGTATTCAGATACAGTTGCTGAAGAGGAACCTGCACCCTGTAGCTTAAATATTGGACATGGTCGTCGATGTTCAAATGGCACATTGTGTAAAAGTGGATGGGTTGGCCCCAATGATGGAATCACTAACTTCGATAACTTTGCGTTTGCTATGTTAACCGTATTTCAGTGCATCACCATGGAGGGGTGGACTGATGTCTTATACTGGGTATGTATTACAACAGAAACGAAACAACAAAATAAGTTGTGGAGAAGATGGATTAAGTAATTTGCAATAATTTTATGTATAACAAATTTACTTCACTGTAAGTTCATGAAAATTGTGCCATTTCCACCAATACAAAGCATTTTAAACTGGCTGCTGCTTAGTGACTTTGATAAGGAAGTAACTTAGAATTTGGATGGAGAGTCTGACTGTATTTTGCATTATTGTAAGCATTTTATTTTTTAAAATTGTATACGTGAGGGTTTTGGAACTGAAAAATATTTAATACCACAGTTTGTAGCATTTTTGCTAATTTTGTTCTGACATCTACCATCATACTTAAGTTACATCCTGAAGCATTTTCAAAAATCTGATTGTTAACAGCAAATTTGTTGCTAACACTGAATTATTTTGTTTCAGTTGATCTCACTGCCTATTATATTCATCTCCAGAATTTCTATATCTGCTGGTCCTCCTTTTCCCTATCCATGCTTTACTGTTTATAACTTTTTAAATTCAATTTTCACGTTTTCATTATTTACTTGTTTTCACACTTTCATTTGCATTTCTGGCCTCTTTTTGTTATTGAAACTTTGGGTAATTCCTCCGTTATTATTTTCACTCAGTGCCCTGCTTTCCACTTTCCTTGGTACTGATCTCTTTTAATTCTTATGTTCCTTGCCATTTCCAACTGCATTATGCTTGACTTCCTCTTTTTCTCATGTTTTTCATTGCATTCATTTGCTCAATTAAAAACTTACTTTATCTTATATTCCTTTGAGTCACCACTAATCTGAATCCAAAAAGAGTATGTAACACAAGAAATCCAGTGGGCTCATCAGGTTGAGTTTTATTGAATTCTTGCTTCAAAAAGTAATGGGATTTTGGGAATCAGTTGAAATAATGAGCAGAAGATATTGATTTGAGAAGTCAGGAAAAGGGAAAATAAATAAGGGAAAAAGGTAAATAATAACTTAAAATGTAAGAGTTGGGTTAAAGGAGAAAATGATTGAACTGCTATATCAAATTGCATTACAAAATACATTTCAACTTTGTTATTTTCACAATGTGAAGTATAAAGCAAAGACCAATGTACACTTAACTGGTCAGTCTCAGCAAGAATGATGAAAAACCTGCATACTAAGTTGTAAAAATACAAAACTTTAAAAGGGGTAGAGGAGCAGATTCTGATGTAATTCAGATAACATTCCTTTTTAAAGTTGAAAGACACATTGATTAGTTCAGAGAGAACCTTTAGGATCATAGGATTTGTCAGTAAAGTGCAGAGTCCCAAAGAAAAGAGAATTCTCATTCTTAACAAATTATTTGTTTCGTTGAACACAGAAAATTGTGTTCAGTTTAATTGTCTTACTTGAGAAATATAATCAAAATCATAAAGCTGTTAGGAGGAGTTGATTGAGTTTTTTGAGGAAGTAACAATGAGGATTGATGAAGGTAGAGTGGTAGATGTGATCTATATGGACTTCAGTAAGACGTTCGACAAGGTTCCCCATGGGAGACTGATAAGCAAGGTTAGATCTCACGGAATACAGGGAGAACTAGCCATTTTGAGAGAGAACTGGCTCAAAGGTAGGCGACAGAGGGAGGTGGTGGAGGGTTGCTTTTCAGACTGGAGGCCTGTGATCAGTGGAGCGCCAAAAGGATCGGTGCTGGGTCCTCTACTTTTTGTCATTTACATAAATGACTTTGATGCAAGCATAGGAGGTACAGTTAGTAAGTTTGCAGATGATACCAAAATTGGAGGTGTAGTGGATAGCAAAGAGGGTTACCTCAGATTACAACAGGATCTTGACCAGATGGGCCAATGGGCTGAGAAGTGGCAGATGGAGTTTAATTCAGATAAATGCGAGATGCTGCATTTTGGGAAAGCAAATCTTAGCAGGACTTATACACTTAATGGTAAGGTCCTAGGGAGTGTTGGAAAGATGTTGTGAAACTTGAAAGGGTTCAGAAAAGATTTACAAGAATGTTACCAGGGTTGGAGGCTGAACAGGCTGGGGCTGTTTTCCCTGGAGCGTCGGAGGCTGAGGGGTGACCTTATAGACATTTACAAAATTATGAGGGGCATGGATAGGGTAAATAGGCAAAGTCTTTTCCCTGGGGTAGGAGAGTCCAGAACTAGGGGGCATAGGTTTAGAGTGAGAAGGGAAAGATATAAAAGAGACCTACAGGGCAACTTTTTCACTCAGAGGGTGGTAAGTGTATGGAATGAGCTGCCAGAGGAAGTGGTGGAGGCTGGTACAATTGCAACATTTTAGAGACATTTAAATGAGTATATGAATAAGAAGGGTTTGGAGGGATATGGGCTGGGTGCTGGCAGGTAGGACTAGATTGGGTTGGGATATCTGGTCGGCATGGATGGGTAGAACCGAAGGGTCTGTTTTCATGCTGTACATCTCTGACTCTATGCGGATTGAGATACTTTTATTGTTCGGGGGATAGAGAAAATATGACCCTTTTATTAGAACAGAACAAGAAAAGACTAAGAAGATCTAATAGACGTATTCAAATTTAAGAAGAGCCTGATTAGGTAAATCTGGAAAATTTATTTGTACTGATTGATAAGGCTGTACTCTGGGTAAGGTTAGGTTTTCCTTTAACAACTTGTTGTTAGAATATCGCATTCCCAAACAGAAGTAATGTTTGAAACCATCATAGCCTTTACAAGAGAATTGGATAACTAGTAATGAACAGGTTATACCAAGTAGAGTCAATGGATGTTATCTACCTAGACTTCAAACAGGCCTTTGACAAGATGCTGCACAGGAGGCTACTGAGTAAGATAAGGGTCCATGGTGTCAGAGGCAAGTTGCTAGCATGGATGGAAGGTTGGCTGTTTGGCAGAAAGCAGAGAGTGGGGACAAAAGGCTCCTTCTCAGGATGGCAGCCGGTGACAAGTGGTGTTCTGCAAGGCTCAGTGTTTGGGACTACAATTTTTCACTTTATGCATTAATGATCTAGGTGAAAGAACTGAGGGCATTCTGGCTAAGTTTTCAGATGATACAAAGATACGTAGAGGGACAGGTAGCATTGTGGAGGCAAGGAGGATGCAGAAGGATTTGAGTCGAGAGTGTGGTGCTGGAAAAGCACGCAGGTCAGGCAGTATTCAAGGAGCAGAAGAATCAACGTTTCAGGCAAGAGCCCTTCATCAGGATTTGGACATGTTAGGAGAGTGGGCAAAGAAGTGGCAAATGTAGTACAATATGGGAAAGTGTGAGGTCATGCACTTTGGTGGGAAGAATAGAGGTATGGACTATTTTCTAAATATGGAGAACATTCAGAAGTCTGAAGTGCAAAGAGACTTGGGAGTTCTAGTCCAGGATTCTCTCAAGGTAAAGTTGCAGGTTCAGTCAGTACTTAGGAAAGCAAATCTAATGATGGCATTTATTTTGAGACAACTTGAATACATGGTAAGGTCCTAAGGAGTGTTGCTGAACAAAGAGACCTTGGAGTGTAGGTTCACAGCTCCTTGAAAGTGGAGTCCCGGGGACATAGAATAGTGAAGAAGGCATTTGGTATGCTTTCCTTTATTGGTCAGAGTATTGAGTACAGAAGTTGGGGGTCATGTTGCAGCTGTTCAGGACATTGGTTAGGTCACTGTTGGAATATTGTGTGCAATTCTGGTCTTCCTATCAGAAAGATGTTGTGAAACTTGAAAGGGTTCAGAAAAGATTGACAAGGATGTTGCCAGGTTTGGAGGATTTGAATTATAGGGAGAGGTTGACTAGGCTCGGGCTGTATTCCCTGAAACATCGGAGACTGAAGGGTGACCTCATAGAGGTTTATAAAATCATGAGGGGCATAGATAGGATAAATAGGCAAAGTCTTTTCCCTGAGGTGGGGGAGTCCAGAACGAGAGGGAATAGGTTTAGGGTGAGAGGGAAAAGATATAAAAGAGACCTAAGGGGCAACCTTTTCACACAGAGGGTGGTACGTGTATGGAATGAGCTGCCAGAGGAGATCGTGGAGGCTGGTACAGTTGCAACATTTAAATGACACCTGGATGGGTATATGAATAGGAAGGGTTTGGAGAGATATGGGCCAAGTGCTGACTGATGGGACTAGATTGGGTTGGGATATCTGGCATAGACGAGTTGGACCAAAGGGTCTGTTTCCATGCTGTGCATCTCTATGACTCTATAAAAGCAGAGATGTACTTTTGAGGCTCTTTCAGGGTCTGGTCAGACCACATTTGGAGTATTGTGTGCAGTTTTAGGCCCCATATCTCAGGAAGGATATACTGGCCCTGGAGCATGTTCAGAGGAGGTTCATGAGAAAGGTCCCAGGAATGAAAAGCTTAGCATATGAGGAACGTTTGAGGACTCTGGGTCTACATTCAGAGTTTAGGAGGATGAGGGGGTATCTAATTGAAACTTACAGAATAATGAATGGGCTGGACAGAGTGAATGTTGGGAAGATGTTTCCATTTGTAGGAGAGACTCTGACCCAAGGGCACAGCCTTAGAGTAAAGGGAAGACCTTTTAGAATGGAAATAAGGAGAAACATCTTCAGTCAGAGTGTGGTGAATCTGTGGAATTCATTGCCACAGAAGGCTGTGGAGGCCAGGTCATTGAGTATATTTAAGAGTGAGATGGATAGGTTCTTGAGTGTCAAGGATTATGGGGAGAATGTGGGAAACTAGGGTTGAGAAACTAATCAGCCATGATTGATTGGGGGAGCAGACTCACTGGGCTGAATGGCTGAATTTCTGCTCCCATGTCTTATGGTCTTATTTTAAAAATTTAAAATTGGAAATGATATTGTGAGAAAGAAGGCAAAGGAACTGATATAAACAAAACTTCCATTTCAGTCAACATTGGCATAATCATGATATGACTGTTTCTGTGCTGTAAAATTCTATGATTCTGAGTGCTTTCATAGAGAAAGAAAGGGAATATCAACAAACTAACCAAACTACTCCCTTATGGATCTGGCTGGTTACAGACCAGCAACAGAAATATGTGGGACTGTCTTATCAATGGGATTTTAATATTTGACTTGCAGAGATTTAGAGGGGACAAAACTGATAAAATGTTCTTTTAAACATAAATTGTCTCCCAGAAATAAACCCCAGAGAATGGGGTAACTGAAGAATTAAACTGCATTTATTTCAGTGCAAGTGGTCTGAAGGTAAGGCAGATGGACTCTAGGCATGTATGGGAATATGAGACTGGGATATCATAGCTATTACAAAAACATTGCTAAGCAAGGGACCAGACTGGTAACTCACTATTCCAGGGTTTAGATGCCTCCATTTCTATCCTTCCAATAGCAAGAGAGGAGAGGTGGCATTTTTGATCATGAAAAGCAGTACTTCTGTAATTAGAGAGGATATTACTGGGGGATCATCCAGTGAAGCTATACGGGTGGAACTGAGAAATAAGAAGAGGGTGACCACCTTGATGGGATTGTGCTATAGGCCACCAATAGTCAGCAGGAAACTGAGAAGCAAATATTTAGAGAGATCTCAGATATGTGTAAGGATAATAGGGTTGTAATAGTAGGGGATTTTAATTTTCCAGTCATTGACTGGGAGTGCCATAGTGTTGACGGCTTGGATGGGGAGGAATTTAAGTGTTCAAGAAAATTTTCTTTCCCAATATGTAGATATACCTTCTAGAGAAGGAGCAAAACTTGACCTTCTCTTGAGAAATAAGGCAGAGTAAGTGACTGAGGTGTTGTAGGAGAGCACTTTGTGACCAGTTATCATAACTATTATTAGAATAGTTATGGAAAAGTTATGTATAAAAGTTAAAGTTCTTAATTGGCCAATTTTAACAAAATGAGACAGGAGCTTTCAAAAGTTGATTGGGTAGACTGTTCACAGTTAAGGAGACAACTGGCAAGTGGGAGGCTTTCAAAAGTGAGATAATGAGAGTTCAGAGACAGTGAAGGGTAAGGCTGGTAGCAGTAGGGAATGCTGAATGAATTGAGACATTGAGGCTCTGGTCAAGAATAAGATGTAGACAACTAGGATCAAGTGTATCTCTTGAAGAGTACAGAGAAATATGGGTATTCTTAAGAGGGAAATCAGGAGGTCAAAAGAGGGATATGAGATAGCCTTTGCAGATAAGGCTAAGGTAATCCAAAGATATCCTACAAGTACGTTAAGGTCAAAAGACCAACTAGTGAGGTTAAGGGCCCCTTAAAGAACAGCAAGGCCATCTATGTGTGGAACCACAGGAGAGGGAAGAGATACTAGACAACTACTTTGTGTCAGTATTTACTGTGGAGAAAGACATAGAAAATAGGTTACTTGGGGAAATAAATAGTGATGTTGTGAAAGAGTTAATATCAGAGAAGAGGAGTTGCTGGAGTTCATAAAGGAAGATCAATCCCCGGGACCTGATCAGGTGTTTCCCAAGAACTTTGTGGAAAGCTAAGAGATTGTTGGGCCCCTTGCTAAGATATTTGTATTGTTGACAGCCACGGGTGAGATGCCGGAAGAAGTTGGCTAATGTTGTGCCATTATTTAAGAAAATCTACTAGGAGAACCCTGGGAACTCTAGACCAGTGAGTCTCATGTCAATGGTGTGTAAGTTGATGGAGGGGATTCTGTTAGATATGAATCACATGCATTCGGAGAGGCAAAGACTGATTAGGGATATTCAGCATGGTTTGTGCATGGGAAATCTTATCTCACAAACTTGATTGAGTTTTTTGAAGACTTGACCAAAAAGCTAGATGAGGGCAGAGCTGTAGATGTTGTCTATATGGATTTTAGTGAGACCTATAATAAGATTCTGCATGGTGGACTAGTTAGTTTATTCACATGGGATTCAGGGAGAGTTTGCCAATTGGATACAAAATTGGCTTGACATTAGGAGACAGAGGGTGCTGGTGGAGGGTCATTTTTCAGACTGGAGACCAGCAACCACACCGGGATCAGTGTTGGATCCACTGTTGTTTATTATTTATATAAATAATTTGGATGAGAATATAGGAAGCATGGTGAGTAAGTTTGCAGATGACACCAAATTGGTGGTAGACAGTGAAGAAGGTGATAGAAGATTATAAAGGGATCTTGATCAGTTGGGCCAATGGCTAAGGAGTGGCAGATGGAGTTTAATTTAGATAAGTGTGAGGTGTTGCGTTTTGGAAAGGCAATCAAGGGCATGACTTAAACAATTAATGGTAGGGCTCTAGGGCATGTTGTTGAACACACACCTAGGTGTTCATAGGTCATCCATTGAAAGTGGTGTCATAGTTGGACAGCGTGGTAAAGAAGGCATTTGGCACACTTGCCTTCGTAGTTCATACCTTTGAGTATAGGAGTTAGGACATCATGTTATAGTTTACAGGGCATTGGTGAGGCCACTTTAGGAGTACTGTGGATAGTTTTAGTTGCCCTGCTACAGGAAGGATATTATTAAATTGAAGAGGGTGCAGAAGAGACTGACAAGAATGTTACCAGGACTTGAGGGTTTGAGTTATAAGAAGAGGGTGGATAGCCTGTGACATATTTCACTGGAGCTGAGGTACCTTTATAGAGGTTTATAAAATTGAAATGGGCTTAGATAAGGTGAATAGCATGTGTCTTTCCCTAGGGTAGGGGAATTCAAAACTAGAGGGGGCATACTTTTAAGCTCAGGGGAGAAAGATTTAAAAGGGATCTGAAGGGCAACATTTTCACAAAGATGGTGATTTGGATATGGAATGAATTGCGAGGGGAAGTGGTAGATGCAGGTCCAGTTACAAGATTTAAAAGACATTTGGACAGGTACATGAATGGGAGAGGTTTAGAGGGATATGGGCCAAATGCAGGCAAATGGGACTAGTTTAATTTGGATAAGTTGGTCAGTATGGACGAGTTGGACAAAGGCCTATTTCTGTGCTGTATGATGCTCTGACTCTAAGTGACTAGATAAAGTTCCTTGCATGTTGCAAACAGCCAAAGGGATGTGCTGTTTGATACAATCTGCCAGCCTTTGGGACATATAGCCAGCGTGTCTGGTTTGTGGGCTGTGAAATTCAAATACTGCATTGCTCATTTATGTGAGAGGCAGTACAGCTTATTGGCTTGCCAGCTGTTACTTTAGTAATTCTTATGAATTCTCCTGATGATTGCAAGACAAAAAGTTTCAACAAAATGTCTTTTTTTCAGCACTAATCAAAAGAGAACAAAGAATCTGAAATGCAGAATTTGTTTTACAGCAATTAAAGATCCAGTGTATTCTTTATTTCTTTATGTCAAAACATAATTATCCAATCCAGATTAAGATAGTCAAATTTTCTGAAGTTTATGAAATGCTGTCAAACACAGTTCAACACATCTTCCACCTGTAACAGACTTGTAATTTAGATACTTACTTCATTACGTCGTATCTTCTTTAAAACAAGAAGGAAAAGAAGGAATAGGACTCATCAGCAGGAATGATAATTGAATCTGATTTATTGTGGTAATTAATGGATTCTTTCTTCAGATGGGCTGCTAGGTTTGAATTCTTCAGGAAGTTAGAGCACCATGTGCTTTCCTTTACAGTGGTTATTGATGAACAAAGGCATTGGCACTACAGTGCATATGAATAACTACACAAATTAATTAAAATATGATCAAGATTTTTCATCTGGATTGAATTTGATTTGGTGAAGTATGGTATGTGACAATTTATTGTGCCACATACTGACTGATTTTAATGTGTACCCAGAATATCAGTATCCCATAATCCCAGTACATTGAGTTTCTCCATCTTTTAATGGAGACTTGTCAATGTGGGCTAGGCTCATTTACATTGGAAAGAATAACAAATCTCTGATACCTCAGCAGTCTCCAATATATAGCCTATGGATCATGACAAGTTTTTTTTTATTAATTCATGGGTGGGCATTACTGGTGAGTCTAGTATTTATTGCCATCCCTAACTGCCCCAAGTGTAGTTAATAGTCAGTCCCCTTGCTGAGAGTCTGGAGTCACGGTGAGGCCAGATCAGGTAAGGATGGCAGTTTCCTTCCCTAAAGAACATTAGTCCTTTAAAAGCTAAATGCAAGCTGAATGAACAATGAATGCCTCATCTTCCTCTTCGGAATCTTCCAGCCTTCAAGACTCAATGTCAAATTGAGCGACTTTTGAACATGAATACCCAGTCCCTTGTTTATTAACTACCCCCACAACCCCAGGTCATGTCACAAAATGGGTTGTTTTTAGTACAGCCAACCCATTTTCAACTATTCATTGTCCCCATTATCACTGATCTTCGTCCCTGGCCTACTATCTCTCATTGTCTCACTTTCTCTTACTTGTGCTTTCTGAAACATTATCTCTGCTTTTCCTCCACAGATGCTATTCGACCTGCTGAGCTTCTCCAGCAATTTTTGTATTTGGTTGCTTCAAGACAGAACACTCTGTCAACTTTACTTAGTAGGTTGCTGTTTCCATTGGATAAACTAATTGGTCCTAATATTTATTTTAGTGATCTGAGCTTGGCAAGCAAACTGTAATCCTATTTTTAAGTAATACCATTGTCATTTATAGCAGCAAAAAGACAGGCAGAAAGTTTATTTGGTTAGAATTGGTGGATGGAATTTGATATGCAATTAAGTTTACTTTAGATTTATTGGATTCAGTTTTGCAATATGAGTTCCAATCCAGCTGGACTAATGAGGTGAAACTTTTTATATGTGCTGGCTTCAAAGCACTTGTATAAAATCAGTTTGTCAAGCCAACTCAGTTACAAGCAGGCATGGACCTAAAGTAAATAAAATGCCTAACTTCAGTGTAAAATTTACAGTGTCATTCAGAAGGTGCATAAGATGATTTTAGTGAGAGTTGAAAAAAAAGTTTCTTTTAGTAAAGACTGGGAAACTACAGATTAAAGTAGCAGAAGTAAGCATTCACATCATTGACTTTACTCCACCATTCAATGAGATGAGAGCTGATCTGATGATTCTCAACTCCACTTTCTTGCCCTTTGACTTACCAAAATTAAAAATCTGTCAATCTCAGCCTTGAACATACTTAACACAGCCCCTGCAGCCCTTGTGTTAAAGATTTCCATAGATTCACAACCCTTTCAGAGATGAAATTCCACTCATCTCTGTCTTCAGTGGGCAACCCCACATTCTGAGATTATTTAATTTATTTGATTTGATTTTTACTATCACATGTACCAAGGTACTGTGAAAAGTGTTGGCTTTCATGCTTTACAGCAGACCGTGGAATAGAAGTACATCAGGGTAACAGAACAGAGTGCAGGATACGGTGTTATCGCTGCCAAGAAGGTGCAGAGAGAGATCAACTTTAGCATTTAAGAGGTCAATTCAGAAGTCTGATATGAGTGGGGAAGAATCTGTTCCTACATGTATTCAAACATTTATACCTTCTGCGTGAATAAAGAGTTTAGGAGAGAGCTTAACTGGAGTGCAAGGGGTCTTTGATGATTTTGGTCGCTTTCCCAATGCAGCGGCAAATATTGATGAAGTCAGTGGATATGAGGCTGGTTTGCATGATAGACTGCTCTGTATTCATAACTCTCTGTAGTTTCTTCAGGTTTTGGGAAGAGCAATTACCGTACCACACTGTGATGCATCCGGACAGGATGCTTTCTAGTGTGCATCCATAAAATATTTTTAAGAATCTTTATGATCTGCTGAATTTCCATAGCCTCCTGAGGAAGTCGAGGCATTGCTGTACTTACTTGACCTGAGTGTCAATGTGGGTGGACCAGGACATATTGTTGGTGATTGTCACTCCCAGGAACTTGACGTCCTCTACCATCTCAACCTCAGCACCATTGGCGCAGATAACGGTGTGCCTCCACTCTGCTTCCTGAAGTCACTGATCAGCTCCATCACTTTGCTGACATTGATGGAAAGATTGTTGTCCTTGCACCATGCCACTGAGTGCTTTATTTCCATCCTGTAATCCTTCTTGTCATTCTTTGAAATCTGACCTGCAACAGTGGAGTCATCAGCAAACTTGCAAACGGAGTTGGTGCAGAATTTGTCTAAGGAGTACAGCAGGGCTGAATATGCAGTGTTGTGGGCACTGGTGTGGAGGATCGTAATGGAGGAGGTGTTGTTGCATGTCCTTACTGATTGCGGCCTATTGGCCAGGATGTCGCAGATCCAGTTATAGACAGGGGAGCAAAGACCTTGGTCTCGGAATTTGGCGATGCGTTTGTTTGTAATTACGGTGTTGAAGGCTGAGCTGTAGTCAGTAAGTGGGAGCCTTATGTAAGTATCCTCAGCCAGTGAGATGGCATCTGCCATGGACCTTTTGCATAGGTTAATGAATTGCAAGGGATTCAGGTAATTTGGGAGGCTGGAGTTGATGTGAACTATAACTAAACCCTCAGCATTTTGTAATTATGGATGTCAGAGCCACCGGGAGTATTCTTTAAATATCTGGTGCCAACCTAGTGAACCTTCTCTGGATTACCTCCAATGCTGGTATATCTTTCTTTAGATAAGGAGCCAAAAACTATTCACAGAATTCTAGGTGTAGCCTGACTTATATCTTGTATAGGTTCTGCAAAACTTCCCCACTTTTTATACTTCTTTCCCTTTTAAATAAAAGCCAACATTCCATTTGCCGTCCCTTATTATCTACTGTCAACTTTTTGTGATTTATGCATGAACACTCCCAAATCCCTTTGTGCTCTAGCTTTCTGTGGCCTTTCTCTATTTTAAATCATTTTCATAGAATCATAGAATTCCTACAGTATGGACATGAACCCTCCAAATTGCATCCCACCCAGATCCATGCCCTTACCTTGTTACCCTGCATTTCTCATGACTGGACCATTCTAACCTGTGCAGCCCTGGGCACTATGGGCAATTTAGTGTGGTCACTGCACCCAACCTGCACATCTTTGGACTATGGGAGAAAACTGCAGGACCTGGAGGAAGCCTACACAGACAAGGGGAGAATGTGCAAATATTTAGTCATCCGAGGCTAGAATCACACCCGGTCCCTATCGTTGTGAGTCAGCTGTGCTAACCACTGAGCCACCATGACACCCTTCAATATTCAGCTCCTCTAATCTTCCTGCCAAAGTGCATAACCTGACAATATAATGTGGGAAACTATCTGCCAAGCTTTTGCTCACTCACTTAAATTGTCTATCCATCTGTAAACTCTTTGAGTCATCCCCAGCAGTTGCTTTCAAAACTATTTTTGTGTCATCTGCAAAGTTTGATAAAGTGTATTCACTTTCTTCATTCAAGCCATTAATATATATTGTAAATAATTGTGATGCCATTGTTGATCCATGCAGCACTCCACTAGTTTGCCATCCTGAAAATGCACCCCCATTATCCCAATTATCTGTCTTCTGCTAGTTAGCCAATCCTCACTCCATGCTAATAACCTTCCCCCTCCCCCTCCCTTCCCCCCACACACACACACACACACACACTCTCACACTGGAATTTCGGCAGTCATACTGAGAGGAAAAAGAACAGTACAGAGATCATCACGAAAGATCCTCAGATAGCACCTTCCAAACACACAACCAATTCCATATAGAAGGACAAGGGCAGCAGTTACAGAGGGACACCACCACCTTCAAGTTCCCCTTAAATCCTTATCATCCTTACTTGGAAATATATCACCGTTCCTTAACTGTTGCTGGGTCAAAACTCTGAAATTCCCTCCCTAATGGCATTGTGGGTCAGCCCACAGCAGGTGCACGGCAGCAATTTAAAAAAGCAGCTCATTACCACTTTCTAAGGGCAATTAGGGGTGGGCAATAAATGCTGGCCAGCCAGCAATGCCCACCTTCCACAAATGAATAAAAAAAAACACAGGAACAGTTCCTTCAGCCCACCAAGTCTGCGTTGACTAATGGCAACTTTTTAAACTAGGACCCTTTTGCCTTTACTCAGTCTGGATTCCTGATGAAGGGCTTATGCCCGAAAGGTCGATTCCCCTGTTCCTTGGATGCTGCCTGACCTGCTGCACTTTTCCAGCAACACATTTTCAGCTCTGATCTCCAGCATCTGCAGTCCTCACTTTTTCCCTCTATTTCCTGCCTATTCCTGTATCTGTCAAGGTGAATCTTAAACATTGCAATTGTATCTGCTTCCACCATCTCTTCTAGCAGCACATTCCTGGCACTTACCACCCTCTATGTAAAAAAAACATAAAAAAAGACATGCCTCTCACATGTCCTTTAAACTCCCCCCCCCCCCCCCCCCGCCTTTACCTTACACCTATATACTTTAGTAGTTGACATTCCTACCCTGGGGAAAAAAGACTCAAATTATCCATTCTATCCATGCCTGTCATAATTTTGTAAACCTCTATCAGGTTGCTTCTCATCCTCTGACATTCAAGTGAACACAAACCAAGTGTACAATCTCTCCTCATAGCTAATTCCCTTCAGACCAAGGCAATATCCTGTTAAATGTTTTCTATACCCTTTCCAAATACTCCACATTCTTCTGGTAGTGTGACGACCAGAATGTGCACAGTATCCCAAATGTGACCGATTAAAATTCTATGCAGCTCCCACATGACTTGCAAATTTTTATACTCCAAGACCTGACCAATGAAGGCAGGCATGACATGAGCCTTCTTGACCATCTTATCCACTTATGTTGCCATTTTTAGGGAACTGTGGGCCTGGACAGCTAGATCCCTCTGTATGTTAATGGCTCTAAGGGATCTGACATTTACTATATACTTCCCACCTGAATTAGACTTTGCAAAATGCATCACCTTGCATTTGTCTGGATTAATTTCTATATGCCATTTCTCCGCCTAAGTCTTCAATCTATCTATAACCTGCTGTATTCTCTGGCAATCCTCCTCACTATCTGCAGCTCCCCCAACCTTTGAGTCATTTGCAAGCTCACAAATCAGATAACTTACATTCTCCACCAAATCATTTATATACATATTACAAATAACAGGATCCCAACATTGATCCCTGTGGAACATTACCGGTCACAGATCTCTATTCAGGAAAAAAAAACACCTTCCACTGCTACTCTCTGTTCTTACCATCTATCAGAGATCACATGTGACTTCACCTTCTGTATCAGCCTGCCATGAGGGACCTTGTCAAAAGCCCAAGTAATGTCCAGTTAGACAATATCCACTGCTCTGCCCTCATTAATCATCTTTATCACTTGCTCAAAAACGTCAATCAAGTTTGAGATACATGACCCGCCCTGCACAGGGCCATGCTGCCTGTCGCTAATAAGTCCATATTTTTCCAAATTTGAATAAATCCTGTCCTTAAGAATCTTTTCCAATAATTCCCCTACCACTGACATAAAGCTCACTGGCCTATAATTTCCCAGATTATCCCTGTCAACTTCTTAAACAAAAGAACAACATTAGCTATTCTGCAGTCCTCTGGAACCTCTTCTGTGACTAATAAAGAGACAAAAATTTCATACAAAGTCTCAGAAATTTCCTCCGTCACCTTCAGTATTCTGGGATAGATCCTATCAGGTCCTAAGAACTTCTGTACCTTAATACTTTTCAAAACACCCAACACCTCCTTTTGTATAACGACATACCCCTCTCTAGATTCACCATCCATTATGTCCTTCTTTGTGAATACTTTTGTGGACCAGGCCTGACCCCCTCAAAGCTTTTTTAAGCAGGTAGCCCAGACCGTAACTTTGCTATTTGTTTCAGAAAAGCGTATAGTGGATATTCCCAGAGTGAATTAGCTGATCCAACTGCCAAGTTTTAAACAAAGAGAATTTATTTCAAAAATTACGGAATGAAACATAAAGAACAGAAAATAGAATACCAGATAACTTATCCTATCCAGAAACCTGACGGACTATCCCAACTTAATGATGCTGTTCTGCAAATGCTTGCATCAGTCCCAGTAAACACACGCCTTAGCACAATAGTTAAAAATGAAATAAACCAGGACTTACAGGCTTGACGATAGATAGGGGGAGAGAGAGAGTACCTGGCTGGACTTCCCCCAACAGCCTTTCTTCACACATACTGCTGCTGGCCACTCCTCTTTGATTATACCATTTTTTAAAAAAGACATGAAAGCCTTAGGCCATCAGTATTATTTGTTAGGGGTAAACAAAAAAGGCCTCAGTAATCCTTTCAAACCCAGCCTAGTTGGAGCCTGGCCAATCATCCCTTCTCTGGGGAAAAAAAACTCATGACCATAGTAACCTTGTAAAAAGACCAACATTGTGACAGTACTGATGGAAAGTATTTATTAAGGGCCTCACCCACAACATCCAGCTCCATGCACAAATTTCACGGCATCTTCTAGCCCTCCTACATCCTTGTTTAAGTACTTTGACTTGTGGATTTTATCCCATCAGTGTTTGATACTGGCGATAACTGGCCAAAATAAAAAAAAACTTCTAATTTCTTAACAGCAACGTCCATCAGTTTCCTTTAAAATTCTTTCATGAGGTGTGTGTATTGTTGGAAGGCAATTGTTTGTTCTCCATGCTTAACTGCCTTTAAGAAGGTGGTGATGAGTTGCTTTCTTAATAAAGAATAATACAGGCATAGGAACAAGCCCCTCAGCCCTTCAAGCCTGTGCCAACACATTGTGCCCTTCCATACTAAAACTATCTTCATTTACAGGAACCATATCCCTCTATTTCCTTCATATTCATGTATTCGTCCAGGTGTTTCTTCAATGCTGCTATCGTGAATGCTTCCACCACCTCCTCTGGCAACACAGTGTAGACACTCACCACCCTTTGAGTGAACATATGAAGAACCTGCCTCGCACGATTATGTTGAACACCATCACCCCCCAACCCGTGAACCTGTGTCCCCTCGTAATTAACCCCTCCACTCTGAAAAAAGCCTAATACCTTCCACTCTATTCATGCCATTCACAATCTTATAAACGTCTGATAGATCACCCTTCAACCTCCTGTTTTCCAGTGAAAACAAACCCAGTTTATCCAACCTTTCTTCATAGCTAAAATCCTCCTTACCAGGCAACATCCTGGCAAGCCTTTTCTGTACCCTCTCCAAAATTTCCACATTCTTCTGGGAGTGTGGTGACCAGAACTGTATACAATATTCCAATATGGCTTAATTAAAGTTCTATAAAGCTACAGCATACTTTGCCTATCCTTATCCACAATGCCCTTCCAATGAAGGCAAACATGCCATTGGCCTTTTTTACTACCTCATCTACCTGCGCTGCTACCTTTAGTAATCTGTGGACCTGCATACCCAGATCCTTCTGCATATCAACACCCTTAAAGGTTCTGCTTTAACTGTATGATTTCCAACTGTATTTGACCTTCAAAATGCATCACCTCCCATTTGTCCGAAATGAACTACATCTGCCATTTTCTGTCCATGCTTCCAAGTGATCTATATCCTGTTCTATGTTCTGACAATTTTCCCCACAATCCGTAACTTCACCAATCTTTGTATCATCCTCAAACTTACTAATTAGAGCAGCTATGTTTTTCTCCAAATCATTTATGTAGGTCACAAACAGCAGAGGTCCCAGCATGATCCCTGTGGAATACCATTCGTCACAATCCTCCATTCTGAAAGTTATTCAGTCACTTCAATCCATCTGTTGAAGGTGCTCCCACAATTCCTGTAGGAAAGTAAAGATTTTGGACCCAGTGGCAGCAAAGGAACAACAATACAGTTCCAACTTTGGAAGGTGTGTGGTTTGGAATGGAAGCTGCAGGTGGTGGGATTTGAAAGCATCTGTTCCTCTTACTCTCCAAGGTGGTGGAGGTTGCAGGTTTGGTAGATACTGTTACAGGAGACTTGATGAGTATCTGCAATGCATCTTGTATATAGTACACACTGCTTTAGAAGTGGATGGAGTGCATTTTTAAATCTTAAATGTTTGAATGTTATTTATGTCCAGAATGTATAAAGCAATGATACTATGCCACAACTGCATGGTGGCATGCTGGCTCAGTGGTTAGCACTGTTGCCTCATAGCACCAGGGTCCCAGGTTAGAATCCAGCCTCGGGCGACTGTCTAGCTGGAGTTTGCACATTCTCCCTGTGTCTGCGTGGGTTTCCTATGGGTGCTCCGGTTTCCTTCCACAGCCCAAAGATGTGCAGGTTAGGTGAATTGGCCATGCTGAATTGCCCATAGTGCTTGGTGCTTTAGTCAGAGGGAAATGGGCCGGTGTGGGCTGGTTGGGCCGAAGTGCCTGTTTCCACAATGTAGGTAATCTAATCTAACCTACAAACTGGAGGAGGAACACCTTATCTTCTGCCTCACGGCATGAGCGCTGAATTCACGATTCCAAATCTTCCCTCCCCCCACCCCATCCCAGACCCAACCCACCAACTCAGATCTGCCCTCTTTACCTGACTTACCTGTCCATCTTCCTTCCCACCTATCCATTCCATCCTTCCCACTGACCTATCACTACCACCTCCTACCTTCGCTCACCTATAGCTTACCCTTCTAGCCCCAACATCACTTCCCTACCCCTCCATTTATCTCTCAACCCCTTTCCACCTCTCCAGTCCTAAAGAAGGGTCCTGCTAGAAACATTGACTCTCTTGCTCCTCAGATGCTGGTTGACCTGCTGTGCCTTTTCCAGCTTCTTCATCTCTGATTTCTCCAGCATATGCAGTTCCCATTGTCTCCTAATGGTACTAACTGTGACCACTAAAAAGTTGCATTTGTAGTCAATGATAACTTCCTAGGATGTTGGGAAAGTCAGCAATGGTAATTCCATTGAATACCAAGGGATGTTGGTTGGAGATGGTTACTACATAAGAACCTGAAGGTAATGCAGATCTACTGAATGTGGGTATGGTACTTCAATAAGTAATATTCCCTCTAAGCTCCGCAGCTGCACTGATGTTCCATTCACAGTGATTGGTGTTGGCATGCCGATCATGGCTTTGACCTCCACTTTCAGAAGTTACTTCTACTTATGGGCCTCAGAAATCTGCAAATCTGTTAAGGAAGGAACTGTGAATGGTACTGAACACTGCAATCATTCACCCCTTTTGGTACTACAATGAAAGATATATCATTGATGAAGCAGCTGAAGATAGTTGGACCTAGGATAGTACCCTAATAGGCTCTTGTGGTATAGTGGTAATGTCACCACCTCTTGACCAGAGGGTCTAGATTCAAGTCCCACCTGCCCCAGTCTTGTCAGAATGTGCTGAGCAAGTTGATTAAAAATATCTACCCGAAGGGGGTCTTGTGTCACCATAGTAGTGTCCCTACCTCTGAGCCAGGAGGCCTGGATTCAAGTCCCGCTTGCTCCAGAGATATGCTGTAACATGGGTGCACAATCAGTGTTAAGCAACTCCCACCCATTTGGAAACCACTTAAATAGTACCTCTGATGAGGGAGGTGCCTTATCACTCTATGTAATAATTCTGTCAATTCTGGCACAAATGCCAGATGTTAGGAAGGAAGTCCTGGCAGAGTTGATTGGGTAGAGTGTGCCACTGTTGTTTCTCGTACTTGGGTTGATGTCAGATGATTTATTCATTTCTTACTGACTTTATTGTGGCCATTTGGTATAATTGAATGGGTTCAGTGAGCAGTTAAGTGTTCATTTTGTGCCTCTATGAATTTGGTGTTCAATATGGAACAGTCCTGATTCATCAGCCAAGGGTGGAACACTGTACATGGTAACCGACAGGAGAATTCTCAGTCCATTGTTAATATGATACCCTGAGACTTTATAGGGTTTGAAAACAATGTTAGGAACTCCCAGGTCACCTCCCTCCTGACTGTGTACACCATTGTACTGTCACATCTGCTCAGATAGTGATACAGCAGTCAGGAATGGTGATAGCAGTATCTAGAACATTAATTATCATGATTTGGTGAAATTAACCTCATCTGGCAGTTGTTTGACTAGTCAGTGGGACATCAGTCCCAATTTTTGGTACAAGATCCAAGAAGTTAGAAAGGTGAACTTTGCAGGGTTTATGGGGTTTGTATCTTTGCTGTTTCTAGTGCATAGATTGGTGCTAGGTGTGTTTTTCAGTTCCGTTCAATTTAAAAGTTGTGATGGTTTGATAAAACTGACTGGCTTACTAGGCCATTTCAGAGAGAATTGAAGAGTTGGTTGTATTGCCACAGATGTGAAGTCACATGTAAGTCAAACCAGATAAAGACAACAGATCTTCTTCTATGTAGGACATTAGTAAACCAGATGGGTTTTACAGCAATTAACCTGGCTTCAAGCTTACCATTAGGATAACCAACTGAATTTGAATTTCACCGTCTGTGTTGGTGGGATTCAAGTCCAGGTCACGAGAAGATTAAAGTAAGTTTTTAGTGACATTACCAGTATCCTTTGCCTAAATGTCCATTAGCAAAGGTAACTCAGCAGTACCACTACTGACTGAGATGGCTAAGTTCTAAAAGCCATAGCTGCTAGATTGGGAATACCATAGTGATGAAGGATTCAACACCATTTAATTGGCCTCGCCTCACCATTTCTACACGTTGTATATGCATTTGTCCATGACAGTACATATAGGAATGACAGTTTTGCAGTCTTATGGAGACCAAGTCCCCTCAGATATCAGTAATATAAGTAGGACAAGGAGAAATGTTCTAAATAGGTAGTATGAGGAATAAAACATACCAGGCTGAAAGACTCAAAGAATCAAAATGAATCAGATGAGAGAGATGAATGCGTGACATAAAAACTGTGGGATAAATTGGTTTTGGTTTTTAGAGTATGGTGTCAATGCTGGGAAAAGAAGATGTGTAATATTAGGGCTGTCTACATCTGGACCATGCTGGGGCCAGTGTTCAAGTGAGCCACATATTTAGGGAAGGAGAGAGGGATTTAAACTGAATAGCGGGTATAGGGAGTCAAATCTGGGAAGATATGGTAATTCAGAATAGAAACAAGACAAAAAAGAAAGTTATTAGTCTAGGAAATGATGGCCAGGAATGATAGGTAGTATAAACATAACAATAAACAACAGACAAGACTAGACATTACAAAACAAATAATATGATAATATTAAGAACTCTGTATATGAATGCATAATGCATTTGAAATAAAACACATAACTGATAATCCAAATAGAAATAATTTAGTATGATCTGAAAGTCATTACAGAAACATACCTGCAGGCTCATAAGGACTGGAACCTGAATATTAAAGGGTGACATTTAGGAAGGGCCAAGAAGCTTGGAGAGGCCTGCAAGATGCTATAATTCACTAATCATGGTATTAGCACAAAAGACAGGGATGACCCACGTTCATTTAATGGGATAATTCACAATACACAGAATAAATGCATTTGGATGAGAGAGAGAAAAAATTCCAAGGTTAGGATCCACCAGCTGTGATTAACTAAAAATGTTAAAGAAGGTAACAAATGTAAAGAAACAAAACATATATTTTCACACAGACGAGTGACGGATTAGAAGATTGGACAGAATATAAAAGAGAGCAAAGAATGACTAACATTAATAAGGAGAGTAAAAATAGAGTAAAGCTAGCTAGAAATATAAACAATGTTAAGAGTTTCTATAGATTTTGAAGAAAAAATGAGTTAACAAAGTGAACAATGTCAGACAGGAAGTGAGGCTGTAGAATTAATAGTGGAATACAAGGAAAGAGCAGATGAATTGAACAGCTATTTTGCATCAGGTTTCACTGTAAAGGATACAAGAAATGTCTCAAAAATGGCTCTTAATTAGGAAATGTAAGAGATGGAGGAGCTCACGAAGTTCAGAAACACCAGAGAAATGATATGGACCAAATTTTTGGAGCTGTGGGTGGCTCCTGGTGGACTTGATGCTTCGGTCTTAAATAAGTGGTCAGTGAGCTGCCTGATGCATTGGTTTTAATATTCAAAAATTCTTTAAATTCATGGTTGGTCCCATTAAAATTGAAAATAGTGGATGTAGCTCCTTCATTCAAAAAGAAAGGGCTATGTAGAAGGCATAAACTACAGGTAGTTGGCTGAACAATAATCATAGCAAAGTTCTTAAGTTATTACTAAAGATATTATTTGTAAATCACTTCAAAAAGTTCAGGCTACTCAGTTGGAGTTAGCATGGTTGTGAAAGGAAAATCATGCTTAACCAATTTATTCGAGTTCTTTGACAAAGTAACATGCTTGGATGAAGAGGATCAAATCTATGACTCTATGACTTTATAAATGTATGTACTGTGTTTAGATTTCCAAAGACATTTAATAAGATGCTGCATCAAAAGTTATTGTGGAAATCAAAAGTTTATGGATTAAGGCATTGACATGGATGGAAGAGTGGCTAGCTAACAGAGAGCAGAGAGATATAAATGAGACATTTCTGGTTGGCAAGGTGTAATAAGTCAAGAGTGTGGTGCTGGAAAAGCACAGCAGGTGAGGCAGCATCTGAGAAGCAGGAGAATCAATGTTTCGGGCATAAGCCCTTCATCAGGAATGAGGCTTGTGGGCCAGGGGGTTGAAAGATAAATGGGAGGAGGGTGGGGTTAGAGGGAAGATAGCTGAGAGTGCAATGGGTAGATGAAGGTGGGGGAGAAGGTGATAGGTTGGAGAGGAGCAGATAGATGGGAATGGCAATGGACAGGTCAAGAGGGCGGTGGCAAGTTGGAGGCTTGGAACTGGGATAATGTGGGGGAGGGGAAATGAAGAAACTGGTGAAATCCACATTGATCTTGTGTGGTTGCAGGGTCTCATGGCAGAAGATGAGGGGTTTTTCCACCAGGCGTCGGGTGTTGAGTGTTTGGCGATGGATGAGGCCCAGGACCTGCATGCCCTTGTCGGAATGGGAGGGGAAGTTGAAGTGTTCAGCCTCAGGGTAGTGGGGTTGGTTGGTGCGAGTGTCCCAGAGATGGTCTCTGAAATTATCTGCAATATCAGGTGCAATGGATATTGACATTGGTGGAGGTACAGGTAAATTTCTGTCGAATGTGGAAGGATCCTTTAGGCCTTGGACAGAGGTGAGGGGGGAGGTGTGGGCGCATGTTTTGTACTTCGTGTGGTGGCAGGGGAAGGTGCCAGGAGTGGGGCATGGGCTGGTGGGGGGCATGAATCTGACGAGGGAGTCGCAGAGAGAATGGTCTCTCCGGAATGCTAATACAGGCGGGGAGGGAAGTATGTTCCTAATGGTGGGGTCTGTTTGTAGGTGGCAGAAATGGCGGAGGTTATGTGCTGTATACAGAGGTTGATGAGGTGGAAGGTACAGTGGTGGAAGTTGAGGACAGGGGCTTCTGACCTTGTTGCGTTGGGAGGGGTGGGGTTCAAGGACAAGGTGCAGGAAGTGGAGGAGATGCACTGGAGGGCATCATTGACCATGTGGGTGGGGAAATTGCAGTCTTTGAAGATCGAGGCCATCTGGGATTTTCTAAGGTGGAATTGGTCATCGTGGGAACAGATGCAGCCAAGGTGGAGGAATTGGGAATTAGGAATAATGTTTTTACAGGAGGTAGGGTGGAGGAGGTGTAGTCTAGGTAGCTCTGAGAGTCGGTGGGTTTGTAGTGGAAATCTGTGGTTAGTCGGTCGCCAGAGGTGGAGATGGAGAGGTCCAGGAAGGGGTGAGAGGTGTCCGAGATGGTCCCGGTGAATTTCCAGGGTAAAAGGTGTTAGTGAAGTTGAACTGTTCAACCTCCTCTTGGGAGCATGAGGTGGTGCCAATACAGTCATCGATGTAGTGGAGGAAAAGGTGGGGAGTGGTGCCGGTGTAGTTGCAGAAGATGGATTGTTCCACGTACCCGACAAAGTGGCAAGCTCATCTGGGGCTACCCCTTTGGTTTGGAGGAAGAGGGAGGATTGGAAGGAGATGTTGTTGAGGGTGAGGACCAGTTCAGCCAGGTGGATGAGGGTGTCAGTGGAAAGGTACTGGTTGGGATGGCATAAGAAGAAGAAACGGAGGGCTTGGAGGCCTTCGTCATGGTGGATAGATGAGTACAGGGACTGGATGTCCATGGTGAAGATAAGGCGTTGGGAGCCAGGGAAACAAAAGTCTTGGAGGAGGACCCACCTTTGCTCGCGTTATCGCCCACGCCCATCACCTCCTCCAAGACTTTTTTTTCCCTGGTCCCCAGTGCCTTATCTTCACCATGGACATCCAGTCCCTGTACCCATCTATCCGCCACGACGAAGGCCTCGAAGCCCACCATTTCTTTCTCTTACACCGTCTCAACCTGTACCCTTCCACTGACATCCTCGTCCATCTGGCTGAACGGGTCCTCGCCCTCAACAATTTCTTCCATTCCTCCCAAAGGGGTAACCATGGGCACCCACATGGGTCCCAGCTATACCTGCCTCTTTGTTGGGTTTGTGGAACAGTCCATCTTCCGCAGCTACACGAGCATCAGCCCCCACATTTTCCTCCACTACATCGATGACTGTATTGGCGCTATCTCGTGCTCACAAGAGGAGGTTGAACAGTTCTTCAACTTCATTAACACCTTTCATCCCGACCTCAAATTCATCTGGACCATCTCGGACACCTTCCTCTCCTTCCTGGACCTCCCCATCTCCATCTCCGGCGACCGACTAACTATGGACATCTACTACAAACCCACTGACTCCCACAGCTATCCAGACTACACCTCCTCCCTTCCCTACCTCCTGAAAAAATGCTATCCCTTATTCCCAATCCATCCGCCTTGGCCGCATCTGTTCCCAGGATGACCAATTTCACCTTAGAAAATCCAAGATGGCCTCCTTCTTCAAAGATTGCAATTTCCCCTCCCACTTGGTCGATGATGCCTGCCAGCGCATCTCCTTCACTTCCCGCACCTTGCCATTAAACCTCACCCCTCCCAACACAACAAGGACAGAACCCTCCTGTCCTCAACTTCCACCACATCAACCTCCGTCATATATCACATCATCATCTGCTATATCCGCCGCTACAAACTGACCCCACCACTAGCAACATATTTCCCTTTGCACCTCTATCAGCATTCCAGAGAGGCCATTTCCTCTGCGACTCCCTCGTTAGACTCACACCTCAATCCCGGCACCTTCCCCTGCCACCACAAGAAGTGCAAAACCTGCGCTCACACCTCCCCTCTCACCTCCTTCCAAGGACCCAAAGGATCCTTCCACATCCGACAGAAATTTACCTGTACCTCCACCAATATCATCTACTGTATCTGTTACACCCAATGCGGTCTCCATTACATCAGGGAGACTGGATGCCATTTGCGGATTGTTTCAGAGAACATTTAGAAGAGTAAGAGGCGACTTGATTGAAAACTGTAAGATCTTGAGTTTTAACAGGGATCATATTGAAAGTATGTTTCTTCTTGTTGGAGAACTTTTTTTTTCCTCGAAAGATAGTCAAGTCAGAGTTTTTAAATATATTTAAGACAGAAGAAGACAGATTCTTGCTAAGCAAGAGGTTGAAGATTTATTGAAGTTAGGTAAAAATATGGAGTAACCAGATGAACCATGATGTTAATGAATGGCAGGACAGGTTCAAGGGGCTGAGTGGCGTGTTCACATTGAGGATGCTCCATACTATGTTGCATGGCACTATCACTGTGCTAAATGGGATAGATTTCAAACAGAGCTATCAACTCAAAACTGGATATCCCTGAGGTATTATGGTCCATTAGCGTAAGTGTACCTAAAGACAATGAGAAAATATCATAACCCATCACATCCTCCACTTACATCAAGCTAGGGGACCAACTTTGGTTCAGTGAAGAGTGCAGGAGGCGTTGCAGGGGTTGCAGCAATTACATTGCATTGAATTAGGTTTATTGTCACATCTACTCACTGAAAATTTATAAGTCACCATTTACAGTGCCATCTCAGGTACATGGGTACCTAAGTATAGAATCTGAGTTACAAAGTAGAAAATGAGGAAAACCAAGTTAGAAAATTTTAACACTTCAGTCCTTCTTATTATAAGAAGAAAAGCAAAGAAACATAATTGACAGTTTATAACCACAGCCCATTAGCGCCTAGCTATGCTGGACTCGCACTCCTCACAAGGGCTTGTCCTCCTCTGCTTAGGGCTTGACAGCGCTGCAATCCCGGGTTGCTTGCTGTTACCGCCTTACAACCTGCTCTTGCTGTTGCTGCTGGCTGCCCTGGGTTGCCTGCTTCTGCTTTTGCCGCTGGCTGCCCTGGGCTACCCAATCCCACCAATGCCACCTGCTTTCACTATTGCTGCCAAAAAGGAAGTAAAAGATGAAGATGAAAGAGAAAAAGAGAAAGACGGATGTAACTGGTCTGGTGCTGGGTAGCAGACAGGCTCAGGAATGAGAAAGCTACCAACCCTGCTGCTGCTACCATCTTGAAAGATGCATCTGAAAATGAGGTGCCAACCTGATGAAGCCTAATACACAGGACTGCTTGCATGCCAAACAGCAAAAGCAGCATGTAAAAGCCAGGGCTAAGCAACCTAAAACTAATGGATTAGACTAAGGTTATGCAATTTTGCCACATCATGTTGTGAATGGTGGTCAACAACTGAACAGTTAGCAGAAGGAGTGGGCTCCATAAATATCCACATTCTCAATGATTCCCATCCCAGCAAATAGTGCAGAGAATAAGGCTGAAGCATTTGTATCCACCTTCAGCCAGAATTGGACTGGATGACCCATCTCGGCTTTGTCTGAGGTCTCCAACATCTTCAGCTGATTTGATTCATTTTACATGATGTCATGAAATAGTTGAAGGCAATGACATAGGTGGAAAAAGGGTTGAGGTCCTGCAGAGTGACTATAGGGAGGTGGCAGGAGGTTAAAAAGCTGGACCACTGGACTACTCCAATGCTACATGCGAGTGAGAGTAGGAATAGCAGGACAGGGCAGATGAATGGGAAGCTGAGGAGCTAGTGAAAGAGGGAAAGGATTCAGATTTTTGGATCATTGGGATTTCCTGTGGGGCAGAGGTGACCTTTATAAGAGGGATTGGTTGCAGCTGAACTGAAGAGGGACTAATATCATGATGGGGAGATTTGTTAGAGTTACCGGGAGGTTTAAATTAGTTTGGCAGAATAGCGTGACCCTAAATAGTATTGAGACAAAAGAGAAGGTTGAGCTAGTGCAGAAGTTAAAGGAGCAAGTTAATTGAACAGGCAGGCAATAGTATTGGAAGGAAACGAAGAAAGACTGATTAAGTAAACTGCATTTATTTCAGTGCAAGAGGCCTGACAGGTAGGGTAGATGATCTCAGTATGGATGGGAACATAGGAGTGGGCCATCATAGATAATAGAATTCCTACAGTGTTGAAACAGGCCATTTGGCCCAACAAGTCCACACCAACCCTCCGAAGAGTATCCCACCCAGACCCATTTCCTGACCCTAATATTCTACATTTCCCCTGATTAACGCATCTAACCTACACATCGCAAAACACTTTGGGCAATTTAGCATGGCCAATTTACTAAACTGCACATCTTTGGACTGTGGGAGGAAACCCACGCAAACACGGTAAGTATGTGCAAATTCCACACAGACAGTTGCCTGAGGCAGCAGAGCTAACCACTGAGCCACCGTGCCACCCAAAATCCCTACAGTGTGGAAACAGGACGTTTGGCCTAACAAGTTCACACCGACCCTCCAAAAAGTAATCCACACAAACCCATTTCCTGTCCTACTATTCTAACATTTATCCCGATTAATGCAACTAACCTACACATCCCTGAACACGATGGGAATTTTAGCATGGCCAATTCACCTAAGCTGCACATCTTTGGATTGTGGAAGGAAACCGGAGCACCCGGAGAAAACCCACGCAGACAAGGGGAGAATGTGCAAACTCCACACAGACAGTCGGCCCCGGCTGAAAGCGAATGTGGGTCCATGGCGCTGTGAGGCAGCAGTCATAGCTATTACAGAAACATGGCTAAGGAAGGGGCAGGCCTGGCCGCTCAATGTTCCAGCATACAGATGCTATAGAAATGATAAAACGAGAGACGAGAGGGGAAGTGGCGTTCTTGATTAGGGAAAAATTCACGACAGAACTTAGAATATTCAAGAGGGGTCATCCAGTGAAGTTATATGGATGGAAGAGAGGAATAAGAAGGGGATAATCAACTTGATGGATTGTACAAAAGCACCACCGCCCCCGCATTCAATGGGAAATTGATGAGCAAATATGAAGGGAGATCATAGATAGCTCCAAGATTAGTGAAGTTGTAAGGGTAGGGGATTTTAACTTTCCAAACATAGACTGGGACTGCCGTAGTCTTAAAAGCTTGGATGGGAGGAATTTATTAAGTGTGTTCAGGAAACTTTCTCAATAAATATGCAGATGGCCCTACTAGATAAAGGGCAAGTGGGGTGCTTTAAAAAGCGAGATAATGAGATTCTTGTTTCTGAGAAGGGCAAGGCTGGCAGGAGTAGGGAACACTGGATGTCTAGAGATATTGAGGCTCTGGTGAAGAAAAAGGAGGCATATGTCAGGTATAGATAGCTGGGATCAAGTGAATGCCTTGAGTATAGGGATGGAGGAGTACACTTAAGAGGGAAATCGGGAAGGCAAAAAGGGGATACGAAGATCGCTTTGGCACATCAGATTAAGGAGAACCTAAATAGATTCTACATGTGTAATCATGACAAAAGAATAACTAGGGAGAGAATAAGGCCCCTTTAAAGATCATTGAGGCCATCTATGTCTAGAACCACAGGAGGTGGGTGTGATTCTAAGTGAAAATTGTGCATCGGTATTTATCATGGAGAAAGGCATGAAAGCTAGGGAACTTGGAAATAAATAGTGATATCTTGAAACCAGTCTACAATGCAGAAGAGAAAGTGCTGGAAGTCTGAAAACACAAAGATAGATAAATCCCCATGCGCTGTTCAAGTGTATCCTGAATATTGTGGGAAGCGAAGGAAGAAATCATGGGGCCCCAATCATCGGCAGCCGCAGGTGAGATACTGGAAGGTGGCTAATGTTGTGCCATTATTTAAGAAAGAAGAAGCCTGGGAATTACAGAGCAGCGAGCCTACATCAGTGGTGTTACGTTGTTGGCGGGTATTCTAAGAAAAAGGATCTACGTGCAATTGGAAAGGCAGGGTCTGACTTGGGATAGTCAGCATGGCTTTGTGCATGAGAATTTGCGTCACACAAACTTGATTGAGTTTTTTGAAGATGTGACCAAGAAGACAGATGAAATCAGAATAGTAGACATTGTCTACATGGAATTTAGCAAGGCCATTGGCTAGGTTCCGCATGGTAGACTGGTTGGTAAGGTTACATCACATGGCTTCCCGGGAGAGCTCGCTAATTAGATTTAAAATTGACTTGATGGTAGGAGACAGAGGATGGTACAGGGTTGTTGTTCAGACTGGAGGCCTGTGACCAGCTGTGTGCTACAAGGATTTGATGCTGGGTTCACTGTTGTTTGTCATTTATTTAAAACAGTTTGGATAAGAGGCACAGTTAGTAAGTTTGTAGTTGACACCAAAATTGGTGGTATAGTGGACAGTGAAGAATGTTCTCTAAGTGTATAATGGGATCTTGATCAACTGGGCCGATGGAGTTTAATGCACATAAATGTGAGGTGTTGCATTTTGGTACAACAAACCAAGACAGGGCTTGCACACATAATAGTTGACTCTGGGGAGTGTTGTCAAACAGAGACACTGATGCTTGCAGGTATGTAGTTCTTTGAAAGTGGTGGCACAGGTTGACAGGGTGTTGAAGGAGGCATTTGGCATGCTTGCCTTCATTGATCATAGCATTGAGTACAGGAGTTGGAATGACATGTTACAGCTCTATAAGACATTGATAAGGCCACATTTTGAGAACTGCATACAATTCTGGTCACCTGCTATAGGACCAGAAAGTTGTTAAACTGGAAATTGTGCAAAAAGATTTACAAGGATGTTACTGAGACTGGAACATTTGAGTTATAAGAAGAGGCTGGATTGGCTGGGACTTTTTTCCTGGAGTTTCAGAGACCAAGGGATGATCTAATAGAGATTTATAAAATCATGAGGGGCATAGATATGGTGAATAGCCAAGATCTTTTCCTCAGGGTAGAGGAGTCCAAAACTAGATGGCATAGTTTTAAGGTGAAAGGGGAAATGTTTAGAAGGGACCTGAGGGACAAATACCTTTGTTGACATCAATGTAGGCTTGTTCAATGTAAGGAGGGAAGAATTCAACCCATTGCTTCAGCAGCTGAAATACTTTAGTAACCATTTAATTTCTTTGTTTCCAAACTGACAATCACTTCCATTCGCAACCATCTGATGTATTTTTAAATTAGCTGCATTAGAATACCAGTCAAGAAGATTAACTTGTGAAACATCACTAAAACTGATCAGCATTGTGTACTTTGGATTATTTATGGATGGGAACTTAGGTAAACATTTACCAAATCTTAACTTTTTAAAAAATGTTATTGTCCTTTAATCATTCTCTTGCAACAACTACACACTTAGTGCAAACTGCTTGCTACAAACATGTAAATCAGTGGACAGTATGTCATTTGTGTGCTGCCTATACCATAATGGTTAATTGTATATAGTGATTCTCTGATGTTATTGAATTTTGTAGCTAATATATTCATGTATTTGCAATTATTTGTGTTGACCTGGTGGCTGTGTATAATGCAGAATACGAACTACTCTAGTGAGAAAGATACATGTCAACTAACAGTCAGGTTTGTTTTGCACAAAAATGTTACAACAAACAAAGCAGCAATTTGTTTATTTTCACTGCCCTTCCATCTATTTCCTTGCTTGTAACATAAAAAATAGTGAACTAAGAACTTTTCAGAAATCCATGGAAGATTTTGCATACAAGTTAATTGTTCCTAAGACACTGATGCAAGTGATGAGAGGGACAAGATGCAGGTTGTTGAGATTCACTGCTGGCATTGTGAGCAAGATCAATGAGAATGGATGATGGAGTAGCTGGACTATTGTTTCTGAAGAGGCAATACTGAGTGCTTTGATAAGTTTCTTGTGAAATGCTCAAAGAAACACAGGGAGTAGATGAAGAATTACGTTAAGTACTAATAATTGGAACAGCAGCACTAGAATAGAAAGGAAAAGAGAAAATATAGGATTTTGGAGATGAAATTGAGAAACGAAAGTAGCTATATCTCTGTAAAGAAATGCAAAGATGCATGTAAGATGGCTTAAGAGTATTAAAAGAACAAAAACAAAATGAGAGAAGTAAAAGACTCAACTGAATCAGCAGCTAAAATATACATACAGATGGACATGGGAATTCAGGTTATATGGGCTTAGCAAAGATTAGAATAGGTCTCTCCTGGTTGTAAATAGAATAAAAAGGAGATGCTATGAGACAATCTAAAGTTAAAGTCAGAGGTCCTGCAATGGAACGGTATTGACCTGTAAATAAAAATGAATCTATTTGGAACACAGGAGCAATATATTGTATGATCTTGATCACTATACCATATAAAAAATAAGACACATTGGAAAATGTATGAAAGGAACCAGATCTAATATAAATAATATGAAACGTGCTTCAAACTCTAGAATCAAGGCAGTCAAGTGGGAGAGATTTTAAAACAAACTCAGATTTTTGCTTCAAATTAAATCAGGGAAAGTAGAACTAGGAACATAAATGGAAATTAGTGAAATTTAAGCTTAAAACAAATGTGATTTTTGAGAAGATTTGTAGTTCAGGTTGAGGTTCTGTTTGGAAGTTTAGAGTATTGAGTAGACATATCTTCATGGGATGTCCTTGTCTCCTTGAACTCAGCCATATTGTTTTGGGTAGGAGAGTAAGCGTTTTTGAATGAAGAGCTGTCACAGTCTGGGATTGTTGAAAGATGACAGAATCTTGCCAAATGCCAGAAGAATGAGTGCATCCATGAAAGAACCTCTTTTTGAAGTTGCAAAACAGTTAAATATTAAGGTTAAATATTAGTGGAATAAATTGCACTGGTTGATTACTGGGTAGCTTGATGGCCATTGGGTACAGTTAATGATGCCTTCCATGTGGGGCAATCCACCATCTTCCTTTTCTACAATGCTCCGCCTGTGTGGAATTAAATTTACGAAAATAGGAAATGACATCACTACAGGAAATGACATCACCAACCCATGGAAACCCAAACATATAAATAGAAAGCAGGAAACACCAGCAGTGCTTTGTCTGGAGGCTCACTGAAGATGTTACTTAATAGGGTGATGAAATGTCTGAAAATGAACCTTCCAGCTCAGCGAGCAAACCTACAGCCAGAATCTCAACCTGAGCTACAAGTCTTCTCAAAATTCACTAATAAAATTTACTGTCTAGCTTTTGAAAATATTACATCATTATCATTAGTGGCTCATTTGGAGTACAATAAACTCTGAAGCCCCCTGTATCTCCCCTGCATTCTGTGGGAACCTTCTACTATGAGCTGTGCATATGGAAACTGTGTGTAAGCTACTGAAGTTTGCTACTGGCCCTCAGTTTGCTGACATTTGTTCCTCCTCAATTTTTCTCCACTTTTATTGTAGCTGTCACAGTGACAATAACACTTGCTTTGGTTTACCCATTGATGGTTCTAATGATTCTATGTGGTGAATATCAGAAACAAAATAGCTTCTTTGTAATGTGAGCAGTCAATAATCACAGCTCACAAATAAATGTTTACCATCATCCTCAATACAGTGGGATATAGGGGACCTTGGGATGTCTACATGTGGACCTTTGACATACCTTTGACATATTCAGCCTTATTGTATGCCACATAAGTCATGCCATGCAAATGCAATAGAAAATTGTAAGTGCGATAGAATTACTAAAACCTTGGCATCCCAATCTCACACGCCGCATCTCCAAGAACAGCAGCATTACATATAAAAGCAAGTTGTTGAATACTTGTTGACTAAGAAGAATGCTGGTCTTTGCCCTTATACAGCCTGTGAGACTTGCAACATATTTGGAAATTGGTGACACTTAAAAGTTATCTGAGATTACTTCTGTTTCTCAGAGATAACTATGATTAATTTGTAACGACCAATGACATGGTCAAAATTGCTTGTGACCAGAATCGCAGTAATAATTCCGTCATTACATGAGTCTTCAACTTGCAATATCGAAGTGCCTGATTAATTCAGTTGACCCTTGAAGGGCTTCACGTCAATTACAAGTGGAGAGAAAAAAACTTAGATTGAGCACTTTGGGTGGAGCTGAGGTTTGAAAACAGCATAGATGGTGCTTCAGGGAGTAAGTTGCAGACTCAACCTGTTAAACTGGATTGATCCTCACCTCCACCCACCCACCTCAAATTTCATCTTCCTTTCTGCCTTGCCCCCCCACCTCTACCTCAACTTCATCAGGTTTGAGGCTCCCCATGTTACCACCCAACCTTTCATTCAGTCTTTATCTCCGCACTTTACACCCTGAGCCCAGGCCTTGGTTGTGGTACCCTCACCCAACCCATACAACATGCATACCCACCTTAGCTGATAAACATGACAGACCGCTTGGCTTTGTATCTGCACGAAAACAAATAGAGGAAATGTGAGCCCATAGATTCTGAATGTGGCAGTAATGCTCAAAATGTTAAGTAAAGGTGGAAATGCTGTGAACATTTAAGTAGACAGAGTGAATGAGGACTAAGAGAATAAACATAAGACCTGAAATTCACCCTATTCTAGTGCATGAAATGAGTTTGTGTCCATGTAGGCAAAGTTGCCTTGAAGTCATATTGCACTGACAGGTGTTGGTGAGATCTAAAATGCAATATCAAAGTGGTGAACTGTTAGCGAGTTTTGAGAAGATTTGTAGCTCAGGTTGTGGTTTTGGAAGTAGGTTTGCTCGCTGAGCTGGAAGGTTCATTTTCAGACTTTTCATCACCATACTAGATAACATCTTCAGTGAGCCTCCGGACGAAGCACTGCTGATGGTTCCTGCTTTCTATTTATATGTTTGGGTTTCCATGGGTTGGTGATGTAATTTCCTGTTCTTTTTCTCAGGGGGTGGTAAATGGTCTCAAAGTGAATGTGTTTGTTGATAGAGTTCCGGTTGAAATGCCATGATTCTAGGAATTCTCATGCATGTCAATTATTGTCAAAACATTCACATCCATTGTGCCCATGCTATTTTAAAAACCTGTTGTACATTTTGTGCTGATGCCTTCGTGGTCCCTGACATTTGCCCCAGACATGGCTGACTGGGAGAATATCATCCCCATCCTCCCCGCTTTGCAGACAGGGTCCTGAAGATTGTGCTGAATGGGTTGGTACTGGCATGCAACTTCATCCTTCCCCAGGACTAGATGTGAGTGACATGACACCAGACCACCCAGTAAAGCAGTTTTTACCATATGGAGGAATGCCCAACTCTGCAAAAGGAATTTTTTTCTCCTTTTTTTTGTGTAAGTGCCACCATCTTCTGTCTGCTGCCTCATACTCACTCTACCTCTGCTACTGTACTGAGCACCCACCAAGGCCCAGGCTCAATCAATCTCATTATTACCTGTCACCAGTGGCACCAGTGACTCTCGAGGCCTATGTGCTGCCTGCTCATTTGCTTGGGACATCTCCTGACCTGCACCAGTGGTGCCACTCATTTTCATCTGCCTCTATGAGGAAAACAATCTGCAATATGGCAGAAAGAGTCAAGATAAGTGTTAGGCTGTCTATCATTCAGCTCTTCACCTCTTTTGTGGAGCGGATACTGACGCTGACAGCCCCAAACAGACCCTCATCTGCTTTTGGAAGCTGCCCTTGACTTACTGTGCTGGGATGCCTTTAAACTAAGGCTATCCATCTTGATTTGACTGAGGCCGGCTGACAACCATGACAAGCTGTTTCAAGAAAGTAATGGTTGTCCAGACTCCCAGTCAAGTTTCATTATTATTCACAAGAGAGAATTGGGTGGAGGGGCACAAAGAGTGTTTGGGTATGCTTTGAACTGGAGGGCCTATCTATTTCTGTTGTCACTGAACTTAAGTTGTGTAGCTCTGAGATGGGTCTTTAAAACACTGCTGGCCCAACCTTAGCTGGCACCGACTGCCCAGTAATGAAGATCCCATCTTTGCAGGCTCTTAGTCCTGAGGCAAGTGGGCTGAGCTGGGAAAGTTCCAAATACTCCATTCCAGCGTCAAGGGTGAAAATCTAGACCATAACAGAGTTATAGAGATGTACTGCATAGAAACTGGAAGTGAATTGAGGGCTGCGTAGATTAGGTTATTTTATTTTAGATTAGGAATAATCCTCGGCTTAGCAATGTGGGCTGAAGGGCCTGTTCTGTGCTGTACTTTTCTATGTTCTACATTCTAAAGAGTCCAACTTGTCCATGCCGACCAGATATCTGATATAACTCTAATCCCATTTGCTGCCAGTATTTGGCCCGTATCCCTCTAAACACTTTCTTTTCATATACCATCCAGATGCCTTTTAAATATTGTAATTATACCAGCCTCCACCACTTCCTCTGGCAGTTCACTCATACATGCACCACCTCAGTCAAAAGGTTTCTATATCTTTCCCTTCTCACCTTAAACCTGTGCCCTCGAGGTTTGGACTCTCCCACCTAGCGGAAAAGACCTTGCCTATTTACCCTATCCGTGCCCCTCATGGTTTTATAAACCTCTAAAAGGTCTCCTCTCAGCATCTGATATTTCACAGAAAATGACTCCAGCCTATTCAGCCTCTCCTTACAGCTCAAACCATCCAACCCTGGCAATATCTTCATAAATCTTTTCTGCACCCTTTCAAGTTTCACAACATCCTCCTTTTGGAAGGAAACCAGAACTGCACGCAGTACTCTAAAAGTGGCTGAACCAATGTCCTGTGCAGCCTCAACATGACTCCCAACTCCTATTCTCTGACCAATGAAGGCAAGCATACCAAACATTGTCATCACTATTCTGTCTACCTGTGACTCCACTTTCAAGGAACTATGAACCTGCATTCCAAGTCCTCTTTTTTTCAGCAACACACGTCTGGACCTTACCATGAAAGGTATAAGTCCTGCCATGATTTGGCTTTCCAAAATGCAGCATCTCATGTTTATCCCATCTGCCACTCCTCAGCTCATTGGCCCATCTGATCAAGATTCTGTTGTACTCTGAGGTAACTTTCTTCACTGTCCACTACATCTCCAATTTTGTATCATATGCAAACTTACTATACCTCCTATGTTCACATCCAAATCATTTATACAAATAACGAAAAACAGTGGACCCAGCACCAATCCTTGTGGCACATCATGGTCACAGTCCTCCAGTCTGAAAAGCTACCGACCACCACCACCCTCTATCTTCTAACTTCGAGCCAATTCTGATTCCAAATAGGTAGTCCTCCCTGCATTCTGTGTGATCTAACCTTGCTAACCAGTCTACCATGAGGGACGTTGTCAAATGCCTTATTGACGTTCATATAGGTCACATCCACCACTATGCCCTACTCAATCCTCTTTGTTACTCCTTCAAAAATCTTAATCAAGTTAGTGAGACACAATTTACCACACACAAAGCCATGTTGACTATCCCTAATCCGTCCTTGCCTTTCCAAATGGCAGAATTCCCTCCAACAGCCTTGAATTTCTTTTTATCGTTTTATAAACATCTCAAAATCAGATTTTGTCATGCAGTGCATATTATAAAAGTCATATAAAAGCTTCTTGTAGCCCTATAGATTTCCAATTTACATATACTGATACACATCTATTTTATATATACAGATTATATACATATAGTGATATTACAGAGCTGTGTGTATTTTCTGCATTCTTCCAAACTGCGCTTTTTTTGTCTTTTTCACATAGATTTTGAAGTTAATAAAGATAAATTAAAAGGTTAATTTTTGTAGCTGCTGCCTATTTTACTAATAGACCATGAGAAGTTCTATCTGAGCAAGTCATTAAGCTTTCTTACATTTTTCAAAGGAGAAAATGAAATAAACCACATTTCTGAGGGAACTGAATTCATTGTAGAAAGTATTGACCTGGTGTTTGATTGAAAAACATCACAAGCAGAATTCCAGCTACAATTTTGTTTTGCCTTTCCTGGTGACTGTTAAATTGCCTTTTTAAGTTTTAATCTGTTCTGAAGGACTCCATGCAAAAAGTAGACTCAAATAAACCACATGTTCTACCTTACTTTATAGAAACAAATAGAAGAAAAGTAACACTGCAGACACAAATTTCATATCAAAGATGAATTATGAATATATTAAATTGTTTTGAAGAAATAAGTATACGGGACTATCATGTTAGTTTACTATTTACACCCTGGTCACTTTAACCTTTAATTGTGAAATAAGATATGATCACAGAATAGTAGTTTAAGAAATTTCAAAATGTTTAATTCCAAAGGGGCAGTTTAAGGATAAGGTTGGTGTTAAAGAAAAATTAAAGCACTTTCTAACTTGTCCGAAGGTTTTTTTGTGAAAAATTGATCCATTGAATGAAGCATTATCTGTACATAATTCCCCTCAGTATTTTATAGGACATTGCATAATTTTCAACTTTATGATTTATGAGCTAACTAACCAAAAATGGAACTTGAATAATTTCTTCACACTGAAAAGTCTGCATCTTATGCAATTGATTGCCACTGAACTGAAACCTTGAGCAAAATCTTTTAGACTGGTGGATGTGAGGCTAGCTGGGGATGGTAATAAAAAAACAATGGATAGTATTCCCACTGCCAACCTGCATGCCCCCAACCATTAAACATCTATGTGGATAGTGCGCAAAACCTAGACTGGCCTACAAACCCTCGGAGAAAGTGAGGACTGCAGATGGTGAAGATCAGAGCAGAAGTGTGGTGCTGGAAAAGCACAATAGGTCTGGCAGCATCTGAGGAGCAGGAGAATTGACATTTCGGACATAAGCCTTCGGTCCAGTTAAAATTAGAAAGTGGTCAATTATTGACTATTTAATATCCACTTCCTATCTGACTACAATCTTGAGAATAATGGGAAGATTTAAGGGAGAAGGACAATGACTATCAGGTAAGTCCATTCAGGCTATTGCGTGAAGATGAGGAGGGAGGGCTGCCTTCGTCACTCACCCTCTTTTTAGATCATGTGTTCCCTGTTCCAAAAGACTGTCCAATCAAATGTTCCCTCCAAACCTAGCTGTTAACCAGTTTCCTATTCCATGGTGCATTCTCTATCCAACACCTTGACCAATCAGTGTTCACTTGCCGATCAATTAGCACCACCTTCCCATGCAGTATAAATTGTTGTTGCCAGGATACTGAAGGAGGCAAAGAAGGAGCTTGCTGAGGCCTTGACACAGATCTTTGTATCCTCTTTAGCCACGGGCAAAATCCTTGAAAACTGGAGAATAATCAATATTGTTCCTTTGTTTTAAAGCAACAGGGATAATCTGGGAAATTATAGGCCAGTGAGCCTTACATCAATGGTAGGGAAATTATTAGAAAAGATTCTCAGAAACAAGATCTACTCACATTTGAAAAAGAATAGACTTTCTTGTAAAGTCAGTGTGACTTAATACATGGGGGGTCTTATCTCCCAAATTTGGTTTGAGCTTTTTAAAGAAGTGATAAAGGTGATCGATGAGGGTACGGCAGTGGATGGTGTCAACATTAACTTTAATAAAGCATTTAACAATGTCCCCCATGGTAGGCTGGTCTAGAAGATTAAATCACATGAGATCCATGATAAATTGGACACAAAATTGATTTGGTCATAAGAAGCAGACAGTAATTGTGAAGGGGTGTTCTGCGAGGATCGGTGCTTGGACCTCTATTGATTTTAATATATATATAAATGATGTAAACAAAAATGTAAGTGGTCTGAATAGTAAGATTGCATACAACATTAAAATTGGCGGAGTTGTGGATAGTGAGGAACGTTATCTATATCCTGCTGTGTCCTTTGATTAGTTAGAAAGTTGGGCTGAGAAATGGCAGTTGGGGTTTAATCTCGACAAGTGTGAAGTGATGCATGTTAGGAGGTCAAATGCAAGAGTAAAGTGAACAGGTAATGGCAGCACCCTTGGGAGCATTGAAATATAGAAGGATCGTGAAAGTGACAACACAAGTGAATAAGCTGGTAAAGAAACATACGGCATGCTTGCCTTCATCAGTCAGGATATTGAATACAAAAGGTTGCAAGTCACGCTGTAGCTGTATAAAACTTCATTTAGGCCACATTTAGAGTATTGTTTGTAGTTTTGGCCCCCATACTATAGGAATGATGTGGAGGCTTTGGAAAGAATGCAAAAGAGGTTCACCAGGATGTTGTCTGGATTAGAATGTATTAGTTATGAAGAAAGATTGGACAAACTCGAGTTGCTTTCAGTGGAGTGTCAAAAGCTGAGGGAGTGATCTGATAGAACTATATATAATTATGAAAGGCATGGATAGGGTGGATAATCAGAGTTTCTTTCTGAGGAAAGAAATTCCAAATTCAAGGGGGTATAGGTATAATGTAAGAGGCGAAATATTTAAGAGAGATCTGTGAGGAAAGCTTTCTTCACAGAGAGGGTGGTAGGTGCCTGGAACGTCCTGCTAGGGGAAGTAGTAGAAACAGATACACTACCAGAGTTTAAGAGGCATTTAAATAGACATGTAAACAGGCCTAGAATGGAGTGATACAGACCATGTGCAGACAGATGGGATTTGTTTAGAATGGCATTATGGTCAGCATACACAAAATGGGCCGAAGGGCCTGTTCCAGTGCAGTACTGTTCTATGTTTTTTGAAATATGATTATCTTGCACCTCTTTCCTGATGCAGAATAAAAAAAAACTTCATTGATATGTTTCTTTTTCAATAATACTCAAACTTTGTATTATCAAGCAACTAACTATTGTCATAATTGGAAAAATAGTTCTTTGTGTAAAATACAATTTCACTATTTCTACCAGAAAAGGCACAATATGAACAGTTTAATATGCATAGACAGAAGTGTTACACAAAATGGAATGAGCATATGAATTAAGCTAAAAGATACGGTTTGCATGGAGTTGTATGATGTTTTTATATCTGTGTTTGAGTACACATCTTTAAATTTCAGTGTATGTATGAAATCATAACATTATTAGCCTTTAATCCCATAAGCTTCCAATCTGCTAACAATTTATTTCTGTTAACCTTCCTTCATCTTTTCAGATGCAGGATGCCATGGGCTATGAGCTACCGTGGGTCTATTTTGTGAGTCTGGTCATCTTTGGATCCTTCTTTGTTCTAAACCTGGTTCTTGGTGTATTAAGCGGGTAAGCTGTCAGTTTGGTATCTTCATTGTCCCCACTATCCCTTCCTATTATCTGTTTCTTCACTGCATTCTGCCCTGGAAAATATGTCCTAGCCATTAACTAATAGAAGTAAGAGATATCTATGCTATCTTGCACTTTGACTGTGATGAATGTTTTAAGTACCAGATGGTGTCAATGTTATGAGACTATTGCACTGATGGTATGCTTGCAGTCACCATAAAGTCCTGGTATTCTGTGATGCTGGGGAATGTGAGCTGGGCAAATCTTTTGTAAAAGAAGGGAACTGATTTGCAGGATGATTTAATTAGGCTGGATACAAAATTTTGAGCATTCATTGAATACGAATGTGTTACAAGTATGAACCCAGAGTTGAGATGGAGAGATAAAGTCAGTAGTGTGTTTGTGGCACATTGATTTTCATAGCAGCCTGTGGTGGGTTCATACTTGTAACATATTTGTATACCATGATTGCTCATGAGTGTAAAATATTATTTAATAAATGAAAATGTTTCACATTTGTTTAAATGAGGCAGGAAGCAGACCAGTTTGTGAAGTTCTGTTCTTGACGTAAGTAGTTTTCCTTGCTCAAATCTGTGGCACAAGGGATGAGAGTAGGAGAATAGGGGGTAGGTGGGCAGTAATGTAATCCAACTGTTTGAGAACAGAGGGAGAGATAACACAGAGGACAAGAGACCTGAAAAAAAAACCCAAAGAACTGCAGATGCTGAATATCAGTAACGAAAACAGAAATTACTGGGAAAATTCAGTAGGTCTGGCAGCATCTGTGGACAGAAGGCAGAACTAATTATGAAAAAGGGTCACTAGAACCTGAATTTTTCACTCTGCTTTCTTTCCACAGATGCTGCGAAATCTGCATCTAGAAGTCTAATTGATTTAATTTAACTAAGGTATTTGAGAGAGTACATGTCAACTGAGAATCAGTCATAATAATATTCAATGGTGGAATGGGCTAGATGGGCCAATTGGCCTATTTTTGCTCTAATTGTCTGGATTTCTCTATAGCGAAAATGCTTGAATCTATGATATGTTAACAGCAAACTTAGGGAACAGTAGTAGGATTGTTCAGAGTCAACATGGATTTATGAAAGGGAAATTATATTTTACAAACTTTTGGGGTCTTTGTGAATGTAACTCACAGAATATAAAACATCAAACCAGTGGATATGATATATTTAGTTTTTCAGAAAGCTTTGATAAGGTCCCATAAAAGAGGTTAGTAAATAAAAATAGAGTGCCTGTGATTGGAAGAAGTATAAAAACACTGATGGAGAACTAGGTAATGGACAGAAAATAGAGAATAGAAATGAATGGGTCATTTTCAGGTTGGCAGGCTGTGACCAGTGCCGCAGAGATAAGTGCTTGGGTGTCAACTATTTGTAATCTATGTCAAAGTAATGGATCTGGGGATTAAGTATAATATATCCAAGTTTGCATGTGACACAAATTAGGTAGAAATGGGAGCTGTGAGAAGGATGCACAGCCACTTCAAGTGGATTGGGAGATTAAGCAAAAAAATGAGGAGTTGGAGTACAAATGTGGTGAAATGTAAGGCTACCCACTCTGTAGGAAAATCAGAAATGCAGAGTGTTCTTAAATATTGAAAAATTCAGAAATGTAGAACTTCTGAGGGATTTGGTTGTCATTGTTCAGGAGTCCTGGAAAGATGACATGAAGGTACAACAAACAATTGAAGAGGCAAATGGTTGTTGGCCTTTAATGCAAGAATATTTGTGCCTTAAAGTCTTACTGTAATTACAAACAATTTTGGTGAGATCATACCTGGAGTATTGTGAGCAGTTTTGATAATCTTACCAATGGAAATATATACTTGCTATGGATGGAGTGTGATTAAAATTCACCAAACTAATTGTTGGAATGGACACATTTTCCTATGAGGTGGGATTAAACAGAAATCTTTGGATTTTAGATGAATGAGGGGTAATATTATTCAAGCAAACAACATTCTTAGAAGATGGATATTTCCCCTGGCTGTAGTGTCTAGAACCAAGAGAGAGAGTCTCAAAATAATTGTCAAACCATTTAAGACTGCAATGAGGAGGACTTTCTTTGTGGACCTTTGGAATTCTTCATCTTAGAAATCTGTGTCTTTTCTAAAAATCATTGACAGGTCATGCGCATCACTGGCCGTGCCACTATTTACGTTGAGTCTGGATTTGTATGTAGGCCAGACCCATATCTGATAACAGATTTACTTAAAGGGCATTAGTGAACCAATCACCAGCATTTACATAATCATCATTAACCTAGCATCTATTTTCACTGTCTACCATGGTGTCATCTGAACACAGGCCCCTAGAATATTAGTCTGGTGTTCTGAATTTCTAACCCACTGAATTTACTAGTTGACTGACATTGTCACCACACCACTGCCTCAACTGACTGAGTTGTTGAGTATGTTTTTTAGACAGATTTGAATTAATAGATTAAATACCTCAATCAATAGATTTCTGCATGTTAAAACATTAGAAGATACAGAAATAGAGCAGGAAAATTATCAAGTAAAAATCAGCTGGAAGGGGTGAAAGACCTACTTTTGCTCGTGTTTCTTACGTTCTTATATAAATAGTTGAAAAAGACAAAAATAGACTGGTGGAATGGGTATGCAGATGAAATTCAGTAGAGTGAGGTGATAAGAAGACTGAGGCGAGACAATACAAACAAATGGTATAATTTCATTAAAGGTCCAGAAGCAATGTGATCTGGGCTGTTTTTGAATGGGCACAAAAGCCAGGAACTTATGCTCAACTATTACAAAAATTAATTTGGCCCCAGCTGAAGATGTATGTTTAATTCTAAGAGACTTTAGAATCTTAAACCTTTGGAGCTGATACAGAAGAGATTCTAGCTTTGAGGAATTAACTAAGTATATTGGAAAACTGCAAGCTCTTCTTAAGAAGAACAAAGAGGAAAGATAATAAAGGTGTTTAAAATGATCTAAAGAAAAAAAGAGAAACGCTGTTTCTAATCTCAGATCAATAACCAGACAGCAGAAATTTAAGATGTTTAGCAAATTAAAACAAACAACATGAAGGATTCTTTTTTTAAAAAGGAACAAGTGGTTGAGTGGAGTGTATTGAAATGATGATGGAGGCAGATTGAAGACACACAGACCTACTTTATGGACATTATGGCAGAACCAATCATGTATATACAGGGAAAGCTCTGTCCTATGTCTGCCGTTTCCAAAGTCATCTAGAACATTTAAGGGATACGATTGGTTACATGTCAGTATTCCATAACTATGGACCTGAGTGGAAGGAACAGCTCAATATTTCAGAATGCATGATAGCAGAACCATCGTCAGTGAGTGTACTTGCAAGAGTACATTTAAAGCTTCTTGCATTATACATTTAGAGATAATAAAGTTATGTGATACTTAAGCAGTCTCATGCTGTGGGACAACTTGGTAACAGTCAGCAAGAAGTGGACATTCTAAGGTGACTCAATCATTTTTGATGAAAGGATCATTTTATTGCAACCACTGATATGTATGTGGTTGTGTAAATGCTCAATGTTATCAGTCACTTTAATGCTAAAGTCAGTCCAGGGCAAGGTTTGTACATGCACATGAGCTTTCACCAAGGTGAGGAGACCAGAACCATAGTTGAAAATAAAATGCAACATTCCATTGTGTGGATTAATCAAATGGAAAATCAACTCAATCCTTGAGGAATGTGGCATACAACAAGCCTAATTCAGTTTCCTTGGAAATGGATGGTAATGCTCTGTTTTACAATTGCCTTGGCTAAAACATCAGCAGCATTGTATTCTTCCTCAACATCAGTTTTCTTGACAAATGATTCATGACAACATTACTCGATCCCAAAACCTAAAGGATGTCCTCAATACTAAAGCAGTGATTAATGCAGTCAACTGCTGGACAGAACACTGACTCATTCTCGATGTCCATCAAATGCTACTAGAAGCAGCTGAAGCACAAACAGTTTAGAGACACGCTCAACGTTGAGTGGCTTCAAGAGTCAAGCAAGCTAGTGAACTTCCAGCAGTGTCTTCACCAAAATCTCCAAAAAAGAGTTCATTTTCATGGAGTGGACGAAATCCAAAAGGAACTAATGACAACCATTATTTCATGCTGTAAAGAAATCATTGGCTGTAGAAGAGTCTGTCTGTAGGAGAGTATGTGTCTGTGTGTACAGTGCAATGGGGTCACCTGTACTATGACATGAACCCAAGGTCCTAGCTTCAACCAGGAACTTGGGTCCATGTCACACTACAGGTGACCCCATTGCACTATATGCACACACACACAGACACACATTCTCCTGCAGACACACACACTCATGCAGACACCCTCTCTCATACACTCACACACATACACTCCCACACACACCCTCTCACAGACTTATACCCCCTTACACTCACATATACACACTCTCTCACAGACTCTCACAACCCCCTCCCCACACACGCACATGCACACACACATACACATTCGTTTTTTAGATTAGAATCATTCTGACCATTGTGGTGCAGACAGCCTCACAGTTAAACTCACACCTTCAAAACATTATCTGGGCTGACATGACACCAATTGTTAAAGTTCACTTGAGGATGTAACTTTTTAAAACAAAGTTTTGCGATTTACATATGAAAAAACTGAAACCAACATGGTAATTCTAAAATATGAGAGACTGAACAAACATTCAAGGTCTTTTTCAATACAGAGGAACCTCGATTATGCGAACACCAATTATCTGAAAATCGGATTATCCGCAGGAGATCTCGAGGTCCTTACAGAAACATTGCATCAAAGACATGTGTCCAACACTGATCGCATCTTTTGCTTACAGTGATTCGAAGTGCTGCTAAGAACAGTCCTGGACTGATGGGAGCGCAGGCACCGTCTCTAAATGACTGACCTCTCACTCCCTCTTTCTCCCTCCCCAAGCTTTCCCTGGAGTTCTACACAGGTGTGCACCCTAACCCTCCCCCCTTCCCCAGATAATCTCTCTAACATTGTCCTGTACAGGACAAAGGTAGAACCTGTCAAAAAGTTATAGTAAAACGTTGTTTGTGTGTGTGTGCGCGCGTGCGCGAGCTACTTTGCGACTCATCCCCCCCAAAAGGCGGCGGCAGCAGCAGACTGGTGGGGGACGGGGCCTCACGTGCGGTGTGCTGCTGCTAGTCTCCTGAATGGGGAGCAGACTTAGTAGAAAACTCCGAGGCCCAGAGGAAAGTCATTGAATAGATTAACCAAATAATCAATTATCCGAACAAAATAGAGCCCATCCATCTCATTCGGATAATCGAATTTCCTCTGAATTTAATTTCAAATAATTTCACACTGTAAACTTTTGCTATAAATTCTGTGTCTTACAATCTTATTCTCCACAACCACTGATGACGGAGCGGCGCTCCAAAAGCTAGTGCCTCCAAATAAATGTGTTGGACTATAACCTGGTGTTGTGTGATTTTTAAATTCATACTGATACTGATATCCTTGTGTATCAGGCTGTTAGCTTTCCAACTATCTATATGCAACTGAAACTTGAACAACATATTACCACTTTCAATATCGTTGAGAAGTAACTTCAACATTGTTTGACATGGATTCTCCCCATCAGCTGGGAGGACAGCAATCTTTGAAGCTGCTAACAGCACCAGCATTGAGAGCATGATCTGAAACCAACTCTGCTGGGCCAGCCACGTGCTTAGAATGTCTGCGTTCTGACCACCAAAGCAATCATTGCCACCTCCATGAAGGCACTTGAAAAAGAGGAGGATAAAGGAAACATTTCAATGACACCCTGAAATCTTCCTCAAGAAATGAAACACAGATATCATAGCATGGTGTATTCAGAAGAAACAGACTTGGAGGAAACTACTGTAAAGGGACATGATTTTTTGTGAATACCCAGTGGCCAAGAGGTAGTACCAAAGAGGAAACATAGGAAGGAATGCCAATGATCTCAAAGCCGAGGACCAATTCCACCTGCTGAAAACATCTGCTAAGATGTTTGATTGGAGATGGGACTCTCAAATTGGGCTTATCAGCCACTCAAGGATTCACCGAACCCTGACCAGTGACATTGAATTTCTGAGTTGGACAATGATATTTGTTAGCAAGTGATAGCTAATGATGACTCTGATTGCTATATGGGTGCAACTGTATGCTGAACATGTGGCAAACCATTGAAAGATGAAAATCCTAATGCCTGAACTGCCTGACTTCCCTTGTTAAGCAGGCACAAAATAAATTGGTGGGATCTTGTAAGGAGAGTATCAGTGTCCATGTAGATGAGCTTATGAATTGACATTTGTGAAATATCACAGGGATCCATTATGAAACACAACCTATCGTGCTACAGCAAAGCATGCAAGTCACAGTACGTTCAGCTATGTTGAGTGTCAAGAAACTAAAGTAAGGCTGGATGGTCTTTACTTTAATGCTCGGAGTGTAATAGGGAAGACTGATGAGTTAATGGTATGTATTGACACATGGAAGTATGATATTGTTGCCATCACAGAAAAATGGTTGAGGGAAAGGCAGATTGGCAACTCAACATTCTGGGGTATAGGATCTTTAGGTGAGACAGACAAGATGTAAAAAGCATGGTGGTGTAATGAAGGAGTCAATTACTGCAATAAGGAGAGAGAAGGATCCTCAAACAAAGCTTTGTGTGTAGAACTTAGGAATGTTAAAGGGGGCAGCTATTTTTCTGGGATTGTTTTATAGGTCCTCTGAGAGCCAGCAGGAAATAGAAGAGTAATTATGTAAAGAGGTGTAGACAAGAGTTTGATGTGGCAATGGGGGTACACTTAGGTGGTAGCAAGCACAAAATAGTATGGTACAAATATATTTGGGACAAGAAAAAAGATATCCTGCAAAAAGATGGCTTTGGACTAGTGGGGTGGTGGGAAATAAGGCAAGATTTGGCCATAGTAGATTGGGAACAGCTCCTTGTGGATAAGACTATAATGGAGCAATTGGGGGCATTCAAAATGGAACTGGGAACAGTACAGGTCCAACATGTACCCTTTAGAGGGAAATGTAGGAGAAATAAGTTCAGAAAATCCTGAAAGTCAGGGCAGTTTAGGACTGCATTAAAAAAACAGTAGGGCTTTTAGCAAGTCCAAAGGGAATAATTCAGCTGTGGCCCTGGAGGAATACAGAAAGTGGCAGGAGGGTACTTAAAGCCATTAGAAGAGCAAAAAGGAGCTTGAAAAAGGACTTGAAAATGAGATTGGGGAGAATCCTCACATATTTTATAGATATATTAAAGGGAATATATTAAAGGGAAGAGATTAACCAGGGAAAGACATTTCCATTAGGGACCAAGGGGGCAATGTGTGTGTGAAGCTGCAGGATATTGGAAAGGTGCGGAATGAATACTTCCCTTCGGTCTTCACTCTGGAAAAGGAGAACGTAGGTACAGAATTCAGGAAAAGGGACTGATGAACTTGCACATAGTTTGACATAGGAAATGAGAGGTATTGGAGGCTCTGTCGGGCTGAAAAACAGATAATTGCCCAGAAGAATTGCAACCCAGTGGCTCTGACACAAATTTTAAATTATTCTCCAGCCACAGGAGAAGGTGCCAGAGAACTGAAGGACAGCAGCTGTGATTGACCCCCTTCGTTGAGGAGTCAGTCATGAGAGGGCATAGTTTTAGGGTAAGGGGCAAGAGATTCTGAGGATATTTGGAAAAAATGTTTTCACTCAGCATGTGGTGAGAATCTGGAATGTACTGCCTGGGAAGGTACTGGAGGCTGGAAGCCTTACAATCTTGAAACAAATACTGAGATGAGTACCTCAAATATTATAACATTCAAGGATATGGGACAAGTGCAAGAAATTGGGACTAGCGTACTTTTAGTCAGTGCAGGCTTAATGGGTCAAAGGCCTTTTCTGCTCTGTTTGTATGTACAAATCTATAAATCCCTAGTTTATCCCTGAAATGATCCATCAGTATAGAAGTTAAGACTAACTTGTTACCTTTAGGTCTACCAGGATTACTACTTAGTCCATGCAGTGAGAGATCTTTGTCGAGCAGCTGCCATATGTATGAGACAATGCCTTGGGATTTCCTAAATCATCATCGACATCATCATTGCTCATCTGCAGATAGCTATTTCTAAACCTGTACATCCTTTTTTTGTCCTCTAATTCTCCTTCCGTGTAGTGCCTCTTGTCCTGTTGCTTCTCGCTGTCCAGGATGTACACCATTTGATTGAAATAACTGCTGAGATAACAGCAGCAACATCACAACAGTTCTTTTGTAGCATTAGAAGCAAAAGAGAAGTAGCAGGGTTGATCTGTGCCATGTTGATTTCCCTGTCAGAATATTGTGAAAACATTAAGTGAAAACACACACTTCAGTCTACCCATCACTCTTCCCCTGTGAAGATCTAGATTAGAGCTTCAGAGAGGTTAATCAAGCAACTGGTCAAGTCCCAACCGGAACTGGCTCCATGTATTTCCATATTGCTATGTGTCTTGAGAAAAAGATGTCTTGCTACTAATGTCACAGGAATTTGGACGCACCTACTACAATCTCATTACCTTCTAGCCTGACAAAACTCTTTTCCACATGCAATAACTATCTTGAAATAATTTAAAGTTATTGGAGTGTTAGTGGAGTCTTGGCATGAATCAGCTTCCAGGAGCCTATCCACCTCACCACTGCCACCACCACCATTGTACCCCACCCTGAAATTCTACCACACTAGACCTCCTCTCGTACTCTCCTTCCCCTTTTGGTGATATGGCAGTTGCAGTATGATGCTTGCAGTCCTAGTCAAAGGGGTGATGAAGTTTTGAATGAATGTTCCTTCTTACATTACTGTTGTAAATGTCAAATCATAAAATGGTAATCAGACCACAATGTATTTTCACTTAGTTCCATGTCAGATCAGGTTGCACTCAGATGGTATGAGGTAAGGTGGTATGAGCTACTATTTTGAACTCAGTAAAAACTAATTAACGACATTGACAGTCTTTAAAGGGGCACTGTAAACAAAGAAAATGCCCAATTAAATTTATAAATTCAATTTATAATTTTGGGAATTAATAAAGCACTCCAACTCCTTTAGTACCCACCCTTGAATGCACTGAAAAATATCACATACTCTCTCTCCTCAAGGACACCCAAGCATAGATATAACTGCAAAAGAGAACAGGCAATTAGGCCAAATAACGCACTCAACTAAATGCTAACTGGACCTGTTTATGTCCACCTGAGCCAGATCCAGGAGCAGATTCATGAGGAGGTACTTTAATTTGCCCATCTCCTGACAGGAGTCTCAAAGATCAGGAACTCAGTTTATACGTGAAACGTAGACTCCTCAAGGCTGCAAAACAAAACACAGGTGGCCTGGAAGTCCATGAACGACCTTCACTTTCCAGTGCACAGGACTGCTAAGTACAAGACCCTCCATGCTAAACCCTAATGCAAAAATAGAGTACTCCCATCCATGGAACCTCCAGCCAGAGCAACCCCCCACCCCTGCAACTTCCTGCACTGTAGAATGCCACAGTGTTGACTGGATGATTAACAAGGGGACAGGAAATTCATCCCATATAAGAGACACCTCCACTCAGTGAAATATTTTGTGAGACAATTTCCAAGAGATAGCACTGGGCACTACTCCACCAACACAGCCACACCTACATCCAGTACTGGCCACCAGACATGACATCTTGCTAACAGCTTTATTTTGGTAACCCTTAGATGACCCTGGTAGAATTCAGCGAGTGTTTGGTGACAACCTTTGCTCAGGACTACCACACTTGCTTCCCATAATAATATGCCATCCTCTACTGTGATTTGGTCTCTCTGGATCAAAAAGGTTTCAGCTCTTTGATTTCCCCTAAGACCACCAGCAGTTTCAGTTTTGCCAGGACTGGTCTTTGAGTCCAAAGTCTGATATTATCAGCTGTGACTGGAAGTATGTACAGAAAATTTAGAACCATTACAGACTCTTCCAGTACCACCGGTGGTGTATCTGTCGGTAGGAGGCAGCTCAATGTATTTGCTAGTTGGCATCCTGGACAGTGTTCAAACTTGTCGTTACTCTCTTCGTATTAGAGCCCATCACTGAATTCAGCCTGAAGCTATGAATGGCACTGTTTGGGGTTTGTGGTCAGTTAATATCACAAATTTACAGCTGTAAAGGTATTGGTGGAACTTCCTCACTCTCAGTATGTCCACCAAACCTTATTTCTCTGTCTGGGCATTTTTACTCTCTGCATTAACCAAAACTCTGGATACCTATTGGGTATTCTTCTCCATTGGGCCACCCAAAGCTAATACCACCTTTACAGGGATGCTTTATAGAGAGTCATCACATATCAATATCATATCTCACTTGAGATCATACTGTGCCAATACCTTAGAGGATGACAGCTGGTTCTTCACTTCGCTGAAAACTATGGCTTGGATATGTGACCATTTTCAAAGCTAACACTCCTTAAATAGTTAATGCAAAGGTGCCAGGTTATGTCTGAACTTAACATAACAATTCACCAGCCCAAGGAAAGACCGAGACTCTGGGACAGGCGTGGGAGCCGGGCCACCTTTGATCGCCCTCACTTTATCTTGCAACAGACAAAATCTGGTCTTATCGACTTTGTAGGCCAAGCAGGCCATTTGAGGTGCCTAGGAAACACATTCTGCCCTTCTAAGGCCTGCCTTGGAGAAATGTCCAAGGACTATGTCCAAATTCTCCAAGTACTCCTTATTGGTCTTCCCTGTTATTAACGCATCATTTAGATAAGTGATGATCTGGGGTAGACCTTGTAAAACATTCTCCATTGTCTGCTGAAAAACTGCACAGGCAGAGAAGACCTCAAATGGCAGTCTTGTACAAACCCTAATGAGTATTACGTGTACCAAACATGTGTGACTCCTTATCTAACTGCAATTGCAAATATGCATGACTCACAGGGCGGGCCTTGCAGAATCATGGAATTTCTTCCTGGTCAACGTGCAAAAGTGGTCTTTTTTTTGATAGTCCCTAGACTTTCCTAACAAATAGGTATTTAATTAGGACTTCACTCAGGGCAGCCTTTTTCAAATCAAAATGTGTTGTACAGTTAAGTTATAAAGGTTCCCTGATCTGGATTGTTAGTACAGTCGAGGTCTTGCACAAACCTGAGGGCTGGAGTCCAGAGCGAATGTTGTAAAAGATGTTGTCAAGGTGCTGGTGTTGGACAAAGTTAAAAATCACACAATACCACGTTATAGTCCAACAGGTGTATTTGGAAAAACTAGCTTTTGGAGCTCTGCTCCTTCATCAAGTAGCTGTGGAGCATTTTCATAAGACACAAAATTTAAAGCAAACGATCACAGTGTCATGCAACAGTTGCCACAGCCAGTACTTCCAATAAACCTGTTGGGCTATAATCTGGTGTTGTGTAAAAATTTTTGTTCTGCGATCACTGAAACACCAGTTTCAACCTCCATAAGAACTAAGTGACCATTTAACTAGAAGTTTATTTTGATTGGTTCTGATTTGAATGCTGCTAAGCAATTTAACTATTTCGAACACGCTTTCTAAGGTGTGCACTTTCTTGGATGTCAGCCTAAGACATCTCTCTCAATTTAGGTCTAGTGGGACACTTGCCGGCCTGGATCCAGAAGAAAATTTTAACTGTTTGGCTGAGGCCAGGCTTTGTTTGGGGTTTTTCTGTGGGCTGACCTCGAGTTCCTTTGTTTAGGATATGTCCTGATTGAGGCTATGAAATTATGTCTCTCAAGCAATGTTCCCCAAGCTCAGTCAGACTGGCAAGTGTATCCACCTCCATCCTGCAACTCATATGCTCCACTTGCTGCATTTTCCAATGGTAAAGCTAGTTACAGATTCATGGAATCAGATGTACAGCACAGACACAGATACTTCGATCCAACTCATCCATGCTGATCACATATTCTAAATTAATTTAATCTCATTTGCCAGCATTTGACCCATATCCCTCTAACTCCTTCCTATTCATATATCTATCCATGATGTCTTTTAAATGTTTAATTATACTAGCCTCCACCATCTCCTTTGACAGCTCATTCCATAGTCGCACCACCTTCTGCATGAAAACATTGCCCCTCTTAGGTCCCTTTTATATCTTTCCCCTCTCACATAAAACCTGTGTCCTCCAGTTTTGGATTCCCCTACCCTGGGGAAAAGACCTTGGCTATTCACCCTATCCATGCCCCTCATGGTTTTATAAACCTCTGTAAGGTCACCCCTCAGCCTTTGACACTCTGGGGATAATAGCCCCAGCTTATTCAGCCTTGCCCTAAAACCTGCAACTCTGGCAACATCCTTGTAAATCTTTTCTGAACCCTTTCAAGTTTCACAACGTCTTTCCTATAGCAGGGAAATCAGAATTGCAGCAATATTTCTAAAGTGGTCTAAATAATGTCCCGTACAGCTGCAACATGACATTCCAACTCCGATACTCAATGCAGTAATGCAGGCATCCATACCAAACGCCTTCCTCATTACCCAGTCTACCGGTGACTCCACTTTCAAGGAACTGCAGCCCAACGTCTCTCCATTGGGGAACACTGCCCACGACCTTACCATTAAGTATATAAGTCCTGCCCTCATTTGCCTTACTGAAATGCAGCACCTCACATTAATCTAAATTAAACTCCATCTGCCACTCTTTAGCCCATCTGATCAAGGTCTTGTTGTACTCAGAGGTAGGCGCCTTCAATGTCCACTACACCAATTTTGGTGTCATCTGCAAACTTACTAACCATACCTTCTGTATTCACATCTAAATCATATATATATAAATGGCAAAAAGCAATGGACCCAGGACCGGTCCTTGTGGCATACCGCTGGTCACAGGCCTCCAGTCTGAAAAGCAGCCCTTCATCACCACCCTCTCATTTGAATCAATTTTGTATCCAAATGACTAATTCTCCCTGTATTCCATGTGATCTAACCTTGTTAACGCATTTATTATGCGGAACCTTCTTGACTGCCTCATTGAAGTCCATATAGAAAGTCGACACTGCCTTCAATCTTCTTTGTCACTTCTTCAAAAAACTCAATCAAGTTAGACACACAATTTCCCATTCACAAAGCCACGTTGACTATCCATAATCATTATTTGCCTTTCCAAATATAGATAAATCCAGTCCTGTAGAATCCCCTCTGACAATGAGGCTGGGTTCACAATTTGAATGGAGGTGGGTTCACAATCTGAAGCTGTTGAACTCAACACCAAGTCCCAGTGGTTGTAAAAAACTTTCCAACCACTGATTTCAGGCTTATCAGTCTATAGTTCCCTGGATTTTCCTCATCACTTTTCTTAAGTGGTGGCACCACATTAGCCACCCTCCAGTTTTCCAGCACCTCACTCATGCCTATCATTGATGATAATATCTCAGCAAGGGGCCCAGTAATTGCTTCCCTAGTTTCCTACAAAGTTCTGGGGTACACCTGTTTGGGTTCCGGGGATTCATCCAGGTTTATGCATTAAGACATTCAGCACCTCTTCCTCTCTAATGTGGAGCTTTAAGATATCACTACTTATTTCCTCAAGTTCTCCAGCTTCCATATCCTTCTCCACTGTAAATACTGACGCAAAATACTTGTCACCCATCTTCCTGCAGTTCCACATAGATGGTCTTGTTGATCTTTCAGAGTCACTATTCTCTCCCTAGTTACTCTTTTGTCCTTAATATATTTGTACAATCCCTTTGGATTATCCTTAATACTATTTGTCAAAGCTATCTCACGTTCCTTTTTGCCCCCTTGATTTCTCTCCTAAGTATACTCCCACTGCCCTTATACTCCTTAGAGATTCATTTGATCCCACCAGTCTATACCAGACATATGCCTCCTTTTTCTTGACCAGAGACCCTCAATTTCTTTAGTCATTAGCATTCCTTGCACCTGTGAGCCTTGCCCTTCACACTAACAGGAACATACTGTCCCTGGACTCCTACCTCATTTTAAGGGCCTCCTACTTTCCAGATAGTCTCCCCCAATCACTGTTTGAAAGTTTGTGCCTCATACTGTCAAAATTGGTCTTGCTCCAATTTAGAACTTCAAACTTTTAGATCTGGTCTATCATTTTCCATAGCTATTTTTAAATTACTTGAATTATGATCAGTGGCCACAAACTGTTCCCTCACTGACACCTCTGTCACTTGCTTTACCTTATTTCCCAAGAGAAGGTCAGATTTTGCACCTTCACCAGAAGGTACTTGTGTAGGTATATCCACATACTGAAGAATAAAATTTTCTTGTACAGACTTAAGTTCCTCTCCATCTACGTCCTTAACACTATGGCAGTTGCAGCCGATGTTTAGAAAGTTAAAAACCCCTACCATTTATAACCCTTTTATTCTTACAGATATCTGATGACCTTGCACATTTGCTTCTCAAATTCCTCCTCATTATTGAGCAATCTATAGTACATTCACAATAAGGTGATCAACTCTTTCTTATTTCTCAGTTCCACCCAAATAACCTCACTGGACGTACTCTGAGGAATATCCTCCTCAAGTACAACTATATGTAATCCCTCACCAAAAATGCCACTCTTCCCCCCCCCCGCTGTCCTTTCTATCTTTCAAATAGCATCAATGCCCTGGAACATTATGCTGAAGTCCTGACCATCTGAGCCACATTTCTGTAATAGTTATGATATCACAGTCCCATGTTCCCAACCATGCCTTTAGTTCATATGCCTTACCTGTCAAGCCTCTTGCATTGAAATAACTTTTAATTTATCAGTCCTACCTGGATCTCCTTGAAGTGCCTATTTGAAGTCCATTTGGGCTTCAGCTGGTCGGTGGTTTTGCATAGTTACATCATGGATCCCACATACTAATTTGTCTCCCAGCATCTCATTGAAGGGTTAAACCAAAGTCAAATGCCTCTGCCAGTCATCTTAACCTAGTCAAAAATCCTGACACAGATTCCATAAGACTTTAAGACATAGGAGTGAAAGTAAGGCCATTCAACCCATTGCTCCACTCAGCCATTTAACCATGGCTGATGGGCATTTCAACTCCACTTACCCGCACACTCCCCGTAACCCTTAATTCCTTGCGAGATCAAGAACCTATCAATCTCTGCCTTGAAGACATTTAGCGTCCCGGCCTCCACTGCGCTCCATGGCAATTAATTCTACCGACCCACCACTCTCTGGCTGAAGAAATGTCTCATTTCCAGTCTAAATTGAACCCCTCCAATTTTAAGGCTGTGCCCACAGGTCCTAGTCTCCCCACCTAATAGAAACAACTTCCCAGTGTCCACCCTTTCTAAGCCATGCATTATCTTGTAAGTTTCTATTAGATCTTCCCTCAACCTTCTAAAGTCTAATGAATACAAACCCAGGACCCTCAGTTTGTTAGGCCTACATTCCAGGGATCATCCGTGTGTATCTCCGCTGAACGCGCTGCAGTGCCAGTATGTTCTTCCTGAGGTGTGGGGCCTAATATTGGACACCGTATTCTAAATGGGGCCTAACTAGAGCTTTATAAAGTCTCAGAAGCATATCACTGCTTTTATATTCCAATCCTCTTGAGATAAATCACAATATTACATTTGCTTTCTTAACCGCAGACTCAACCTTAAAGGTAACCTTCAGAGAATCCTGGACGAGCACTCCAGATCCCTTTTTACTTTGGCTTTATGAATTTTCTCACCGTTTAGAAAATAGTCCATGCCTATATTCTTTTTTCCAAAGTGCAAGACCTGGCACTTGCTCACATTGAATTTCATCAGCCATTTCCTGGACCACTCTCCTAAACTGTCTAAATCTTTCTGCAGCCTCTCTATCTCCTCAGTACTCCCTGCCTGTCTGCCTAACTTCGTATCATCAGCAAGCTTTGCCAGAATGCCCCAGTCTCTTCATCCAGATCATTAATATATGAAGTGAACAGCCGTGGCCCCAATACTGAACTCTGTAGAGCACCACTTATCACCGGCTGCCGTTCCGAAGAAGAACCTTTTACCCAACTCTCTGCCTTCTGTCAGGCAGCCAATCCTCAATCCATACCAGTAGCTCACCTCGAGCATCATAGGTCCTCATCTTACTCAGCAGCCTCCCATGAGGCACCTTGTCAAAGGCCTTTTGGAAATCGAGATGGAAAACATCCACTGGGTTTCCTCTGGATCTCAAAGTGCCAAGTAAAACCAACAGTGTCTCAGAATTAAAGGAGGTTTGAGTCATGATTTTACTTATCTAAATCCGTCAACTCTTAAAAGGTTTTAATATCTGGTGCTTCAGGGAAGTTAGGTTTCTAATAACCGAAAAAACTGTTGGTCCACAAGCTGTCAGGAGAATTTTTCATTGCATTTTATCAGCCCCAAAGTCATTTACCCAGAAAAAAACACATTCTTTCCACATTCTGGGCCCAGACTTCAATGGCAGGATCAAACAAGTCAAGCTTCTCAAATGATAGCATGATGCCAGATATGCATACCCCAACTCAAAGGTGACTTGGTGAGTGAATTTCTTCAGGAGTGTGCTTTTCTCTTGTCAACACTAGAATAACTCCACAGATCCCAATATCATGTTCTTTATCAGTAGAAAGTTAAAAATCACACAACACCAGATTATAGTCCAACAGGTTTATTTGGAATCACTAGCTTTCGGAGCACTGCTCCTTCATCAGGTGATTGTGGAGAGTAAAATTGTAAGACACAGAATTTATAGGAAAAGCTTCCAGTGTGGTGTAACTGAAATTATATATTGATAAAAGACCCGAATTGTTTGTTAAGTCTCTCATCTTTTAGAATGACCATGTTGGTATCAGTTCTTTCATATGCTGAAAATGTGTTGCTGGAAAAGCGCAGCAGGTCAGGCAGCATCCAGGGAACAGGAGAATCGACGTTTCGGGCATAAGCCCTTATTCAGGAATGAGGAAAGTTTGTCCAGCAGGCTAAGATAAAAGGTAGGGAGGAGGGACTTGGGGGAGGGGTGTCGGAAATGTGATAGGTGGAAAGAGGTCAAGGTGAGGGTGATAGGTCAGACTGGGGTGGGGGCGGAGAGGGCGGGAAGAAGATTGCAGGTTAGGAAGGCGGTGCTGAATTCGATGGATTTGACTGAGACAAGGTGGGGGGAGGGGAAATGAGGAAACTGGTGAAACCCGAGTTCATCCCTTGTGGTTGGAGGATTCCTAG